>NW_027266269.1:7808751-8408751 GCF_022045235.1 Haliotis cracherodii
ATGTGCATGCTGTATTATTTGAAGTAAGTTGGTCATGAAATGTCCGACTGTGTATAAATAGAGCTGTTTTGACTTAGACTGATGCTATCTTACATACAACATGATACATGTTTTTCCTAACAAATTATAAAAAAATGTAAATGGTAGACCATTCCTAACTATCTCGGTATAGTTATACAAAAAAAACCATGAACATCAGTACGTATAAATCTTAAGTAAGCAAATATCATGTGCCCAAAAATTGAAACACGTTTATCATGTATAAGTATCTTAATTCATAATTCATATTCAGCATTAATGGTTTCCTCTTGGGAAATCTCTAAAATAACGACTTGGCACTATTTACCTTTTCAATAATCACTTCAATTGTTCAGAACATTTTTGCATCCTTATTTGATTACTTATTGAAATACATGAACACTCAGCCACCAAGGCAAAAGATGAAAGTATCACGAATGGTGGTCTAGATCACGTACCTTGTGTACATCTCTGACAAGTGTAAATTGGCACGGCTCCCATGTCCGAAATCTATGAACACACAATGCCATTTAGAAAATGGTCAAATGTAACAACTGTTTTAGTTGGGATAACACTTTTTAGTAATGCTTGTGGGTGTTCTCCTTCACACGAACACGAACTGGTACCATCACTAATTGATAATGATTTATATACATAAGCGGCATTCGTGAAGAGCAACCTCCCCGTGGTGAGTGCTGGGTAACGCTAATAGCTGTTCCCCCGTGTGGACCTGGGGTAGAATGTGTCCTCAGCACCCCATTGATTGTTGTATGAGTCGACAAAATTCAGCAACCCGTTTGTCGTGAGTTGCGCACCCGTGTCGCTGTAGAAAGATAGTCTGGTGGTTGAGGGCGCTGGTTCCAGGAATAGCGTTCCTTTGCCCAATACACCACTTCGACCCTGACTTCACCTAGATGGGTGTTAGAATGCACCCGGTTCTATAAATCGGCTGGTCACGCCAAGCTCTGTGCATTATGTTTCTTTTACCCCTTGTATTTTGTATATGTTTTATTGTTACCTAGTATTTTGGGGTTATTGGTCAAATTATTTCACTAACTTAACATGAACAAATTTCTCAAATGTTTACTTTGCCAATGCCCAGAAGGCGGTGGCTCATGAGCCAATCTGGTGGATTAATTATTTTTTAATTTATTCTTCTGCTTGAACATACCACCTCAGTAGCCGTGGTGCTGCCAGTTGGAGATTCGCTGGTCTTTGACATTTCGTGGTGGGTGGGGAGCTGGGGTGATGAAACATACAAGAACTTACCATGGCAAAACCAAAAAAAACCCAAACGTGCATTGGGTGATAGTTCATCTGTTGAATATTCCTTGTCATCTCCTGATAGTTGGAACAGATTTTTAGTTGTTCAAACTATTGATGGTGAACCTTCAATGCCAAATCCGTTTGCTACTGCACAATCAACCTTTGCATCGCTGGTGATGTTCAAAATGTCAGGAAATTTAGAAATAGTTTCCTCTTGATCGAGTGCCAAACTCGTGAACAATCAAAAACTCTGCAAGCTTTCACTATCCAGGTAAATGTTTCACTCCATAACACCCTCAATATCTGTAAAGGTATTGTGGGTGATACAGATTGAATCCTCGCTGACCTGACCGAAGAAGAACTACAAGTAAATTCAGAGCTGAAAGATCAAGGAGTTACTCACATCAAATGCTTTACCAGGAAAACGAACTGGAAAAAAAATCTCTAACCCAGATGCAAAGATACTAGCTAGCCAACCCCAAACTCTGTCATTTTTACTTATTCCACAGCTGTGTCAGGAACAATAAACAAATCTATTACACCTGTTGACACCCAGAGTGATATTACTTGGATCAAAAACAGATACATATTCCATTCTGAGGGGAGGGAGTATGGTTTTACGCCGCTTTTAGCAATATTCCAGCAATATCACGGCGGGGTACACCAGAAATGGGTTTCACACATTGTACCCATGTCGGGAATCGAACCCGGGTCTTCGGCGTGACGAGCGAACGCTTTAATCACTTGGCTACCCGACCGCCCCCTATTCCATTCTGAACATTGCTCCTGTTCCAGAAGTTGTTGATCCTGTTCCTGAAGTTGTTGCTTCTGTAGGTTCACAGACTCAGACGCAACATTCATAACCATCTCCATCCGTTAAAAATGCCAGCAAGAAATTAGATTGTTCACACAAATCTGCCTGATTCTCAAGGAGTCTCTATGATCCAACTCAAGTTTTCAACTAGTATCAAATCTTGGAAGACATGGATGTGTCTCCTCATCCCCGTGGGCGCAACAAGTAAGTCGCCACGATCAGGGCAAAGTAGATTGCCCGTCCGTCCACCACCGATAACATAAACAATTACCATCCACTTATACAGTGGAATTGAAGAGGTCTAAGGACCAATTTTAAAGAATTACAGTTATTAAAACAGGACTCAGCCGAGTTCCATAAAATGTGTCATTTTTAAACAGAATGTGTCAAGATGAGAGACCAGTTACTGTGCTTGTCAAAGAAAACCTGTCGAGTATTGATTTAATTCCAATTGTCTACAAGCTACAAAAATCCACTAAACACTCAAAAGTATATTACACCAAATACTATGTAAAATACATCAAGTCTAGAAAAGTCGACAATGATCAACTTAGTGCCAAAAAATGTGTCATTTTGAGACAGTATATGTTAAGGTGAGAGACCGGTTACTGTGCTTGTCATAGAATATCTGACAAGTTTGGATTGTTTTCCTCTTGCCTACAAACTACAAACATCCACTAAACAGTCAAAAGTATATTACACCAAATACTATGTAAAAAACAGCAAGTCTAGAAAAGTCGACAATGATCAACTTAGTGCCAAAAAGTGTCCTTTTGAGACAGTATGTGTTAAGGTAAAAGACTGGTTACTGTACTTGTCATAGAACATCTGACAAGTTTTCATTGTTTTCATATTTTGTATTAGCTAAAACCATCTGCTAAACAGTCAAACGTTTATTTTACCAAATGTTATATAAAATACAGCAAGTCTAGAAAAGGGCGAATTTTTGTCAGCCAAGTACCCTAAAATGTGTCATTTTTAAACAGAATGTGTAAAGATGAAAGACCGGTTACTGTGCTTTTCGTAGTTTATCTAACAAGTTTGGATTGTTGTCATATGTTTTATGAGCTTGGGTAGCGGTAATGTAACGTCTGGGCATAATGTCAAACATTCATTCCAACCATCACATCTATCACATCCTGTGTTTCTTCCTCTGCCGAGAGGGGCAGTCGTGTAGCCAAGTTGTTAAAAGCGGTGTAAAACCAAACTCTCTCACTCACTCACTCCTCTGCCGAGAAACTGAGATGTTGTTTCCCAATTTTGTCTTTTGACCGTTTTCCCCCATATCAAATACAATTTTTTAACCAAGGGAGACCTTTTTTAAGTTTCAGAGATGATGGTTGCATGAGAGTAGATCATTAGCCAATTTCGGAGACAATATTTACACAAGAATAATATATTGCAAGGCATTCTAGGACAATCTTTTCCTACGCTTATGTCCCCATTAGGTGGTATTCGATTCGATTCGAAACTTGGTAAGAGGATATTTGAGTAACAACATGTAGACCACAAAGAACAAGTTCTGCTCTGTAATTATTTCGTTAATAGTGTTCTCATAAATAATTGGGTTTTTTTTCCTAAATGTATCAGGGGTGGTCGGGTAGCCTTTTGTACAATGTGCGAAGCCCATTTCTGGTATTCCCCGCCATGATATTGCTGGAATATTGTCAAAAACGTTGTAAAACCAAACTCACTTGAATGTATTCCTTTGATGTAGTTTTCATTATTTAATCAGAGGTAACTTCAATAATATTTCCTTCAGAAAAGCTAGCTTGATAGCTATACCAGTGGAGCAGGATTGCCTCACCATTTCGCGAGCCTCTGGTATCATCTCTATTTTATAGCGATTCATAAACACATACCCTGCTTTAGTTGGAATCGTAAGTTGGGCACTACTTTTGGCAGATCTTTCTTACTAATACGATCGTTTTGTCATTTTTGAGTGCGTGAGTGAGTTAGGTTTAACGCCGCTTTTAACATTATTCCAGTCATACCACGACGTGTCAGCTTAATGTGGGAGAAAAGCCCGAAGTGGTGCAGGTCTCAGACTTTTACCAATTCAGTGAAACCCACAGGCACAGATATTGTGCTGACAAACCTAGAAACATAATCGTGGTGGTCATGTTTAAAGGCCACATATACAGAAATGATGTTTACACAGAGTCATATCTTGATGCAGGGTAATTGTGAATGTCATAAGTGGAAATCAGCACAGAGCATAGCCAATGTGGAAACTGTGCAGTGCCGTGAGACCTTCCACAGTGACACGTCGGACGTCAGTGATAGGGAGACGCATTTGGTTGGTCATCAACAGAGTCCCGTCAGCATACGTCTGGAAAGAAGACGGTGACATTACAGCATAATGTGTACCGAAAATGTATCATTGAAGAGACATTATGAGCAGGACAAAAATAATTATTTTCTATACACAAAACGGAACCTGTATATTGTGTCGGGTGAGACAAGTGTCAATTGCTGTGTTTGTGATGTAAGTCACCATAACTCACCATAAAATCAGACTCACTGATGTGGATTTCAATGACGTAGTTATTGATGTCATTGACTGAAACATCAAGCTCTACGTCTTCTGTACCATATGCTCCTCCCTGCAGTGTATTGAAGACGGCTCGAGTTGGGCTGTTGCTCCATCTCAAAGACAACAGGTACACAAGGTCCGTGTTCTGGGCTTCAAAGAAGACCTCATTGCTGCAATAACACACAGGATACATCGTACATAGTATGCATATATACTCTTTATGTTCCAGCATAAACAAAATTTGGAAGTTTATACCTGACCCTGACTGTGAGGGAATGGGAATGGCTTCACATAACATATCAATATTGCTCTGTTATTGCTCTGAACAGTAATATCCACTGTCTTAACATTTAACCTGCATTAAAACGCGTGGCGACATTTGAATGTGACGTTTCTGCAACAGCTTGATCCCACCCAAACAAAATCTCCTGAGAAACCTAGATTGATGAAACATTGTTATGCAGATATACAAATCTAAGGCGAGTATGTTCTTTACATACTGTGCGACTACAAAACACTTCTGCTATGGTCCCTAAGTAATATGTAAATACAGTTAAATGCGTTTATAATGAACTGACAGATTGTACTAACTCATTTTTTTATCCCTGTTCAGATGTTGCGTGTATGCTTATAACGAACTACGGTTATAACGAACCTAAATTAATAGTCCATTTGAGTTTGATACAACCGTAGTTTACTGTAGGTTTACTTACTACTCAGTTGTGTCTCCAGATACTGCCAGCCTCAGCTTCATCCCTGCAGCAAGGTCAAAGTTCAAATCTTCTGAATATTCCATGGATGGAATCTGCTTTAAAGAAACGATATTTTAAAGAAGATTCAAATAGGAACCCACTTGTATTTATTTGAGTTCATTATACATATATAACAAGCTTGGGTCAATTGCCCTATCTGGAATCGCATAGTCACATGTACAAGTTGAACCTAAGCTGTCGTACTCGATGTCAAAGGTAACTCATGCATTGCTCTTACATTTTCACAATCTCCAACTTTGTAATGTCATTGTAAACATGACACCGATAAACATAGCTAAAGGTAAGTTTTACCGCTTCTTTCGTTTACCCATTTAGAAAAACTAAACAAAATTTGTGTTGGTAATAGTCAATCTTATTCAATATATCTTATTTGATGCCGACAAAGGGATACACATCAATGCGAACCTACCATGGATTGCCTTGCCATGCCTATATAGCATGACACACACTTGACTGGCACCACTTCCCATGATGCACCTGTGTAACAGGATGACGTGTTGTCATCGGAGGCAATGATGTTGGTGTTACAGACATCTTTGGGATCAGTGTTGATGACGTTAACATCTGCACGTGCATTTTCAAGTGTAAAGTCGGCACATGAAACTAGGGACGAAGTAGGAATTATTATATTCATATCAGCCATCACAGACATCAGTGGTTAAGGGTGAAGTGAAGTGACGTGAGTGAGTGGGGTTTAACGTCGCATCCAAAATTATTGCACTTATATAGCGACGTGCATGCACGTGTGTGTGCGTGTATGTGTGTGTGTGTGTCTGCTTGTACCAGTCCAGACTAATGCGGGTTCTTTAGTGCTAGCCCACTGGTATACCATGTCACTCTCCAGGCAGAGTGACAAAAGTATCACATATTAAAGTTCACTGGTAGTACGTGGTCAAGGATCGAACCCACGATCTTCCTCTCTCCAGGCTGATGCTCTATCTACATGACCACGTAGGTGGTGCAAAGAGCCAACACCAACTTTTGCAAGCATGCAATCTTAACACAGAGGATATGCACGAAATATTTCCACTTGTACTTAACATAATAGATATACCAGTCCCATCTGGACATATTTCTGTATCTTCAGCACAGAATATGTTTAATTTAATTTTATACGTTTTATTTCATTATCATCACTAATCATTATTCCCAAAATTTCTGCAACGAGCACCAATAGATAGGGGGACATTGGGTTTTCTTGTCTACATCCCCTTTCATTGTAGAAGAATGGAGACAGGTTTTCATTCTGTATGATGAAGCGTGATTTATAAGTATATATATTCATTTTCTCATATTGGGGCTAAAAGCCAAACGTTTCCAGTGACAACATTGTAAGTTGTTTTGAAACAGTACAAATGTCGGCCATTTTAAATACAAGGCATTCTACAACAAGAAATCTATGTTACATAAGTGTTTGCCTTATGTGACAGTTATTACAAATCTTGCCTCTATCCCACATGCAGATATACAATCTGTCGAACTTTGATGTGCCAAACTTTCTATAATAAACCTAAAATTTTAAATACGTACCTGGCATTCGACTGCTTTTAGTTTTGTACCTACCCTATAATTTTGATTAACATAGATTCATGTTCAATAGGCTATCCTGAATCACCCTGTAGAATCAGACCTTTGTGTCGTAGGTGTTGAACAAACTAACTTTTCTAAGCATTCTACAAGACTGAACCTCATAACATGGGTCTTACATCCTTCACACAAGCAGTTAATCAGCATATCTCATCGGTTATTCTCTAAGTGCCCATTCATACTCACTTCCATAGTACTCCCATCCGGTTTCAACAGAGTCATCACTGCTCGAATCAAAGGCTTCAGTGTACAATTTACACTTTCTAATAAGGGGGTTGTACAAGACCATGTTAAACGTTACCCGCCACTGACACTGAGAGAAGCACTCAGCCCTCATGTCCACCAGGTTGATCTCTTCTATCAGACTCCCGGCAAACATCAGATCATCCATCTCCAATCTTCTGTAGAAAGTCGCATTAATGCAGCTGTCCGTGTTGTACGTTAATAGAGTTAAGACATAAGACAAATTGAATCCAAATAAAGCAAGGGTAGACGTTTGAAACACTTTCATAATGAATACGGCTCACAGAACAAAATCCACACATCATATCCACATGCGTATGCGTTCTCCGTCACTCAGGAAACAAAACACAAACTGCCCTTTTGCTTTTGGCGTTCACATTTTCTCAGCGTGTCTCTCAAGTTTTTGTTGCCAGTCACTGAAAGACACATTCAGCTGGCAGGGTCTCAAAGGGCAAAACGAGTGTTGTGTTGAATTTGTGAACACATTGTCTGAAAAGGAGAAAGGATTTAGTGTGTGGATTCCATTAGCATTAATGCTTTGTTGTACTGGAAAGATTCACTAACTTAACAAAGCCTCAGACGATCGATAGACGATTACTTACTGGGTATACTATGTCAGTGGGTCCAATTGATTAAATTGATTAATGAAGTCATTAAGGCAGACAGAAGGGATTCAATACAATCAATGCTTAAATGTAATATTATTTGTGTCCTGATTTTTTTGTTCCAATTTATACCCACACATGTCTGGTAAATAACAATTAATGCAAAAAGGAAATTCCGCCTTCATGTGTGACGTATATCTGGTAATGTTACTGGACAGGAGTATTTACTTGGGTGTTGTGTGTCCGTCTTATGTTTTCTGGATCAACAGTGGAGGGACTTGTTTATCAGAATCTTTATGTGGAGGTGGTAAAGAAGAGATGTCATTTGAGGGATATGACGAATGACCTGTGAACTTCACATTGGCAGCTTACAGTGACAGTGGTATCATTGACAATAAATACAAATATAATTTAGATTAATTGTTACCTGATTAAAGTGTGAAATCATCTTCTTAAATTTTACACTGCATGACATTAGCAGTGTTCATTTTAAAGAAAGGGATTATTATCAATTATAATTCCTTTCTTGTCAGCGGCCCCGTGGTCTAGAGGCAGAGCGTCCGCGTTACTTATGTAAAGTGTGAAATAGTCTTCTTAAGCATTACACCGCATGACATCAGCAGTGTTCATTTTAAAGACAGGGATTATTATAAATTATATTTTCTTTCCTGTTAGCGGCCACGTGGTCTAGTGGTAGAGCGTCCACGTTACCTATTTCAAGTGTGATGTTTCCACCTTCAAATTTACTTCAACGGTGGGTATAACCTTCAAGTCGTGCAAATCTGGTGTCACGTGCATCACGTGCAGATCCTGGGGTTGCCAGTGTTGTGTTTGGGGGCCGAATTTCACTGGAAATGTTTCCTCTGTAAGGATCTATATTACTTTGTCTCGTATTCATTTGCATTTGTTACAAATATGATCACAAAATGAAATATCCCCTACTTTTTTTAATAGTATATTAATTGTTACCAATTTAAAGTTTGAAATCGTCTTCCTAAGCTTTACGCCGCATGACATCAGCAGTGTTCATTTTCCTGGAAGGGATTATTATTAATTATGTTTCCTTTCCGTGGTCTCGTGATAGAGAATCCCCCCCAGAGAGCATTTTTATTTTATCCAGGCAATGCTTTTTTGGCACACCAATGCATTTTTCTGTTGCGCAGCAGTTAACTAGCGGGGTGGCACAACATGGCAGCAAATCAAAAGAGTCCCACCCTGAGTGATGCTTTGATATAGTAGTAGTAGTAGTAGTAGTAGTAGTAGTTGTAGTAGTAGTAGTAGTAGTAGTTCAATCGAGCATATTCTTTCAACGAACATCTCAAGAAGCGTCATGCAGCTCTTGCGCAAAGGTTGTTGGATCAGGGTTACATTATTCACGGAGTCAGTTAATCCTCCCCCCCAAAAAAAATATATAAAAAAATTAATAAAATAAAAAATAAAATAAATAAATAAATAAATAAATGAATAAATAAATAAATAGATAAATAAATAAATAAATAAATATGGAAGACATGTGGAGGTCATTTCCAAATTTGAGGCATCACTGACTGAAATGAATCGGTCTGTGGACTTTTCCGTTAGTAGATATTTCTTTTGTTCATATCAGTTGCCAAGACTACGACTCACATCTACAGATTTCATTCAGACAATACAGACAATATACAGACAATATTTATATTGATACTAAGCACCCTAAGCAGAATACCTTTGTAGTAAGGAGAGAGTATTGACCTTCGTTAATTGCTTCATAGAATAGTTAATACAGTATCTGATAAACTATACTAGCCTGTGATATAGCGTAGAAGCGTTGTGTGCAAAAACAGTGACAAAGGCAACCTGCCGTAAGCCTGATACATGTGGTCTTTATTATCATCTATGAGACATATGAAAAACTTGTATAACTAAGAGATGAGAAACTGAAGCTGCGAAGCAAAGTCTAATAAAAGCATTGTCAGGTCTGTTTACTTCATCAACTCCCAGACGGACTAATGTTGGGTGCGCTAACTTTGCTTTGCTATTATTCAACAACAAAATATGTACACGAAGATACATGTGGTCTTTCAACAGAAATTATATCTATTTTCACACAGTTTCTGTACTGTCTTTTTTATCACCTGTGCGAATTATGTAAAACTGGTATAAATAAGAGATGAGAAACTGAAGCTCCGAAACAAAGACTAAAAATGCATTGTCAGATGTGTTTACTTGATCATCCCAGATGGACTAATGGTGGGTGTGCATCGATAATTCACTTTTAACACAATCACAAAGTTGTGAGCTTTTGGAGCGAAGGGATGTGAGCTTTGCTACCAAATAAGCGCCTATAACAATTAAAAGGACGGTACATGTTGTCTTCCGATTGCTGTTAAATGTGGCGTGTGTATGTTGGTGATATTGTTCTTGGCAAAACTTCTCTTTTGATTGTGCGTTGAATTGCTATTCATTAAGTGTGTGATTATCCTATTACCGAGCGTTCGAATTTCAGATTCCCTCTGATGTTGAGTATTGTGGTGTCAGTACCATAGCCGTGCCCTCATGTTTCAGTGCTGAACAGATGCATGTCATCGATCCCATTTGCGTGGATCAATGCCCAAGATGTCAATCGCTGGATTGTCTGGTCTCGTCTCGATTATTTACAGACCGCCGTCATATAGCTGGAATATTGCTAAGTGCGGCGTAAAACAACAAACAAACATTGCTGAACACCTGCTCTCTGCATGATTTCATGCTCCCACCAACTGTATTCCCGAAGTGATGTAGGTCTCAGACGTTTACCACTTCAGTGAAGCCCACGAGCACGGGTATAGTGCTGACAAACATAGAAACATAATCGGGGCGAAACACACGATCATAGGTTTCGGTCGTGACCAAGGGACGCACCTCTGCACAGTAAATCGCTGCTCCTTACACGACTGGGCCATCTGTGGCCCCCTTGAACTTTAGTAATATTTCACACATTTTTTACAACCTGTGACACTTGTTTGGTATGATTTGTTTTAATGTTTTGTATCTATGTGTAGTTACGCGTCCCAAGAGCGTTGTCAAAGCGCACTTGTCGGCATGGTAGAATAGTGATAAACTTACTGTGTTTTGAAATTTGATGTTGTCCATTGTATAGTAGACACGTCCTAAATGAAGACAAATTTACATAAACTGAAAAACGCGCAAGAGTAGAAATGATTCTGCAGTTCTTTGTATACACATTCACATCCTTTTTTGTTGTGAGTCTTTTATGTGAGTCTAGCCATATATTGTCTCTGTTTCATTAGAGGTCAAGGCCATTGTGTTTTGACAATAAATAGTCGTCTGCAAAGTAGTACTATCTAATGTAAGCAGTGATGTGGAAGTTACTATGTTTAGATGCTTGTGTAGACAAGTCTTAGCTTGACTATATTTGAATGTTCCAGTACAGCCAGACACTGTATAGAACCTTCAAGAATGGATTTAGGCTATTTAAGGGAGCATTAGCGTGCCTCTCTCATCTCACATTACATCAAGTCCACCAGATGTGTGAAGATCACTTTTCACCCTAGATATCAAGTCTAAGCCTATTTTGGAATTGCTGCTAGGTACACATTATTATTCTCGCCTTTATTGTTATAACCACTGATAATGAATTTGGTACTGCCATTGCTCTTTTAACTTATTGTTTTAATTAGGAAGTTGACACGTAACAGAATACAAACGCTTGATTAAAATGTATCAATTTGTCTTAGTCGTCCAAGACAATGCGCACCGATTCTCGTAACCAGTTAATATTTTAGTCGAAGTTCCATAAATATCACTTGAAAATTGCGTTCATTAAAACACATCTGTGACGTCATTCCATTGTTTGAACGCTCCATTATTTTTCAGGAATGGAGAGTTGCTGGTCAACTGTACATTATCTTGAAGCAACATTTGAATTAATTTCCACTTGGAACAGACGGAACTATTTTTTTACAAGTGAATATTTTCATTTTTTTTCGAAAACGTGTGTCGCCAGCGGGGTTCGAAACCGCATCGTTAGATTTGAAAACGTGTAATAGTCTACCTCAGCTACTGCGGCACATGAAGCCATGATGTGAAATTAACTATTAAATATTTTCACAATTTTGCATAATGTTTAAAAGCTTGTATATATTTTGTGTTAGAGCACGTTACCCACAACAATGTTCATATTTATAGATAGTTAGATAAACCTTTGACGAGAAAAAAACAAATAAGGTAACATAAATATCGCTTGTTCGGGGCTCTATATTGCCAATTATACCCATCAGCATGTATTAACAATGTGCAAGCGATTGATAAATAATAGTTTAGGACCAAACACAATTATGAAGAGCCGTGTACCATGCATTGTAAATGTCAACTCACCACGGAGCTTGGCGCACGTGCTACAGCGGCAGAGAACGCATTCCTCGTGCATCACGCAAGGTCGACTCACGCAGTATAAATACGGACAACAAAGAGTTCTGGTTTATTTTTCAAATATTTTCAACTACGGAATATTTTGTCAAAGTGTAAAAGTAGGGATGAGTTTTAAGTAGGGGAGTATCCTCGTAACTCTCCATTCCTTAAAATTAATGGGCCTAAAAACGCATTGCTTTATCTTATAACCTCTACAGCTACCACCCTTTGTTGGTCATGTAGGCTCGCAACATTCAAGCATAGCCAGGAATATGCTGATGAAAAGCTGATACGATGTGTCTGAGGTGAGTCTTCACCTCCCACGCTGTGTCTGAGCTGCATGTCCGCCCGCTACGGTGTGACTGAGCTTCATCTCGGCTCACCGCCGTGTGTCTGAACTACATCTCCACTTGCCGTGTCGTGTCCTCGTCCAGAGAGGGGTGTCTGAGCTGCATCTCCAATTGTTACGATGTGTCTGACTTGCATCTCCGCTCGTCCAGAGAGGGGTGTCTGTGTTGCATTTCCACTTGTTACGATGTGTCTGACTTGCATCTCCGCTCGTCCAGAGAGGGGTGTCTGTGTTGCATTTCCACTTGTTACGATGTGTCTGACTTGCATCTCCGCTCGTCCAGAGAGGGGTGTCTGTGTTGCATCTCCACTTGCTACAATGTGTCTGAGTTGCATCTCCGCTCGCCACAGAGTGGTGTCTGAGCTGCGTATTCGCCCTCCACGATGTTTCTGAGCTGCTTTCCACTCTATGTGGTGTGTCTGAGGTGCATCTCCACTTGCCACTGTGTCTGAGCTTTATCTCCACTTGCCACTGTGTCTGAGTTGCATCTCCACTTGCGACTGTGTCTGAGATGCATCTCGGCTCACCAAAGAGGACTGTCTGAGGTGCATCTCTACTCCCCACAGTTTGCCTGAGCTGCATCTCCGCTCGCCCAGGTGTGTCTGAGCTTTATCTTCAAGCGTCACAGTGTGTTTGAGATGCATCTACGCCTTGTGTATGTGTTGTGTCCCGGAAAGGTGATGCCAATGTTGTTTTTCATTCACCCTAAGAGCTAATACCCTGAATACAATGCCAAAATCACTCCATTATCACTCGCTTGTGGTTAATGGTCCGTGAAGCTACACATGCAAGCTTCTTTTTTTATTTAAATTTCTTTTACATGCAAAACTCTATTATGGAATGTCTGGAATAGTATGGCACGTCTGGTCTTTTATGGAATGTATGGAATGGTATGGCACGTCTGGTCTATTATGGAGTGGTGTAGAGTCTGGAATGTCTGCAATGTTATGGCGTGTCTAGCCTATTATAGAATACCAAGTTTCATTACACATATATTTATTCAACAAAAGATATCTACACGAAGAAAACGGAAATGCCAGCGGTACGTTGATGAGACAAAGCAGTTATGTGATTATTTGTCTATTATCTTCCTTTTTTCATCCCATGCAAAACTGATCCTATCTAAACGATATGAGGTTAATCAGTCCTACTACGTTGCGATGACAAAACATGTCCAGACTGTTAGTCTAGATACGTGTCAACATTGCGATATAACGTCAATGCCTAGACTGTTTGTCTAGGTACGTGTCTACGTTGCGATAAAACGCCAATGTCTAGCCTGTACGTCTAGATAGGTGCCTACGTTGCGATAAAACGCCTATGTCTAGACTGTTAGGCTAGATACCTGTCTACGTTGCGATAAAACGGCAATGTCTAGACTGTTAGCCTGGATACGGGTCTACGTGACGATAAAACGGTAATGTCAAAAATATTAGCGTAGATACGTGTCTACGTTGCGATACAACGCTAATGTCCAGACTGTTAGCGACAGATGTGACCCGAGTACCAAAAATGATTCATTTTGAAACATAATGTGTTAAGGTGAGAGACTGGTTACTATGCTTGTCAAAGAAAATCTGATCAGTTTGTATTGTTTTCACATTTCCTACGTACTGCAAAATTCCACTAAACAGTCAAAAGTTTATTGCACCAAATATTTTTTGAAATACAGCAATCTGGAAAAAGGCGACATTTGTCAGCCGTGTACCAAAAATATGTGTCATTTTGACACAGAATGTGTCAAGGTTAGAGACTGGTTACTGTGCATGTCATAGAATATGTGACCAGTGTTGATTGTTTTCATACTTCCTACAAGCTACAAAAAAAGAATTCCACTAAACAGTCCAAAGTTCGTTCCACCAAATGTTCTTTGAAATACAGCAAATCTAGAAAAAGACGACATTTGTAATCCGTGTACCAAAAATATGTGTCATTTTGACACAGAATGTGTCAAGGTTAGAGACTGGTTACTGTGCTTGTCATAGAATATGTGACCAGTGTTGATTGTTTTCATATTTCCTACAAGCTACAAAATCCCACTAAACAGTCAAATGTTTATTCAACCCAATATTCTTTAAAATACACCAAATCTAGAAAAAGGCGACATTTGTCAGCCGAGTGCGAAAACAATGTATCATTTTTAAACAGAATGTGTCAAGATGAGAGACCGGTTACTGTGCTTGTCAAAGAATGTCTGACCAGTTTAGATTGTTTTCCTATTGTCCACAAGCTACAAAACTCCACTTAACAGTCAAAAGTTTATTCATCTATAATACTTTGTTAAATACAGCATGTCTAGAAAAAGGCGACATTTATCAGCTGGATGCCGAGAAAATGTATCATTTTGAGACAGAATGTGTCAAGATGAGAGACCGGTTACAATGCTTGTCATAAAATATCTGATCAGTTTGGATTGTTTTCATGTTTTCTACAAGCTGCAAAATTCTACTGAACAGTCAAACGTTTATTTTGCCAAATATTATATAAAATACAGCAACTCTAGAAAAGGACGACATTTGTCACCCGAGTACCAAAAATGTGTCATTTAGAAACAGAAAGTGTAAAAATGTGAGACCGGATACTGTACTTGTCAAAGAATATCTGACCAGTTTGTATTGTTTTCACATTTCCTACAAGCTGCAGAATTCCACTAAACAGTCAAAAGTTGCACCAAATAATCTTTAAAATACAGCAACTCTAGAAAAAGTCGACATTTGTCAGCTGAGTGCTAAAAATGTCTCGTTTTGACATTTATTTGACACAGAATGTGATACAGAATGTGTCAAGGTAAGAGACCGGTTAATGTCAAATGTTTATTCCACCAAATACAGCAAGTCTAGAAAAAACGAGATTTTTCAGCCGGGTACCAAAAATGTGTCATTTTGAAACAGAATGATTGTGTCAAGATGAGAAACAGGTTACTATGCTTGTCAAGGAATATCTGTCAAGTATAGATTGATTTCCTATCGAAACAGTGAAAAGTATATTACACCAAATACTATGTAAAATGCTGCAAGTCTAGAAAAGTTTATAGTGATCAACCAAGTGCGAAAAAATGTGTCTTTTTAAAAAGCAGAATGTGTCAAGATGAGAGTCTGGTTACTGTGCTTTTCAAAGAATATATGACCAGTTCGCATTGTTTTCATATTTTCTATTAGTTAAAAAGTTCTGCTAAACAGTCAAACGTTTATTTTACCAAATATTATATAAAATACAGCAGGTCTAGAAGAGGGTGACATTTGTCAGCCGAGTACAACAAATGTGCATTTTTGAGACAGTATGTGTCAAGAAGAGAGACTCTCTCACTCACTTATTCTGATGCTGTTTCCCCTTTTTGTCGTTAGCAGGGACCGTTTTCCCCATATCAGATACAATTTTGAACAAAGTGAGACATTTTGATCAGAGATGACGGTAACACGAGAGTAGATCATTTGCCAATTCCGGAGACAATATTTACACAAGAATTGTATTTTGCAAGGGATTCTAGGACAATCTTTTGTCCCCATTAAGTTAGGTGGTATTCGATTCGATTAGAAACTTGAAACTTGGTAAGAGGTTATTTGAGTAACAGCATGTTGACCACAAAGAACATGTTCCGCTCTGTAATTATTTCGTTAATAGTGTTCTGATGAATAAGTTTTTTTTTCTTCAATGTATCAGAGGTAGCCTAATGCTTCAAGCTTTCGCTCGTCAAGCCGGAGACCCGGGTTCGCTTCCCGACATGGGTACAATGTGCGAAGCCCATTTCTGGTATTCCCCGCCGTGATATTGCTGGAATATTGCTAAAAACGTTGAAAAACCAAACTCATATATCAATGTGGAAACTGTGCAGTGTCATAAGACCTTGTACAGTGACACGTCGGCCACCAGTGATAGGGAGACGCATTTGGTTGGTCATCAACAGAATCCCGTCAGCAAACGTCTGGAAAGAAGATGGTGACATTACAGCATAATGTGTACCGAAAATGTATCATTGAAGAGACATTATGAGCAGGACAAAATATAATTATTTTCTATACACAAAACGGAACCCGTTTCTTGTGCCGGGTGAGGCAATTGTCTATTGCTGGGAATGTATCTGGATTACGTCATGTAAGTCACCTACAGAGCC
The DNA here is from genome assembly GCF_022045235.1 of Haliotis cracherodii. Lineage (NCBI taxonomy): Eukaryota > Metazoa > Mollusca > Gastropoda > Lepetellida > Haliotidae > Haliotis > Haliotis cracherodii. The sequence continues at coordinate 7,825,443 of NW_027266269.1, forward strand.
ACATATTAACTGACAATGAACTCACCATAAACTCAGACTCCCTGATGTGGATTTCAATGACGTAGTTATTGATGTCATTGACTGAAACAGGAAGCTCCACTTCTTCTGTACCAAAGGTTCCTCCCTGCCGTGTATTGAAGACGGCTCGAGTTGTGCTGTTGCCCCATCTCAAAGACAACAGGTACACAAGGTCCGTGTTCTGGCCTCAAACAAGACGTAGTTGCTGCAATAATACACAGGATACCTAGTACATATATACCTTTTATGTTTCATCATAAAAAAACTGTAAGTTTGTACCTGACAATGATTGTGAGGGAATGGGAGTGGCTTAACTTAACATATTTATATTGCTCTGTAATTGCTCAGAACAGTAATACCCACTGTCTTAACAGCCAACCTGCATTGAAACGCGTAACGCCATTTGAATGTGACGTTTTTGCAACAGCTTGATCCCACCCAAGCATATATATCCTGTGAAAGCCAGTGGGATGATTCATTATTATGCAGAAATGCAAATGGATAGCGAGAATCTTCTTAACATACGGTACGCTTACAAAACACTTCCGCTATGGTCCCTAAGAAATATGTAAATACAGTAAAATACGTTATAACGAACACGCTTATAACAAACTACAGTTATAACGAACTTAAATTAAAGGTCCATTTACTGTAGGTTTACTTACAAATCAGTCGTGTCTCCAGACACTGCAAGTCTCAACTTCATCCCTGCAACAAGGTCAAAGTTCAGTTCTTCTGAATATTCCATGGATGGAATCTGCTTTAAAGAAGCGACATTTTAAAGAAAATACATATAGGAACCCACATGTATTTATTTGGATTCATCAAATAAATATTTAAAAAAAACCTGAAATGTTTACATGTGTGTACACCTTTATCTGTTAACTAATTTTCATCTTTAATTCTATTAAGGATAAATTCCAAACTGTCCAATCAGACATAGCATCTTTATAATGTGACACAATGTATCTTTTGACATGTCACAATTTGTATAGGCTGCCAGTAAACTGTAACTTATGCGACACCTCACCTGTTCTCAATGGGTAAAGGCAAAAGAAGTCATGTGTGCGTGTTTCTTGTTTCAGTAACATGCAGTGGTATGTAAGTAATCGATTCAGATCGAGACAATCCAGTGATAGCAATTGGGGTATGACAACAGGCAATCAACCAAGTCACGAGCATGATAACCCGATCCAGTTTGTCCTTCTTACAACAAGGATGGGCTGGTGTGGGCCCATTGCCCTACCTGGAATCGCCTTGGGCATAATCACACATGCAAATTAGATGTAATCTGTAGTACCCGTTTACAAACTTAACTCGAGCATTGCTCTTACATTTTCACAAACTTCGTATTATTATTGTAAACACGACACAGATAAACAGAGGTAAAGGTAGGTTTTACAGTTTCTTTCATTTACCCACACAGAAACATTGAACAACATGTGTGTCAGTAATAGTCAATCTTCTTCAATTTATCTTCATCGCTGATTCAGACAAAGGAATAGACATCAATATGACCCTACCATGGATTGCCTTGCCATGCCTATCTAGCATGACACACACTTGACTGGCACCACTTCCCATGAGGCACCTGTATAACAGGATGACGTGTTGTCATCGGAGGCAATGATGTTGGTGTTGCAGACATCTTTAGGGTCAGTTTTGATGACGTTAACATCTGCATGTGCATTTTCAAGTGTAAAGTCGGCACATGAAACTGGGGACGAAGTAGGAATAATTATATTTACATCAGTCATCACAGACATTAGTTTTAATGGGTAATGTGAGCAACTATCCAGTACTGACTTCAAGTAAATGAAAAAGAATATATGCGATTATGATCGAATTACATTCCTTAGGGAAAAGAATTGATCCATTCATGTAATTATAATCTCTACTATTGCTTTTTATGCCTATTAAATTGTGCTTCGGTTGATCACCAAGACTGATTATTCTCTAGCACTGACGGTTTATGCTTTCTCTTCATAGAATTAATGCCTTCTGCAGTCAGGTTGACAGGTCTATGGACCATATCACTATAAGAAGCGTTACACGGAGTCAGGGATGCAAAATTACAAATCTAATAGCTAAGTGGCCTTACCTGTATATATAAATGTCTATTGTTGTTTCACTTTACGAAGATACATTGTCGTGAGATGAAACTTGCTTTAACACTACTTGCACGTGCGTGCGTGCGTGCGTGCGTGCGTGCGTGCCCGCTTCTACTAATCCAGTCACACGCGGGCTCTGTAGTGCTAGCCAACTGAGATACCATGCCACAGTTTTAACATTGAAAGCCCACTTAGACACAGTATGCTGACTCCGAGCCGACCAGTCATTGGGTTATTTCCTTAACGCCTAGCTTCGGGCAGAGGATCACAAGTATTATCTTTTAACCTTTTCTGCTAGTATGTGTCATAGACCGAATCCATAACACCCTCTCTCGGGGTGATGCAAAGAGCCAACATCAGCTTTTGTAAGTGTGTAATCATAACACACGGAATATCCACAAAATATTAAAAGGATATACCAGTCCCATCTAGAAATATTTCTGTGTCATCATCATAGATCATGTTAAACATTTTTCAGTTTGATGAGCTTATTTGAATTATTATCATTAATCATTATTCCCAAAATTTCTGCAACGAGCAGGAATAGATATGGAGACAATTCGTCTCCTTGTCGACATCACCTTTCCTATAGAAGAATGAAGATACGTAGTCGTATGTTTTCGCTCATGCATCTTCCAGGGATAAAGTCAATCGTGGCGTGTTTTTGTTGTTCACTTGTTTGAGATTGTGATGGCATCAGAATGAAATCCCAGCGCTTTTATAGCCCAACAAGTGATGTTGCATGTCATATTGGTGTGTGTTTTGGCGCTAGGCTCTCAGGTGATTATGTTTGTTTTTTTGCTATGTTTCAATTTCGACAGTACAAAGTTCTTTTCCTCTCAAATCAGTTCCAAGCCATGCAGAAATTTATCAATTCCATATGGATGTGCGTAGCACTCGGTCAGATATTTATGATTTTATTTTATAATAGTCAAGCTGTATGACTGCGGTCTGTAAATAATCAAGCCTAGACCAGACAATCCAGCGATTGACATCGTGAACATCGATCCACACAATTGAGATACGATGACATGTATGAACCAAGTCAGTGAGCCTGACCACCCGATCCCGTAGGTCGTCTCTTACGACAAGCATAGTCGCCTTTTAAGGCAAGCATGGGTTGCTATAGACCTATTCTACTGTTGATGTTCACGGGCCTTTGCATTACTATATGCCTGTTGATACGTTCAGAAACGTGCATTGCCTAAAACGTATCGTAAGATGCAAAGATAGTTGTGCAAAAGATGTGATATGACTGTCAACGCAGTACTAAGCCAGATTTTGTGTTGATACAAACCAGAAGACACTCATGCACAAAACATTCTCAGTTTTAAGTTTAAATTAAACGTATTTAAGTAACCATTGACCATAGTAGGTATGCTTAACCTTAGAATGTGGGTCTTACATCCTTCACACAAGCAGTTCCTAATCATATCGCGTCGGCTATTCCCTAAGTGCCCATTCATACTCACTTCCATAGTACTCCATCCGGTTTCAACAGAGTCATCACTGCTCAAATCAAAGGCTTCAGTGTACAATTTACACTTTCTAATATGGGGGTTGTACAAGACCATGTTACACGTTACCCGCCACTGACACTGAGAGAAGCACTCAGCCCTCATGTCCACCAGGTTGATCTCTTCTATCAGACTCCCGGCAAACATCAGATCATCCATCTCCAATCTTCTGTAGAAAGTCGCATTATTGCAGCTGTCCGTGTTGTACGTTAATAGAGTTAAAACATACGACAAATTGAATCCAAATAAAGCGAGGATAGACGTTTGAAACACTTTCATAATGAATACGGCACAGAGCAAAATCTTCCGCCTCAATCAAAGTTTGTGATCCAGCACATCGCGTCCGCGTTACCTATTTAAAGTGTGAAATCGTCTTCCTGAGCTTCACACCACCTGGCATCAGCATGTCAATATGTACACAGCTAAACATTAACTTACCCTGACACAGCATGTGTATCGCCCTGAGCATGTCAATATGTACACAGCTAAACATGGACTGTACCCTGACACAACATGTGTATAGCCCTGAGCATGTCAACACGTACACAGCTAAACATGGACTGTACCCTGACACAACATGTGTATCGCCCTGAGCATGTCAATACGTACACAGCTAAACATGGTCTGTACCCTGACACAACATGTGTATCACTCTCAGCATGTCAATACGTACATACCTAAGAATGGACTGTACCCTGACACAACATGTGTATCGCCCTGAGCATGTCAATACGTACACAGCTTAACATGGACTGTACCCTGACACAACATGTGTATCGCCCTGAGGATGTCAATATGTACACAACTTAACATGGACTGTACCCTGACACAACATGTGTATCGCCCTGAGCATGTCAATACGTACACAGCTTAACATGGACTGTACCCTGACACATGATGTGTATCGCCCTGAGGATGTCAATATGTACACAACTTAACATGGACTGTACCCTGACACAACATGTGTATCGCACAGAGCATGTCAATACGTGCACAGCTAAACATGGACTGTACCCTGACACAGCATGTGTATTTCCCTGAGCATGTCAATACGTACACAGAAAATCATGGACTGTATGCTTACACAACATGTGTATCGCCCTGAGCATGTCAATACGTACACATCTGAACATGGACTCTACCCTGACACAGCATGTATATCGCCCTGAGCATGTCAATACGTACACAGCTAAACATGAACCCTGACACAACATGTGTATTGTTCTGAGCATGTCAATACGTACATAACTATACATGAACTGTCCCTGACACAGCATGTGTATCGCCTTGAGCCTGTCAATACGTATACAGCTAAGCATCGACTGTACCTGATACAACATGTGTCTCGCCCTGAGCATGTCAATACATACAGAGTTAAACATGAACTGTACCCTGACACAACATGTGTATCGCCCTGAGCATGTCATTACGTACACAGGTAAACAGGGACTGTACCTAACACATCATGTGTATCGCTCTGAGCATGCCAATACGTACACAGCTAAATATGGACTGTACCTTGACACAGCATGTGTATCGCCCTGAACATGTCAATACGTATACAGCTAAACACGGATTATACACTGACACAACATGTGTATCGATCTTAGCATGTCAATATGTACACAGCTAAACATGGACTATACGCTGACACAACATATGTATCGCTCTGAGCATGTCAGTACCTACACAGCTAAACATGGACTGTACCCGGATACAACATGTGTATCACTCTGAGCATGTCAATACGTACACAGCTAAACATGGACTGTACCCTGACACAACATGTGTATCACTCTGAGCATGTCAATACGTACACAGCTAAACATGGACTGTACCCGGACACAACATGTGTATCACTCTTAGCATGTCAATATGTACACAGCTAAACATGGACTATACGCTGACACAACATATGTATCGCTCTGAGCATGTCAGTACCTACACAGCTAAACATGGACTGTACCCGGATACAACATGTGTATCGCCCTGAGCATGTCAATACGTACACAGCTAAACATCGACTGTACCCTGAATCAACACTGAGTGTAAAATTCTTTGATATTTCCACATGTGAAATTTAGTGATTCATGATGCCACTGTCAATTTAATTAACATGAGGTCGCATTGCTTCCTTGTCGAGATATGAGAGGAGATCAACCTTCGTCTATGACTACACATACTAGTACCATACATTGGAAAAGTAGGCTGATTTCGTCTACGTTTCTCGGTTATTTTGACGTCATTATATTTCTAAAAATGACAATGCAAATATATGAAACAACCTACTCAAAACTTTGTAACATTAACTTATTAATGACTGATGTGTGTTCCGTTCTAAAGGCCTGGTACTTAAATCATACTTTCACTCGAGCAATTAATCTGTAATTCCATTTAGTCCGTCTTAGTATACACTGATACTCACTTCCATGGAACTCCCATCCAATTTCATCGGTGCCATCACTGCTCGAATCAAAGGCTTCAGAGTGCAGTCTGCACGTCCTGGTGAGTGGGTTGTACATGACCAAGTTACAAAGCCCCCGCCATTGACATTGGGAGAAACACTCAGCCCTCTTGTCCACCTGGTTGATCTCTTCTATCAGACTCCCGGCAAACACCAGATCATCCATCTCAGACCTCCTGTAGAAAGTCACATTCGTACAACTGTCCGTATTGTACAGTAACTGACTTAATACGCAAGATAATTTGAATGCAAGTTCCAGAATGTTAGACGTTTGAACTAAGTTTATAGTTGATCGTGTCTGACAGATGATTTTGTTCTGAGAAGAAATCTTGTTATCCGATGCTTCATAAGCGAAACAACACATCTGTCTTGCCTGTGTTTCTATGTGATCGTGTCTTCTCTTCAATCTTCAAGTTCACTTATGTCAATCAATCGATGACGCATTCTATCTGTTTACATGTGTATGTACTCCAAATGAAAAGTAGTGGTACATCAATCTGCAAATAATTCCTGTTTGAAGGATTTAGTATGTGTAATCAAGAAATATTGTAACTTCTTTTCATTGGCTAGATATATGTAATGTGCCAATGCAATTTATACAGAAACATAGTAATCTTGATTTATATTTGCGTGTTTGGATACTCAATACTTAGCAAACGTTTTAAGAGGAAAATGAATATAAATGTGGACGTTGTTTATTTATCGAGGCAATGCTTTTTTGGCACATCAATGTATATTTTTTTGCGCGACTTTGTTCGGTCTTGGTTGATGGAGTGAAAAGTCAAAATATTGAAAACTATATCAGAACTTAAACACAAATAACGTCCAGTGAGTTTAACTTGGCAGCAAATCAAAAGAGTCGTAGTAGTAGTAGTAGTAGTAGTAGTAGTAGTAGTAGTAGTAGTAGTAGTAGTTCAATCGAGGGTTACAACATTCACGGACTCAGTTAAGCTTTCCCCCAAAAATATGGAAGACATGTGGAGTCCATTTCCAAATTTGAGGCATCACTGACAGAAATGATGACTCATTTTGACTTGTACCATGTTTCTGTGCTTGTTTATAAGTGAATAACAGACAATATTTATATTGATTCTAAGCACCCCTAAGCAGAATACCTTTGTAGTAATGGACCTTCGTTAATTGCTTCATAGAGTAGTTAATACGGTATGTGACAAACTATACTAGCCTGTGATATAGACTAGAAACGTTTTGTGCAAAAAACAGTGACAAAAGCAATCTGCCGTAAGCCTGATACATTTGGTCTTTCAACAGAAATTAAATCTATTTTCACACAGTTCTCTACTTAGCAACGGGAACTTTCTTTATTATCACCCATGAGCCTTATGTACAACAGGTAGAAATAAGAGATGAGAAACTGAAGCTGCGAAGCAAAGACTAAAATATGCATTGTCAGGTCTGTTTACTTGATCAACTCCCAGATGCTCCCACCAACTGTATTCCCGAGGTGATGCAGGTCTCAGACGTTTACCACTTCAGTGAAACCCACGAGCACGGTTATGGTGCTGACATAGGTTTCTGGCAGCTCTGCACGAATCGCTGCGCCTTAGACGACTGAGCCATCCGTGCCCCCCTTGACCTTTAGTAATACTTCATACATTTGTACTGCCCTGTTAGATTTGTTTCGTTTTAATATTTTGTATCTATATGTAGTTACGCGTCCCAAGAGCGATGTCAAAGCGCTCTTTTCGTCATGGTAGAATAGTGATAAACCTACTGTGTTTTGAAATTTGATGTTGTCCATTGTATAGTAGACACGTCCTAAATGGAGACAAATTTACACAAACTGAACTGGTGTGTAGACATAGCAACACATAACGTCACAGCTATTCAGCTATTGAAACTGAACTGGCCTGTAGACATGGCACCACATGCACATGTCACATAATGAAGACCGACATTCAGCTATTGAAACTGAAATGGTGTGCTGGCATATTTTAATATCATCATTTGACATCAGCACAGCACAATATGAAGACTGCGTGCGTAGTATATGCATCCTAAGAGTTTGTCTGCGTGAAACGGACATAACCGCAAAGAAACCAAACTATGACCTAACACATACTTGCATCTAATCACGTACAGATTATGCGTGAAATCAATTACACGTGACAATAAGACCATAGATTGTCTTGCCATGCCAATATAGCATCATTCACACTTGACTGGCACCACTGCCCTTGGTGCACATGTATAACATGACGGTGTGTGTTATGTGGAGGCAATCATGTCGATGTTCTTTTCTAGGTTCAGAGTTGTTGACGTCAGCATCTACACGTGCATTTTCAAGTGAAAAGTTGGCACATGAAACTGGCGGCGAAGTATACTGAACAACAAAAGTTCCTGTGACATTGATTAAGATTTAATGCAAATTTATTTTTTTTACCAAATCTGAAACAATTTCGGTTTGCAACAGATAAAAGACTCCTGTAAGTGTTCAAATGGTTTAATTTGCCATACTGACTTTTTTCCTAAAAAGACATGAACATGCCAAAATGTATATTTACAAATCAATAGCTGGGTGTACACCTCTGGTTGCGATGCAAGCAACACATCTTCGTCTCATGGAATGGACCAGGCGACACACAAAGTCCTGTGGGATATCTGTCCATATCTGCTGTAGCATGTTTCGAAGTTCCCGGAGTGTCCTTGGAACACGTGGTTGACGTCGAAGGCGCCGATCCATCTCATTCCACATGTGCACGATTGGTGAGAGATCAGGGGAGCGAGCCGGCCAGGGGATGACATTCAGGTTTTTTTGTTGAAGAGAATCCTGAACAAGTCGAGCAATAAGAGGCCGGGCGTTGTTATGTTGAAAGGTAATGCCTGGGCCATGACGATGCAAAAACGATAGAAAACAGGGCTGATGGTTTCCTGTCAAAATGGGACGTCTGACGGGTCTTCTGGCGACAATCCCTGCACATGTGAGGCGACGACGTACGGTTTGTGAAGATATTCGTACAAGGCCAGGGATGCTTCTTGCAGTCACTGGTGCTGGCTGGAATCGATTTTGTAGCTGCGTGGTTCGAATCCAGTTGTCTTGTCGATTATTGGTTACGCGTGGCCTGCCACTCCGAGGATGGTCTCTGACTGCATTCGTCTGTTGCCAACGTTGCCATAAACACCAAATGGTGTTTCCGTGGTTGTTAAATTGTCTTGCAACATCACGTTGACTCGATCCTGCTTCAAGCATGCCAATGGCTCGCAGACTCTCATTTTCGGACAGGCGTGGCATTTCGTAATGTTAAATAATTGCGTAATTTTATTGTTTTTCTGAATGGTGGTTGTCAGCACGATGCTAAACAATGCATATGAAATCCCGTTAACGCACATGTTTTTATACCCATAATGGGGTAGTGAAATGCATGGGGCTTGCATAAAAGTCAACTTTTGCATGGAATGCATGCTATTCTGTAGCAGTTGCGTTTTTGTGACTTGATTCCATAAATGTACTACAATATTGAAAACCAAACTTTACTTGTTTGAAAAATACACTAAAATATGGAACAGGAACCTTTGTTGTTGAGTATATTTTTTGTTATCATTAGTGATGTTTGCCTTGAGAAAACTTGGGGTTGAAAAGTCATAAGATACAGTCTCTTTAATTCCTTTTTATTTACTTATTTCTTAAACATAGTTGTGACACAGGAATTATTACAACTTTGAATCTGTTTGAAATGTGTTTATTGTTGTTCCTGTTTGTTTATTTCCCCAAAATGCAGTAAATTTATATCTGTGATTTTTCAAGCAGATTCAGCGGACATATGTTGACTTAAATCATAATTCTGTGATGATTGATTTTGAAAATAAATGTTGAAATAATCTTTGATTATCATCTGGTATTCTTTTTGTGATTTGTGATGTTTGCTTTGATAAACCTAGGAGTGGAAAAATCATAAAACATAGTATTAAAAATTATTTCTAGTGACACATTAGGATTTCTTATTGATAATGATAAATATGTATTGTGACTTCCACTCTGTCGCCGGATATATTTAAGGTTAGTTGCCAAGAATTATCTCTGTTTCTATTTACGGACGCTTCATCTCTCAATCTTACTCCTGGTTGTCTTTCCAGCAGTATCTCGTGCAGATACCTGGGGCGTGACGTGGACACTTTCAAATGCCACTTTTATGTCACGCCATTGTCGAGGGAAGACATTTTTTCTTCCTCGACTCATCAATTCATGTTGATGTGATTTATATATTTTTACAGGTATGTACCCTTGTCTATCTACTTTCTTTATGAAAATCTAGTCAATGGAATAGGTAACGCGATTGTAGAAACTAAATCATAAACGCAGTAAATTGTGAATATCATACTCGGTCAAAAGACATCACACTGCACAAGATTACTAATTCAAACACTAAGTTAAAGCACCATCCTGTAAGTAAGATTGTGAGTGAAAGATCTGCTTAAGTTCCATTTGTTTATCATGAATATATATTTTATTATTACATAAGATATCATAAAAATGGTACTTTGTATATAATGTGGTGACGTCACACCTAACGTGTGCCGCCGAAAACATTTATTGCTGCATTTATAGTATATAAAGTAACAGCGTTTGAATATGTATTATAATCATATTAGACTTTTATGTCACGCAATTGCCGAGGGAAGACATTCTTCCTTCCTCGACTCATCAATTCATGTTGATGTCATTTATATATTTTTACAGGTAATAAATCTGTTTATACCTCATCCTCACCACCTCAGTTCCCTCAATTACATCGTTGGCAGAACCCGCGATAACTCTATAGAACATTTCCCATTTCTAGAATTCTCCAAGTAAATATGACTTGCTTACCAGTGCAAGGGAGATAATTCACATATTTTTATTGTATGTGATTTATAAATCAAAGATCGGAATCAGTCTCTCTCTCTCACTCTCTCTCTCTCACTCTGTCTCTCACTCTCTCTCTCACTCTCTCTCTCTCTCACTCTCTCTCTCTCTCATTCTCTCTCTCTCTCTCTCTCACTCTCTATCACTCTCTCTTACTCTCTGTGTCTCTCTCACTCTCTGTGTCTCTCTCACTCTCTCTCTCTGTCTCTCTCTCTCTCTCTCTCTCTCTCTCTTTTGTTGATAATATAATATGCCGAATTAAATTAATCTCATTTGATTTACACACAACTTGTCTATGTATATCACTTAATTCAAGTTCTGTGTTCCATGAGATCAGTCCCAACTGATGCTGTTGATGCACAAATTGTCACAGAGCCACTAGCTTTCCCACGGTGTACTTCGGCTTGACATCTCGAAAGAGTTGATCTTAGTGACTAACATTATCTTCAGTTTCATTTGAGGATTTATTATGGTCAATCTCTCTAGGGTGAGAATCATCAATGTTCACTGTAACAGCAGTATTGATCATTCTATAGTAGTTTTATTGTGGGATAGAGGACTGGAGTTCCTCTCCACACTGTGCAGTTGAGGACTCTGATATGTCTCCCGAGACAGAAGGATCATTGGTGCTTCATCCTTGTCACTGTTGTTGTCCTCCAAATAACAACTCAGAGCAAACATGCATGAAAATTCGAATATAATGACCAGTCGATTTGCTGCTAAGACACCGAATGACATACCTGTAATAATGTGGTCTCTTTTAAACCTCGTCTTCTAGGGGAATGTTCCCAACAAGCACAATTTATACAAGTGTTATGATAGCCTTATTCTTGGACTTTGTTAAGTGAGGTGACAGGACTCTCCGCTGAGCTGGTACTGCTTTACTTCACAAGTGCAGGAAATCAAGACATTTGTAGAAGTGTTCTGAGATGCCCTCTGTTTTATTTCTGTCGTTTTAAAGATATAGGCTCTTGGACCACCAAAACATTCTGGTATATCCACGTTAGCGGCGTATTTTAACGATTGTATGCACGTTTCTTTAGACAAAAACACCTGTTGAGATTCTTTGAGTGTCATTTCCTCGCCTCTGTTAGATTGAAATCTAGCAGACACAGCATGGGGTTCAATGCAGACGATCTTCAAGAAGTAGACCTTACTCATGTCGTAGTTGGTAGTTAAGTGATGGAAACTCCAACAAAGTGCAGTTTTATAACATTTTCCTTTTTCAGTCTCAGGGAAAATAGATGGTAAAGTACCCATGGTAATACAATTTCTCAGACGACTACACACTGGATTATTACAGGGAGAAGTGTCCACCAAGAGATAAGTATACTTCTTGCTTCCTTCCACAGCATCTCGATATGCATCTGTAAAGTATTTTGCTTGTACTGGAAAGATTTGTGAGACTAGAGTTTTGTATTCACGTGCTGAACGGGGATTGGACAACAAAATGAAAAGGTGCGTATTTAAACTTATTGTTCAAACAAAAGAGTGAGTGAGTGAGTTCGTAATGGGTTAGTACATGGTATGTTGTTCATGAAGGTTCACTTTAGGCTGGAAACATGATCACAATCAAAAAGATGAACTATTTTTATTAAGTCTATTACATACACTGAAACAGTATTTGAAATAACGACAAATATACATAACGATCATTGTGAAGCTTATCATCTGTAAAGGTTGAAACTATTTTGCTAAGTAATAATATAATACAAACAATAAAATACACACGCACTCGATATCGACTGCTGAAGAACTTTGGTGTTATATACAATCTCGTTAAAATCAGATCTTAGTTCTAACTACCGCTAAACAAAGATCTGAGGACATCACATTAGGGGTCACGTCAGAACGACCTTTCATCCGACCAATCAGAGCGTCGCTTACCAGATCATGAAAGTGACAGTCGGAACGTGATTTCTAATCATGCAGCCTCGAAAACGGGGTATTCCGAACGATAGTTACGGGCTTAACGACTGAATCTATACAATCTAGACCATATATTAGCCATCCGAGAATGTTCTTTTGTTCAGGTTTCAAATTTTTAAGCGAGAATTTGTCAAAACATGTTTGAAATTTGAAATTAGTGCCGTCAAGCTTGAGAAAGCTGACTTCTGATTGGCTAATGTCGACTTCTTGTCAGTAATTCCATTGGTCCGTCAAAGTTTGCGAAAGGTCGGTCTGACGTGACCCGTAATGAGATGTCCTCAGATCTTTGTTTAGCTGCAGATTGGTGTTATACATAAATGTTGATGAGTGCTTTTTCATGAAATGTACAAAGTCTTTGCAATAAAACACTGTTGTATATCCATAACTATCGAAAGATTTACCCTGGTCATTTTTAAGACAGAAAGGTTCCCAGTGTTTATTGCTGGTAATTGAACAGCATCAGTGTTCACAATGCATCCCTATCCACGATACTGCTTTTAAAGGAGGTTTGACTTCCAAAAGCATACACCTTCACACACATGCTCGAAGAGCTGGGTCGTTGTCTATAGCACACTGTAGCTGAAGACTTTTCATGACGCTTGTTTTACTTCACAAATACATTCTGCACTTTATCCACTTCGAACATTTCGGAGATGGTCGACAGAGCTATTAGATCGAGAGAACTTTGAGTCTGAGAGCCTGATTTGACCAAGTTGAGGTAACTCGTCGAAAAACAGCGGTTCTAAATTAAAGACGAATAGGGCGTTGCCAAACTGAAACTTTCCTTTGTCCTCTCTCCATGTGTTGGTACTCTCGAAGAAGTTGATATAGGCTTCAATATTGTCTGCCTCCAGGGTATGTCCTTGGGCACTGACCCCTTCCAGATACTACCCCACTGTTTTAATGTTGGATCCTAGGAAATTGAATGTGCCTTTGGTATATGACCCATTCACACCTTCACTAGTGACAAATCCAACAACAAGTCGGGATGGGCACTGGTCCAGAAACAAGTTCTCAAATGTGTAAGTCATCTGTGATGCACTGATACTGGCTTGACGAATGTCAGTTTTTATGTAAGGATACAAAATATTAGCGGTTTCAAACTGTTTTGCATGCGCAAGAACAAATACGTTATTCATTTTCATCTTAAAACTTTCCAGTAAACGTTATGCAGTTAAATATTGTATTATGTTCCACTAGCTCCAGACATAAGTGCAAACTGTGAATTGAATCTGAAAAATTGTTTGAACACTACCCTTTGTTCTCGTGGACGATGATACAAAACTCGCACTTTTAACATTGTCCATCGACTTCTTGCACACATCGACCCGTGAACATCCGGGGTAGAATATGTCTTCAGCAAGGTCTTCACAAGAGGCGACTAACGGGATCGGGTGGTCAGGCTCGCTGATTTGGTTGACACATGTCATCGATCCCAATTGGGTGGATCGATGCTCATGATATTAATGACTGGAATTTCTGGTCCTGACTCCAATTTTTACAAACCGCCGTCATATAGCAGGACTATTGCTGAGTGCGGCGTTAAGCAACAAGCCAACCAACCAACCTATAACCACAAAAGGAGGTTTTCGGCTTTGTTCTCACCAATGACTGGGTTTATTACTACTTTTAATCAAGTTCGCTTTCCGACCCTTAGCCATCTGATGAGTATCAGACATTGTTTGTGTGTTGTTAAACGCCGCTCTCGGCAATATTATAGCTGTCTGTAAGTACTCGGATATCGACCAGAAAATCCAGTGATTGATACCATGAGCATCGATCTACGCAATTAAGAAAGGATGACATGCATCAAACACGTCATCGAACCTGACCACTCGATCTCAATAGTCTCTGCACAAGCATAGGTTGGATCAGGCGGATGAATGTGACTTTGGTAATTGTTAGTCATCGTGCCAGAGTAGGTTGTCCATTCAGTCAACCTCTAGCAACCGTTTTCAGGCTGTCTTAATAATAACTACTTCTTACAGAGACATACGACCCTACAGTCACTCGTTTCACTCAACCAACAGTTCAACAAAGAAGAGTTAGTGAGTGAGTGAGTTGGGTTTAACGCCGTTTTAAACAGTTATTCCAGTTACCACGGCGTTCAACAAAGAACACAAGTTGCATGTCACAATTGATAGAGTGACTCACTTTTTAAGTATCGGTAACATTTCTGCCATATTGTGACCCTTTTAAATGTGTCAATGACATAACGTTATATTGTTTTCATTGGTTTCAAAATGGACTTTTGCTAGTTTGCCTACACACCAAATGGAATCTGTTTCACTGGACAACTTAGGCTGGTTATTCTTTTGTCGCATTGACAATTTATGTTTTCTTGTTAGCATTCAGGTTAAATGTTTAGTAAAAATATTTATTAATGAAACGATGCAAATGTGTGTATGTATATGTCAATTTTAGTCATCAAAAATGAAGACCCGGGTTTGAACTGGTATTTAGCAACCCATGCTTGTCGTAAGTGGCGAATCACGGAATCGGGTGGTCAGCCTCGCTGACTTGGTTGATGCATGTCATCGTATACCAATTGCATGGGTCGATGCTCCATGATATCAATCAATGGATTGTCTTGTCGAGGCTCGATTATTTACAGACCGCCGTCATATAGCTGGAATATTGCTGCGTGGGACGTTAGACAACAAACAAACATCAAAATTAAAGTGGTTAATTTTTCATTGTGAATTTGAATAATTTAGGTCTCGATTATGATCATGTTTGTAGACATGTGCGACCTGCGCTACTTAGGACTGAGGAAATCTTATATTAGTCTGATCCGCCCTGAAATCATTGAAATATTGAACAAAGCAGAGTCAAATCCAACTCATAAAGTCGTTTGTTTTACAGCTCCAACCAGCTCTGTTTCAATTTGAGGGAAACAAATAAGGTTTAAGTTGTCTTGTCAATGACGTCAAGAGTCGCGCCAATGACCACAGCCCTTACACACCGAAGCTTATTTAAGTGCGTATATTAAATCTTTTACAATACCAAACAAAATACTTAAAACTCGTACGTATATGAAAGACTGTGTTTACTGCAGAACGAATCAAAATAACAGAAACATATTTCAATCCTTTCTCAACTTAATAAATGTTTGATCAATACGGTACTTCTTCTTAGGTATACTATGCACAAGATAAAATCAGCCCTGCACTCAAATTTTTGAGTGGGTGAGTGAGTGAGTTGGGTTTAACGCCACTTTTAACAGTATTCCAGTTATATCACGGTGTTTCAGCTCAATGTGGGAGGAAAGCCCGAAGTGATGCAAGTCTCAGACGTTTACCACTTCGGTGAAACCAACGAGCACGGGTATTGTGCTGACAAACCTAGAAACATAATATGGGCGAATCAGGATTCGAACCCACAATCATAGGTTTCTGGTGTAACCAATGGACTCACCTCTGCACAGCAAATTGCGGCCCCTTAGACGACTTTGCCACCCATGTCCCCTACTCAAATTTTGAAATATGATTTAAATCAAATTACGAAAGAAGCAGTTTCTTTCAGACTGCAAATACAAGTAATGACAATAAAACAAGAATTTTAACTTGAGGTTCAGTCAGCTTCTTTTTCCAGCCCAAATTCACAGAAGATGGCACTCTTTCTCCAATGCAAACTTTTCCTCATCTGTTTCAGCATCTTTGAACAGGTCAATCTCTCCAACTCTCTTGCACTTGACAAACCATGTGACGAGCTCCCTGCCAAGGGCACTGACAAGTACATCATCCTTTTCCAACTCCTCCAGAGCTTCCTCCAGAGTGTGGGGTAGAGTCTCGGCTTTGTCGACACTTCCCGCGGGCGGGCACTCTAGTTTGTTGAGGACCCCATCCAGACCAGCGGCGATGGTCGACGCCACAACAAGATACGGGTTGGACTTGCCACTCGGAAGCCTGTTCTCTATGTATGTCTTAGAGGGACTTTCATTCTTCACTCGTACGGTTGCTTCCCCATGTTCTATTCCCCAGAATATAGTTGATGGACAAAACGGCTTGTAGATGGCCCTATAACAGTTGATAGTGGGCCTGCAGAGGGCACATAGAGCTTTACTGTGCCTCAGCATACCAGCAATCCAGTATTTGGCGATGACGGACAGCTTATCTGGAGCTGACGCATCGTAGAACAAACTCTCGCCACTTTTGTTCCAAAGTGAAAAATTTAGATGAGTGTTAGTTCCTATCGGGTTTTTCTCAGAGAGAGGAAATGCCATGAAAGTGACTACATGGTGTTCCAGATTTGCTGCCATTTCCACGAGTCCTTCTTTTATGTTCATGGTCATATCCGTGCATTCTATGCCAAATTTTGGTTTCAAAATGGCTTCAAACATCCCAGGTCCCACTTCAGTATGGTATCTTTCCACATCAATGTTTGATTCTTTAAAGTTCTTGTCTAAATGAAATAGAAGTTTGCTGTGTTTGTTGAATATTCTTTGGCTGAACATATTCCAACATTCAAATATTGGGGTCAGGGTTTCTTTTTCCAGTATATTAAATTCTATTTCATATCCAGAAAAGAAAGCATATCCTTGTTGCTCCAATCTCTGCAGCTGTTTTCTAGCGACATATCGGGGGCATGCTTCTTGGGGAGAGTTGTCTTTCTTCCACCGGGATTCGCACAATATCTGAGCGACCTTGACCCCGTCCTCTGCCCAAGGAATGGGTCTGAGGGTGTCAAGATCAGGATATATCATGGCCTTGCGACAGTTTTTCTCTTCATCAATTCGAGGGTAGGGTTTCGTCGGGACTGCTCTTAGAATATCTGCAAGAATAATGATATCTTTTGATTGATGTGACATGGAATCCATCTATTAAATCCATTGAATCAAAAACATACAAACAGATACGCAATAAAAGTTCGCAGTGGTTCGTCATTTGCTCATTGGCGTACACTTCGTGTCATCTCTGATTTCAGTGAATCATACATACAATTTGTATCACTATTTTGCCTTTTACGCTCAATGGAGTTTTTTTCGGCATATAATTGAGACAGATCATTCTTTTGCGTTGATGTTTTGTATTTAACCTATTTAAAAATGTCATCTTGACATAGATAACTTCTTTGATAGGCATTTAGAAGTTGGAGTACTAAGTAAGGATAAGAATTTATGGATGAACAACTTCTAACACCGTTATCAAGCAAGTAATTTACAGAGTGCAGTAAGCAAGTATATATACACGTAGGAGGCAATGTTTATACAGTAGGGTAGATATACTGGAGTAGCGAAGCCTGCTGTGTACACACAAGGGCAGTGATGATGACCATGGGTGAAGTCAGTGCCGTGATACAAAGGATGAAGCCAGTAATATAAACAACGGGATTATGGCTGATTGGGGTCTTTGATGAGTTGATGGTACGCCAGGGGTATGTAATAGCCTTGGTCACGGTTGATTGAGGGCTGAAGTCTTTTGATGTTGATGGCTTCTTGTAGTTTCCTGATCTTGAAGTCTTTGAGGTTGGTGGCGAGGGTTGTGACTCTCTCCCACTGGATGTTGTGGCTTGGGTTGTCACGGATGTGGTCTGATAGAGCTGATTTAGAGTCATCTTTGGAGACTGAGCTTTGATGTACTGAACTTAGCCACCTCAAAGTAAGTATTCTTACAGCATAACTGCTATCCTGAGCAACTAGTGCAACAGACGATAAAGACCATCACCAAGAAATCCCAGATATCCCCACGTCCACAGTCTGCACCCTTTGTGATCAGCCTCCCCTACTTTGGAACAGTTAGCCACAAAATCCAGAGACTCTTAAAGAAACAGGCCAACATTGATGTAGTCTTCAAAAGAAGTCAGACTATTCAGAACTCTATTAAAGCCACAGGGAAACCACCATCCAGCCACAAGCCAGAACCATCAGGAGCAGTGTACCACATTCCGTGCAAAGCTTACATAGGAGAAACATCCAGGCCCCTCAAAACCCGAATTAAAGAACATCAAAGCTCAGTCTCCAAAGATGATATATACTTGCTTACTGCACTCTGTAAACTATACAACCTAGTCTACCTAAACGGACAGGTCCCATCCTCATGGAAGGAAGCTCTAGTAATCCCAATACCTAAACCAAATAAACCAGCAGATCAGGCAAACTCCTATAGGCCCATCTCCCTAACCTCAAATCTCTGCAAAATAATGGAACTTATGACTAAAAATAGGCTACAGCACTACCAAGACCAAAACAACATCATAAATCCCGACCAAAGCGGCTTCACTCCTGGCCGATCAACTCTCGATAACCTTGCCCGACTAGAACAGGATATAAAAACAGGACAGCTAAACAAGCAATACACTATAGGCATATTCCTCGACTTCTCTAAAGCTTTCGATATGGTATGGCACCACGGGCTAATACAAAAACTAAAAAAAATAGGACTAAAAGGTCAAATAATAAACTTCATCCAAGATTTCCTAAACAATCGCAAAATTACCGTGGGTATAGACCATACACTATCGGACCAGTGTCCCCTAGAAAATGGCACTCCCCAGGGCAGCATCCTCAGCCCAACCCTCTTCAATATAATGATAAATGATCTATTCGAGGGCTTATCCCCTAAACTAAACACTTCAAAATTCGCGGATGACGGAGCCCTATGGATCCGCACTAAAAGCATTAAAATGGCAGAAAACTTAATCCAAAAATCTCTAAATAAAATACAACAATGGGCAGACAAATAGGGCTTCTCCCTTAACTCAGATAAAACAACAGGAGTAGTATTCAAACATAAAAACATGAAACCTGCCTACCCAATCCTCCAGCTAAACAACCAAACAATCAAATTCCAAAAACAAACCAAATTCTTAGGACTTATTTTCGATCAACACCTCACCTGGGAGGCTCACGTCCAAACCTAAAAACTAGATGCAGCAAAGACCTTAACACATTAAGATGTCTCACCGGCTCTAACTGGGGAGCCTCCAAAGATACCCTCCTCTCACTATATACAACACTAATTAGATCAAAACTAGACTACGTCTGTGCCATATACAATACCCTAAAAAACTCTCTTTCTAAAAAACTTGACTCAATACAATATCAGGCTCTCAAACTAATTACACGCACCCAACATGGCACAGACCCGTGAAGATTCCGGGGTAGAATAGGTCTTCAGCAACCCATGCTTGCCGTAAAAGGTGACTATGCTTGTCGTAAAAGGCGACTAACGGGATCGGGTGGTCAGGCTCGCTGACTTGGTTGATGCATGTCATCGATCCCAATTGCGTGGATCGATGCTCATGATATCAATCACTGGATTGTCTGGTCCAGACTCGATTATTTACAGACCGCCGTCATATAGCTGGAATATTGCTGAGTGCGGCGTTAAACAACAAACCAACCAACCAACATGGCACCTCCTACATCTCACTTCAGGCCCTTACAGGAGAAATGCCACTAAATCTACGCAGGGAACATCTAAGCCTTAATTTCTGGGCCGCGTCCCAAACAAACCCTCTCATCCAAAACCTAATTAACCAAAACATTAGCCCAAGAAACCAAGCTCTAGCTCGCAAACACCCCTTACTCACCCCAATATCCCAAAGAATAACTAACTACCTCAATGAACACCAAACTCAAAATCTTAAACAAAACTGCAAAAAATCAAATATCTTCACCCCTAAACTCAAAATACCCCAAATAGACACAACGCTAGCTAACCAAATAAATAAACAAACCGACCCAAACATAGCTAAAACCACCACACTTGCATACATACACGAAAATTGGCCAAATTGGTGTCACATATACACTGACGGATCTTCAGACCCGATCTCCAACCACACAGGCTTCGGAGTCCATACCACACAACCAGTTATATCCACACAATCTTACCGACTCCCTAACAACCAATCAATATTCACGGCCGAACTTATGGGCATGCCCTCAGCCCTGCATAACCAACAATCTAAAAACAACAAAAAAATCCTAATTCTCACTGACTCCCTTAGTGGACTACAAGCCCTCCAAAACAAAAATACCAAAAAACGACCTAAATTAATAAACCAAATACTTGAAAGCTCCAACGACCTAACAAAAGCAGGCAAACAAATAACCTTCTTGTGGATCCCCGCCCACGTAGGAATTTACGGCAACGAAAGCGCCGATAAAGCAGCTAAATTATCTCTCAAAATACCAGAAATAGGCCTAAACCTACACATCTCAAAATCAGAAATTAAAAGTGTAAACAAACAAAAAATAAACAAAAAATGGCATAATCAATATCAAAACTCAAATAGCCAAATCAAAAAAGTGCTCAGAAAACCACTAGCCAAACCTAAAATCCTACACCCCTCTTAAAAAATTGACAGATTAATTACAAAACTCCAAACAGGACACACTAACCTAAATAACCACCTAAAACAACTTAAAAGACACACCACAGGCAACTGCCCCCACTGCAAACAACCCGAAACCACAGAACACGCACTCATCCACTGCATCCACTATCAAACACACAGAACCACCCTCAATCTAGATAAGGTTCCTACTCTAGATGAAATACTAAACCCTCAAAATAAACTAGAAAACTTCAAGACCCTAGACGTATTCCTAATCAAAACAGACCTAATTAAGCGCATCTAAAAATTAATTAATCTACCAATCCAAAATCCAATAAACATACAAACACCCGGCTCCCTTAGTTCCCTCCTCCACCCACCTCGGCATTTATTCCAAATTTAAAAAATTCAAAAAATCAATATTAGCAACCCCTAAAAGCCCCCTCTTGGCTTGCACACACCACTTTCACCCTTCTCGGAATACACTAAATGGTCCGGCCAGGCCCGTGTGCGAAATACGCTGCAGTCGGAAAGCGCACGTTAAATCTTCTATATCAATCAATCAATCAATCAATCAACTCTGTAAATCACTTGCTTGATAACGGTGTTAGAACCTACACCGAAACGTCGCTCTTAATTGTAATAAAGAAGTTGTTCATCCATAAATTCTTGTCCTTACTTGACATAGATACGTAAGATTTCATTTCAGAAAGGCGTTTGATTATGTTGACAGGAAAAAAATGCTATTTTTACTCCTAAAAAAGGGAAGCCATTTTAAAATGTACAATCTGTTAAAAAGTATGCAAACATTTGTAAAAGCAGGTGTTAAGATTGGTAGCTTTAAAACTTATTTTTTAAACACATAGCAGCGTGTCAGCTTAATGTTGGAGGAAAGCCCAAAGTGATGCAGGTATCAGGCGTTTACCACTACGGTGAATCCCACGAGCACGGGTATGGTGCTGAAAAACCTAGAAACATAATTGGGGCGAACCGGGATTCGAACCCACAATCATAGGTTTCTGGCGTGTCCAAGGGACGCAACTCTGCACAGCGAATCGCGGCGCCTTAGACGACTGGTCCACCCGTGCCCCCCTTATAGAGATTGTACTAATGTCTTTTTTTTTTATGTAAGAAATATATTCACTTGAGATTTTTTTTACCTCATTACAGAAATATTATAATTGTAATATTACGTAATATTGCAAACTTATTTTACTTCTTTGATATTAATGTACTACGCTTGATAGATTTACATAACTTGACTGATTGATTGATTGAGGTAAGATTTGATTTTGTATTTTCACAGCAATGGTTATTTATGGTAACAATGTCATGAGAATGTAGTGACACCATCTAGTCACCTTGACTCGAACGAGGCATGGATTGAGTGAGGTAGAAGATCCAGCAGATCGATTTGTAATAACATGGTGTACTCTAATGACTCAACATATGTTAAATAAAGGTTTCAGGATCAATCTTATTTCACTTAACCTTTGCATAATCATAATATAAATCGCCAATGCAAGTGGATAAAGGACAAACTAGCTGTGAAAATAATATGAAAGGACCACTGACAGCAATGACACAAGTTGTTCCCGAAAAGGGTGCGCATGTCATTCAGAATTAACAAGGTCACTCAAAATTTGAAGTATTTATAGCCTGACACTGCACAGCAGTACTCCGTCATGCGACGGTGGCCTGTAAACAAATAGACATTTATGTGATCGATTGAGCAGAAAATCCAGTGACAAGACAGTGTATTTACGGGTGGTGTTGAAACGAATAGACATGATATGTTAATTCTGAATTACGTGTGCTGTGTACAAATGCAGAGATTCTGCTACTTATAGGTGAGAAAAACGTTTAAGAACTACATTGTATGTTCGCTTTGCAACACAGCTGTGTCCAGTTTTTATGTCTCGGCCCAAACATGTCTCTTGTAGATGACTCCCAATCACATTCTCTGCAACACTGCCTTATGAAACGGTTAACAGTAACGTGGCAGCCAGTGACCCTGGCACCGGCATTTCCTATTCGCCAGCAACTCTTTAACGTTCTTCTAATCCCTGTTAACAAGTCATCTAACAAAACAATACCTTACCTATGAAAATACGTCAAATGCTTTAAGAAATCATCTGCTAAAAGTAAACTGTCTTACGCATGTGTTTATATATCACTATCAACAACACCGGTTTAGACTGAATATTTTTACACAGCAACTGGATCTTTTTCGTTTTGTGTGAAATAGTCTGATCTATATTGAAAGAAATAGGAGACCTCATTAAGACAATATAATTGTAAGGTCAATTCACATTAACATTATAAGCTCCATGCTCAGATATCGATCCTCCTGTATCAATGGACTGCTGAATTGACGTATTTCGATAATACTCATCACTTTGAGTTTATAAATTATCCTGGTCTGAAGGTTGGACGTCCATATGGCGAGCGAAAGGTCGGAGTTTCGATCCCAGGCTGTGACATACACAAATGTTAAAAGATGGTACTTGTTGTAACCGACCCGTTTAGACCCGGGGTAAAATAGCTCTTCAGAAACCAATGCTTCCCGTAAAAGGTGACTATGCTTGTCGTAGGAGGCCACTAACGGGATCGGCTGGTCAGGCTCACTGACTTGGTTGAAGCATGTCATCGATCCCAAATTTGTGGATAGATGCTAAACAATGTCAATCACTGGACTGTCTGGTCCATACTCTATTCCATACTCTATTATGTACAGACCGCCGCCGGATCGATGCTCGTGATATTAATAACTGGATTGTCTGGTCCAGATTCGATTAATTACAAACTGCCGTCATATAGCTGGAATATTGCTGAGTGCGGCGGCAAACAACAAACCAACCAACCAACCAACCAACCAACAACTTGTTGTTACCCTGCCTGTCACTCGGCACTTCTAAGGGGAGTCAGTATACTGTGTATTCACGTTAAACTGCGACATGGTATCTTAGTTGTCTGGCACTGTAAAGTCGGCATTAGTCCGAACTAGTACAAGCAGCCACACAACATACACAAACGTGCATGCACGTCGTTATATATAAGTGCAATAATCTTGAAATCGACGTTTAAACCCATACTCCTTAAATCAATATATAATTCAACATGTGCCCTTACAGCTATGCCTTTCACCGTTCCGGTTACATGTTAACAGGTGGGTGTTCACACCAGTATGAAGACATCAATTATGTTCCTAATGAAAAAAAAAACGGGTAAAAAATAACAGACATATATAGAATATATATTCTTTTGAATATAAAAGAAGATTTCATTCAAGGACACATGCATTGTTATGATTAACTGACGTACAAGTATAACCTCGCACACTTATAAAGAATCGCACCTTTATTTGACGTTTTGGCTGTTGATCTTTGAACAGAGCTTTGACTTTCGCTCAGTTTTATTACTCTGTATGGTACACATGAGAATCAGAACGAGTAAATTATGACGGTTTACCTTGAGCTATATCAATCCCTTCTTCTAGGTACTTGGCAGCATGACGGCCAGCGACAACTTGTCCACGGTGTTCACCATTCAAGTCACATAAGGAAAACCGAACATAATCATATTTTGCAATCTCCTTCTTGGCCTCTTCTAGTGTCGACATGTCCGGTGAGTTGTTTCAAGCTTCACTGAAGCCAGGCCTTGTGTATGGCCTTTTAAAGTAGGTAGACGCCAGATGATAGTGTGCCTCCGACAGAAGCCGTACCCTGACATGACAAAACACACTGAGGTCTATATTGCATGAATGATTTATGACAGTGACGACCCGGGTTACCAAGTAGAAATGCTCCTTCATACATTGTGGTATAAACCTGTTTCGTCTATATTTTAAAAACAGGTGAACAGTAGCAATTAGGTGGAAGTCCAGGATGAGTGACTTTGCTGGTAAGATAAAGTTAACGTGTGTTTATTCATGTATGGGAGGCCATAGGCCCATGTACATTTCAGTTATATATAGTAATATACAATTGAGACAGTTTACATTGCAAACAATCTTAAGGGTAGAATATTACGACTTGGTACGTAATAATAGGGCTTCCTTCACATACTTAGCTACATTTCTGAGTATACAGTCATTTTTGCTATTTAAGAGATTACTAAAAGTCTTAATACATGGATTGTTATAGAATCTTACAGGAATATACTTTTGTCTTAATGTTGCGTAAAACGGGCAGACAAACACAAAATGGACTTCGTCCTCAATACAACCATTGTTACATAGCCGACAAAAGCGTTGTGAAGAATCAATATCCTCTCTTCTGCCCAGATTACTCCTATAGGCAATTCACTTAATCGCAACAGGCACATCATACGTCTATGGTCTCTATTTATGAAAGCTGTAACATAATATTCCATATCCAATAATATCTTGACGTGTGAATAATACCTTAATTTACGAGATTTATAAATTTTCATCTGTATACTCTGTTTGTTGCAATCCATCAAACGTTGTCTAAACAGCTGCAAGAAACACTTAACATCACCAATATTCTGTTCGTACCACACATTACCAAATCCATATATGTCGAGTAAATATTTAACATGAGTTGCCCACGTAATTCTACCACATTCATCCAGCTTCTTCATTAACAAATAACACTGTCGAGGATATCTTTCATCATTCATTCTAATCAGTTTACACCAGCATTTAACACACTTCATATGATAATCCACATGCAAACCATTTCTTCCACATTCAGCTAATATTGCCGTACTTGATACATATCTACCAACTCCTAAAACAAATTTACAAAACTTAGTAGGAAAAGTTTCGACAATTTGACTACCTTTGCAGCCCCAGATCTCAGCACCATAAAGAAGAATGGGCTTTATCTTAATATCAAACAATTTAAATAAAATGTTAACTGGCATATTTACAAAGTGAAATTGCAATTGTTAATTGGCAAACAAAGCCTTATTGGCTTTTATCTTAAGAGTATCAATGCATTTAGTCCAAGACAATCTATTTGAAAACAGAACACCCAGATAACTATAGTAAATACTAACATTTATACGTGTATCATTCAAAAACCATCGTTCATCATACCTTAAAGTACCACCTCTTATGAAAACCAAAATTTCGGTTTTAGACATGTTAATTTCAAGTCCCCACTTTTTACAAAAATTGGATAAAATATCAATTTCTCTTTGCAGACCTATTACTGTGTCATCAAAAATACACAAATCATCTGCATGTAGTAAAAGTAATATGTCCATAAACTCCTCTCCAATAAAAATCCCTCGCATATCACTTCCTCTATCATTGACTGTAATTCATGGATAAACATCGTGAACAGAAAAGGACTCAACACGCAGCCCTGTCTTACACCACTCAGTGATTCGAAATAATCTAAAAGAGAGTTATTTGATGTCCTGACAACACACTGAATCTTAGAGTATAGATCCTTCAAAACCACCAATAAACGACCATGTATTCCATTTTTCATTAATGAATACCACAAGAGATTTCGGTTAATCGAATCGAACGCTTTACGGAAATCAACAAACAAACATTAAAATCTACCCCGACGTTTAGAGAGATATTTTTGTGCTAAACATTGTAATGTAAATATATTATCAATTGTACTGTATCCACTTCGGAATCCTACCTGAGATTCAGGGATTGTATCATAAACGTCGGCAAAGGTCTTGAGCCTATTATTTAATACTGTTGTCATCAACTTTCCAAATACATCCATCAGCGTTATTCCTCTATAATTATTGACATCATTTATATTATCTTTCTTAAGCAGGGGAACTACTATACCCTTTGCCCACTCGTAAGGGAATACACCACTTTGCATAATCCTATTAAAAACTATAGTTAAGTATGATATGATTGAAGTACTACAACATTTCACCATTTCCGTTAGAATTCCATCCGGTCCAGCCGATTTACCCAGTTTCAAGTTATGTATAGCTGATGATACTTCTTCTTCAGTTATATCAGCATTAAAGAGATTATTCATAACATCATCATTACAGTAATTGCACTCATTAGTATCATGATTGTTCATAAAAGTTTCTGCCTCATCTTGATTGTCCTCATCCACAAGTATATCAGTTAAATTAAACACATGCTGGAAATATTCGGTCCTGTGCATATTGGTAATACCTGGGTTCCCTGTCACAGAAGGTGAAGAAATAACATTGTTGATGCGTCTCCAGAAGGATTTACCACTTTTACTATTATTGACCAGATCATTTAATGTTCATCATGCTTCAATCTCTTCTGTCTACACATTTCTCTATATTTATTCTTAATTACAACATATTCCTTCAAAAGTTCCTTACTTCCTGAGATTCTGAATAGATCAAGTTTATTAAACTTTTGTCTTTTTAATTTCATACACTCATCATCGTACCAATTCTTACTATCCTTAGTCCGGCAAACAGTACTATACTTCTTTCTTAAAAGACCACAAGACTCAGCACAAATATGAAATACATCAACCAAAGTTTCTACCGCAGACTCGATATTAAGTGGAACCTGGTCTCTGTCACTATCTAATACATAAAGTGATAACATATCAGCGACAGACTGCCGAAAAGTTTCAATAACAGTGTCCTTCCAAACATATCTTAGTATATCTGACGATGTATTATTTTCCTCGTTTTCTGCCCCGTACTCCGTCGTACTCTCAGTATGTACTTGAAATGACATAACGATTGGAAAATGATCTGACTCACACCATGTTCGTACAGTAAAGTCAATATCTCTGGTAAATAAGTCACTTGAACATAAACAGTAACCAACAAAGCTTGCTCCGTCTCCTTTAAAACAAGTAAAGCTACCCTCTGTATCACCCGCACATCTCCCATTCAACAATTGAATATTATGAGCTGAACATAAATCTAGGAGTTCCTTTCCATATTCATTGCATACATCATCACGGCTTCGTCTTGGCATGTCAAAGGAATCAGACACATAGTCCATGTCCTCAAAGCTCGGTATGTACCGATTTCCATCATGCACAACAAAATCGGACTGATTTCCACACCTGGCGTTAAGATCCCCAAATATATAAACTTACCATTTGGAAAATGATTAGTGATAAATAAAAAGCTTTGCTCGAGATACTCTATACCTTGAAGTGGTCTAACATCTGTTACCACAGAGGAGCCAGTAGGGTGTATATATGTAAATACAAAGATGTAATCATACAATGAACTGAACAAACTTTTCTGAAAGACTACCAATATAATATCGGTGAAATCTAGACACACATACTTGATATAGCGCGCAAGTTCAGACCGAACACATACAACCAAACCGCCTCGCGGATTGTAATCTCTGTAATTTACATAAACACAATAACCGGGGAACACTGTTGCAATGTTGCAATGATAAAGTAGGCATGTTGATCAACTAATTGTACTGTTAACAGCGGCGCACAATATTAAAACAACCAGGCATGTATATGTTATTGCATCATTTATATATCTTTGTACTTAAAATGCACTCAACAAATATTATGCAGCGCAGATGGTGGTACTGGCGTGGTCTGTGAACGGGCTTGTTGAAGCAGGTACGTGACACAACCATCTTCCACCATGAAGTTTAGGGAAGAAAGATAACTGTACTATTGCATTCGCCATATCTGATCATAGTATTGAATGACTTGTTCGTTGCTTTAAGAGTTTAAGTGTTTACATGTTTCTGCCACAGCAATGTCGGTTGACTTGTCCCTCTTTATGACTCACTCATGGTACAAATCTGTCGCTCCCTAACAGGTCATTCACTGCACGAACTACACAGAGCCCTTAATAAATCACTCATGCATGGCCCAGTGAAGCTCTACAAGGTAAACGACCAGAGTTGTACTCGCTCACACATACACTAACAATAGCAGCAGGTCAAGAGGAACGACGTTTGAACCGTCATACATGGTTTGCTTCTTCTTGCGTTGATCACCACGTTTTTAATCGTAGCATATATGTTATTTTAATGTTTGCACGCTTAGACTGCTTAACATGCTAAAGCGTGAAGCCAGCTATTTATTCTAAACATGTCAAACACGATCTCTGATAGCCAATTCGTCGAAACTGACATGACTGTCCCCTTTGCGACTAGCCCAGTGGCAACTCAACTGAAGGAGAACATAGATCATATGATTAGGAAGAGATTATTCAGTATGGAGATGGACACAAAAATAAGGCCAGTAAGAAGGTGAAATCCTTTCCTGGCGCGTTGCACGGTATGTTGGTAGACATTATGGTCCAATACACATAGCAGATTACAAGATGGAGGTGACCGGGTTCATGTGCGTTACGCCGACTCTCAGGAAAAAAAATATTCGTTATTATTTGTTGACATGGGAGTGTGTAGTGGCAGGTGTTAAAGTTACAGCGTGGGTAAAGGCCTGGGCATTATAGATGGTGTTGACATGGGAATGTGTAGTGGCAGGTGTTAAAGTTACAGCGTCGGTGAAGGCCTGGGCATCATAGAATGGTGTTGACATGGGAGAACGTAGATGCGGGTGTAAATGTTACAGCGTGGGTAAAGGCCTGGGTATTATAGATGGTGTTGACAATGGAGTGTGTAGTAGCGGGTGTTAAAGTTACAGCGTGGGTAAAGGCCTGGGCATTATAGATGGTGTTGACATGGGAGTGTGTAGTGACAGGTGTTAATGTTACAGCGTGGGTAAAGGCCTGGACATTATAGATGGTGTTGACTTGGGAGTGTGTAGTGGCGGATGTTGATGTTACAGCGTGGGTAAAGGACTGGGCATTATAGATGGTGTTGAAATGGGAGTGTGTAGTGGCAGGTGTTAATGTTACAGCGTGGGTAAAGGCCTGGACATTATAGATGGTGTTGACATGGGAGCGTGTAGTGACAGGTGTTAATGTTACAGCGTGGGTAAAGGCCTGGGCATTATAGATGGTGTTGACAATGGAGTGTGTAGTGGCAGGTGTTAATGTTACAGCGTGGGTAAAGGCCTGGGCATTATAGATGGTGTTGACAATGGAGTGTGTAGTGGCGGGTGTAAATGTTACAGCGTCGGTGAAGGCCTGGACATTATAGATGGTGTTGACATGGGAGTGTGTTTTGGCGGGTGTAAATGTTACAGCGTGAGTAAAGGCCTGGGCATTATAGATGGTGTTGACAATGGAGAGTGTAGTGGCAGGTGTTAATGTTACAGCGTTGGTAAAGGCCTGGGCATTATAGATGGTGTTGACATGGGAGTGTGTAGTGGCGGGGGTAAATGTTACAGCATCGGTGAAGGCCTGGACATTATAGATGGTGTTGACATGGGAGTGTGTTGTGGCGGGTGTAAATGTTACAGCGTGGGTAAAGGCCTGGGCATTATAGATGGTGTTGACAATGGAGAGTGTAGTGGCAGGTGTTAATGTTACAGCGTTGGTAAAGGCCTGGACATTATAGATGGTGTTGACATGGGAGTGTGTAGTGGCGGGGGTAAATGTTACAGCGTCGGTGAAGGCCTGGACATTATAGATGGTATTGACATGGGAGTGTGTTGTGGCGGGTGTAAATGTTACAGCGTGGGTAAAGGCCTGGGCATTATAGATGGTGTTGACAATGGAGAGTGTAGTGGCAGGTGTTAATGTTGCAGCGTTGGTAAAGGCCTGGGCATTATAGATGGTGTTGACATGGGAGTGTGTAGTGGCGGGGGTAAATGTTACAGCATCGGTGAAGGCCTGGACATTATAGATGGTGTTGACATGGGAGTGTGTTGTGGCGGGTGTAAATGTTACAGCGTGGGTAAAGGCCTGGGCATTATAGATGGTGTTGACAATGGAGAGTGTAGTGGCAGGTGTTAATGTTACAGCGTTGGTAAAGGCCTGGACATTATAGATGGTGTTGACATGGGAGTGTGTAGTGGCGGGGGTAAATGTTACAGCGTCGGTGAAGGCCTGGACATTATAGATGGTATTGACATGGGAGTGTGTTGTGGCGGGTGTAAATGTTACAGCGTGGGTAAAGGCCTGGGCATTATAGATGGTGTTGACATGGAAGTGTGTAGTGGCGGATGTAAATGTTACAGCGTGGGTAAAGGCCTGGGCACTATAGATGGTGTTGACATGGGAGTGTGTAGTGGAAGGTGTTAATGTTACTGCGTGGGTAAAGGCCTGGGCATTATAGATGGTGTTGACAATGGAGTGTGTTTTGGCGGGTGTAAATGTTACAGCTTTGGTGTTGACATGGGAGTGTGTAGTGACAGGTGTTAATGTTACAGCTTCGGTAAAGGCCTGGACATTATAGATGGTGTTGACATGGAAGTGTGTAGTGGCGGATATAAATGTTACAGCGTGGGTAAAGGCCTGGGCACTATAGATGGTGTTGACATGGGAGTGTGTAGTGGCGGGTGTAAATGTTACAGCGTGGGTAAAGGCCTGGGCATTATAGATGGTGTTGACAATGGAGTGTGTAGTGGCGGGTGTTAATGTTACAGCATCGGTAAAGGCCTGGACATTATAGATTGTGTTGACAATGGAGTATGTAGTGGCGGGTGTAAATGTTACAGCGTCGGTGAAGGCCTGGACATTGTAGATGGTGCTGACAATGGAGTGTGTTTTGGCGGGTGTAAATGTTACAGCGTGGGTAAAGGCCTGGGCATTTTAGATGGTGTTGACAATGGAGAGTGTAGTGGCAGGTGTTAATGTTACTGCGTTGGTAAAGGCCTGGGCATTATAGATGGTGTTGACATGGGAGTGTGTAGTGGCGGGGGTAAATGTTACAGCGTCGGTGAAGGCCTGGACATTATAGATGGTGTTGACATGGGGTGTGTTGTGGCGGGTGTAAATGTTACAGCGTGGGTAAAGGACTGGGCATTATAGATGGTGTTGACAATGGAGAGTGTAGTGGCAGGTGTTAATGTTACAGCGTTGGTAAAGGCCTGGACATTATAGATGGTGTTGACATGGGAGTGTGTAGTGGCGGGGGTAAATGTTACAGCGTCGGTGAAGGCCTGGACATTATAGATGGTGTTGACATGGGAGTGTGTTGTGGCGGGTGTAAATGTTACAGCGTCGGTGAAGGCCTGGGCATTATAGATGGTGTTGACAATGGAGAGTGTAGTGGCAGGTGTTAATGTTACAGCGTGGGTAAAGGCCTGGGCATTATAGATGGTGTTGACAATGGAGTGTGAGATTGGGTCTCAGTGGCATTATAGATGGTGTTGACATGGGAGTATGTGATTGGGTCTCGGTGGCATTATAGATGGTGTTGACATGGGAGTATGTGATTGGGTCTTGTGTAGTGGTGGATGTAAATGTTACAGCGTGGGTAAAGGCCTGGGCATTATAGATGGTATTGACATGGGAGTATGTGATTGTGTCGTGTGTAGTGGCGGATGTAAATGTTACAGCGTGGGTAAAGGCCTGGGCATTATAGATGGTGTTGACATTTGAGTGTGGGATTGGGTCGTGTGTAGTGGCGGATGTAAATGTTACAGCGTGGGTAAAGGCCTGGGCATTATAGATGGTGTTGACATGGGAGTGTGGGATTGGGTTTGGGGCGTTAGTGTTACAGCGTGGGTAAAGGCCTGGGCATTATAGATGGTGTTGACATGGGAGTGTGGGATTGGTACTCGGTGGCATTATAGATGGTGTTGACATAGGAGTGTGGGATTGGGTCTCGGTGGCATTATAGATGGTGTTGACATGGGAGTAAGGGATTGGGTTTGGGGCGTTAGTGTTACAGCGAAGGTGTAGTCCATATTTGACACAACATATGACAGTTGGCTCTGTTTATTTTTACATGGTGCAGATGCGGTAAATCATGACTATGTTGCAACAGTCTGTCAGTCGTCAAGTATAGGACTGCTGAGTCTGACAAAGACACTTGTCCCTGGACATGGAGCATAGGACCACGAGGCAACGCCGACAAACTCCCCTCCACACACTAAAGATGTTCTGCTGTCACCCTTTAGGGAATACAAGAATGTGAATAACAGTGTGTTCTCTGTATTAAATACTTCAAAACCGTCAATCCAGCCGTACTTATGGTTACTAATGCTTACAAATAATGTGTTGTGGAAGTAAATTCATTCCAGTGAGTGAGTGAGTGAGTGAGTGAGTGAGTGAGTGAGTGAGTGAGTGAGCTGGGTTTAACGCTGCTTTTAACAGTATGCCAGTCATATCACGGTGTGTCAGCTTAATGTGGGAGGAAAGCCCGAAGTGATGCAGGTCTCAGACGTTTACCACTTCGGTGAAACCCACGAGCACGGGTATGGTGCTGACAAACCTAGAAACATAATCGGGGGGAATCGCGGCGCCTTAAACGACTGGGCCACCTGTGCTCCTTATTCCAGATATGTGAGCAAATATTGCCAGATTTCAAAATGACGAAATCACATCAAAGTGGCAACTCCGTCAATTACTCTCCACACGCCAAACATGGTCAGGTGACGGAAGCAATCTTAGTTTAATGCACGACTGTGCGACCTGTTCATGTTGTGTTTGATCTTTATATAGTGAGTGAGTGAGTGAGTTTGGTTTTACGCCGCTTTTAGCAACATTCCAGCAATATCACAGTGGGGACACCGGAATTGGGCTTCACACATTGTACCCATGTTGGGATTCGAACCCGGGTCTTATGCGTGACGAGCGAACGCTCTAACCACTAGGCTACCTGACCGCCCCTCTTTATATAGCCCATTGTAAAAGGCGACCATACGTGTCCTAGGCAAAGTCCCATTGGTAAAACCAATCCTTACTGCGGTGATGGAGTGGCCATCGATACAGATCTCGTCCCTCTCCGTGATCGTCGCACCAGTTCCTGTTAGTCGTTTCACACACTCTGCCGTGCTGATGACAGTCACGGTTTTGGACATCAGCACTGGAAATGAAAGCAAAATGATCACGGCCTCTATTGAGTCAGTGAGTGAACGAGTTCAGATTTAACGTCACATCGGCAGTATTTCAGCCATATCGTGACGAGAAGTACATTAATAATGCATATATTTATACAATATAAAAAGCTGTCAACGATGGACAGTACAATAACTAGAATATCACAGAGACTATCTAAAACTAGTTGAGAATATATAAAAGTCAAAGCATTATTGAACAACACAAGATAAACATGAGCTAGAGATCGTCAGTAACTAAAGGGATATCAGCCTCTCGTGAAGAAAAACGTTTTGAGGATTAATGGGGTTATTTTTTTAGTAATGCTGGTTTTGTTGCTTTGGGGCGAGAAACAGTGTAGGCGTTATTGAGGCGTGTCAGTGGCAACATTATTGAGGGTTGATGTAGGTGTGTTATTTAGGACTAAAGTAGTCATTGCTATTGCAATACAAACAGTTAAAGTTATTGTGGGTTAATGACCTGATACAGAAGTTGGCAACAGTTATTGTGGTCTAATGACTTGACACAGTACAATTAGTTACAGTTATTGTGGTCTAATGACTTGATGCAGTACAATTAGTTACATTTATTGTGGTCTAATGACTTGATGCAGTACAATTAGTTACAGTTATTGTGGTCTAATGACTTGATGCAGTACAATTAGTTACAGTTATTGTGGTCTAATGATTTGACGCAGTACAATTAGTTACAGTTATTGTGGTCTAATGATTTGACGCAGTACAATTAGTTACAGTTATTGTGGTCTAATGACTTGATGCAGTACATTTAGTTACAGTTATTGTGGTCTAATGACTTGATGCAGTACATTTAGTTACAGTTATTGTGTTCTAATGACTTGATGCAGTACAATTAGTTACAGTTATTGTGGATTAATAATTTGATACAACACAAACATTTCCATCTATTATGTATTGATGGCTTAATACAGTACGGTTAATATCAGTTATATTTTGGTAAATGACTTCACACAGTATTTAGTTACAGTTTATGTGATTAATGGCATGATACAGTATATTTACTGTAGATTAATGGCAGGATTAAGTACTGTTAGTTATATTTACTGTAGATTGGTGGTATGATTGAGAACTGTTAGTTATATTTAGTGCAGATTAATGGTATGATTGAGAACTGTTAGTTATATTTACTGTATATTGATGGTATGATTGAATACTATTTGTTATATTTACTGTAGAGTGATGGAATGATTGAGTACTATTAGTTATATTTACTGTAGAGTGATGGCATGATTGAGTACTATTAGTTATATTTACTGTAGATTGATGGCACGATACAATACATTTACTGTGGATTAATGGCATGATTGAGAACTGTTAGTTATATTTACTGTAGAATGATGGTATGATTAAGAACTGTTAGCTATATTCACTGTACATTGATGGCATGATACAGTACAATAACTGTGGATTAATGGCATGATTGAGCACTGTTATTTATATCTACTCTAGATTGATGGTATGATTGAGTACTGTTAGTTCTGTTTACTGTAGATTAATGGCATGATTGAGAACTGTTAGTTCTATTTACTGTAGATTGATGGCCTGATTGAGTACTGTTAGTTCTATTTACTGTAGTTTGATGGCATGATTGAGAACTGTTAGTTCTATTTACTGTAGATTGATGGCATGATTGAGTACTGTTAGTTCTATTTACTGTAGATTGATGGCATGATTGAGAACTGTTAGTTCTATTTACTGTAGATTGATGGCATGATTGAGTACTGTTAGTTCTTTTTATCGTAGATTGATGGCATGATTGAGTACTGTTAGTTCTTTTTACTGTAGAGTGATGGCATGATTGAGAACTATTAATTATATTTACTGTAGATTGATGGCATGATTGTGTACTGTTAGTTATATTTAGTGTGGATAAATGGCATGATTGAGAACTGTTAGATTTACTATAGATTGATGGTATGATTGAGAACTGTTAGTTACATTTACTGTAGAATGATTGCATGATACAGTAAATTTACTGTTGATTAATGGCATGATTGAGTACTGTTAGTTACATTTACTGTAGATTGATGGCATGATACAGTACATTTACTGTTGATTAATGGCATGATTGAGTACTGTTAGTTATATTTACTGTAGATTGATTGCATGATACAGTACATTTTCCTGTGGATTTATGGCATGATACAGTACCGTCAGTAATATCTATGGCGGTTTAATGACTTGAGAACGAACATTTATTTGCATTACTGGCGTGATACAGAACAGTTAGTTGCCGTTTATGTGGATTAATGACTTGATACAGAACATTTAGTGTCCGTTTATATGGATTAATGACTTGATACAGTACAGTTAGTCACATTTATTGCAGATTAACGAATTCATAGATCAGAGTTACAGATATTGTGCATTTTTAATATGAATCAGTTAGTTACAGCTAGTGTATATTAATGGTATGCCACAGTACAGTTAGTTACAGATATTGTGGATTAATGAGTTGATATTGTGCATTATTGGCTTAATACAGAAGAGTAACAGTTATTGTACAGTTGTTTAATGTATTGTTGATTACTGTCTTGATACAGTATAGGTAGTTACAGTGATTTTGGATTAATGGCAATGTACAGTACATTTTTGTGCATTAATGACAGGATTCTGTACAGTTGGGTAATGTCTTGATACTGTGATTTGGCAACAGCTGATAATATATTCTCAAAGCATAGACACTACAAACAAAACGCCAATCACTACACATGCGTCCTTTTTAAAGGATTCAAATTCTATTTTGATTTCAATAAAATAATTGTTCCAATGTGTTTAGTGACTTTCATCAAAGCGTTAGCTATGATTATAGTGTGTTATTATGCAGTATTTGTTTTATGGGACTGTTTGATGGAAGTGTAACTATGTCCACTTATATTTTGTTTGAATAAATCTTCAAGCTTGAGTAACATAATTCACATAGTATTAGTTACCTTTGTAGAAATTACAAGAGTAAAATAATCCAAGAGGTAGTATGTGTAGTGTTACTTGAAATTAAGTTGATCGAACATATGTATGTGAAGTGAGAAACGACATGCAGGGAATGTGGTTATGAGACATATATACAGTTAGCTTTCTATACTTTTTCCATCCACATAGGGCTACCTGCACCTTGATTTGAAGACACTAAAGCTGAATCACTAATGCTGCACCATTAGAAAATGATGCAAATCTCCATTTAATAGTTTAAAGAAAATATATTTGACGAAGCACTAATAAATTACTTTAATATGACCTTAGGGAACACATGTGGAGAAACAAATTGATCTCCACTTTTGCAACAGTGTGAGGATATTGCCAGAGCAATACAAAAATTAAGTCAATGATTCGATGCAGTGTCATCGAGATTTTGTTTTGGGGAATATATTTTTTCTATAAAAAATAGAAATGTTTAGGGGATTTGACTGTATTCATAGCAATCACTGTGGTCATTGACGCATTTTTGAGACGCCTCCTATTTTGAAAATGCGTACCGTTGCCTTCTCCGAAGCCCACGATGCTGCACTGTTCCCCAGTTAGGTTTGTGACGGTAACATTATTGATGAGGGAGTCCTGGGGTCAGAGATGGTGATGTTGCTGTTGACCACGTTTAACTCGGAGTAGTCAAGCTTGTATCCAGGACCATTCCGAGTGAAAGATCCAAGCTACAACAAATGCTAAGTATTTCAATTCTTAATCGCACATTATAATATGTGCATTCGTTTTTGAAAACCATATTATATTCAAATATTATCTTTTATCTATTACAAAAGGTGTGGCGCTCTCAGCAACCACTGGATTGTAAATATAGGCCATCAAGAAGAAGGAAGTCATCCTGTTCCAGTGCAGACTACACATACACAGAGTGACGTGTCTTGTTAATATGAGGTATATTTTACATATATAGCAATATCGTTATAACCTGATGTTAGTGCTCGCAACTGCAACACAAAGATCTAAGGACGTCATATTACATGTCATGTCTGCCCTGCTTTCTCGGGAGAAACAGACCGGTCAGAAGCACAGGCATACAATCTCGGCAATGTGTTAGACATTACAGAATATTATTTTGTTCCGTTCTACAATTTTGAGTTGAATCAAATTATCTTTGACAGCAACTTGAGTTGAAGTCGTCATTTTAAAACTAATACCGTAAAGCCGGAGTAAAGCTGTGTGCTGCTTGGTTAACGTCGAATTCATTTTTTGCCATTTCATTGACCAGTCAAAGCTCCCGAGGAGTCGTTCTGACGTGACCTGTAATGGGATGTCCTCGTACCTTTATGTAGCTGTAGCAAGCGCCAAGTTTTTTTATATTTTTATTCGACTGCATATAAACCTGTATTCTTTAACCGTATTACAATCTGATTAATCAATTATCCAACTATTCCAGGAACTGATGCCTTTTTTCTCCAATTATCTCTATCGTAGGTATTGACTTACCACATAGGTTGATGTGATGGATGTTATCTGCGCGGGAGGTGAGAGATCCGTCAAATCTACAGTATCAAACACCGCCATGAAGGTGCTGATATCACTTCACCGTGTAAAATAGTTACTTTATGAAACAAGTTATGAAAACGTTAAATTCCTGTCCAGAACCATGGGCAATCTACCTGTAAAACATAAAAACCTACAATAGTGTTGTGAAAAAGTGAGCACATTCTGTATTTGACCTTACAACATATGTATCTACAACAGTGCATGAGAGATTGAGCACATTCTGTATTTGACCTTACAACATATGAATCTACAACAGTGCATGAGAGATTGAGCACATTCTGTATTTGACCTTACAACATATGAATCTACAACTGTGCGTGAGAGATTGAGCACATTCTGTATTTGACCTTACAACATATGAATCTACAACTGTGCATGAGAGATTGAGCTCATTCTGTATTTGACCTTACAACATATGAATCTACAACAGTGCATGAGAGATTGAGCACATTCTGTATTTGACCTTACAACATATGTATCTACAACAGTGCATGAGAGATTGAACACATTCTGTATTTGACCTTACAACATATGTATCTACAACTGTGCATGAGAGATGGAGCACATTCTGTATTTGACCTTACAACATATGTATCTACAACAGTGAGTGAGAGATTGGGCACATTCTGTATTTGACCTTACAACATATGAATCTACAACAGTGCATGAGAGATTGAGCACATTCTGTATTTGACCTTACAACATATGTATCTACAACAGTGAGTGAGAGATTGGGCACATTCTGTATTTGACTTTACAACATATGAATCTACAACTGTGCGTGAGAGATTGAACACATTCTGTATTTGACCTTACAACATATGAATCTACAACAGTGCATGAGAGATTGAGCACATTCTGTATTTGACCTTACAACATATGTATCTACAACAGTGAGTGAGAGATTGGGCACATTCTGTATTTGACTTTACAACATATGAATCTACAACTGTGCATGAGAGATTGAGCACATTCTGTATTTGACCTTACAACATATGAATCTACAACTATGCATGAGAAATTGAGCACATTCTGTATTTGACCTTACAACATCTGACCTTACAACATATGTATCTACAACAGTGCGTGAGAGATTTAGCACATTCTGTATTTGACCTTACTACATATGAATCTACAACTGTGCATGAGAGATTGAGCACATTCTGTATTTGACCTTACAACATATGAATCTACAACTGTGCGTGAGAGATTGAGCACATTCTGTATTTGACCTATACAACATATGAATCTACAACTGTGCATGAGAGATTGAGCACATTCTGTAATTGACCTTACAACATATGTATCTACAACTGTGCGTGAGAGATTGAGCACATTCTGTATTTGACTTTACAACATATGAATCTACAACTATGCGTGAGAGATTGGGCACATTCTGTATTTGACCTTACAACATATGAATCTACAACTGTGGGTGAGAGATTAAGCACATTCTGTAATTGACCTTACAACATATGTATCTACAACTGTGCATGAGAGATTGAGCACATTCTGTATGTGTCCTTACAACATATGTATCTACAACTGTGCGTGAGAGATTGAGCACATTCTGTATTTGACCTTACAACTTATGAATCTACAACTGTGCGTGAGAGATTGAGCACATTCTGTTTGTGACCTTACAACATATGAATCTACAACTGGATGAGAGATTGAGCACATTCTGTATTTGACCTTACAACATATGAATCTACAACTGTGCGTGAGAGATTGAGCACATTCTGTATTTGACCTTACAACATATGAATCTACAACTATGCGTGAGAGATTGGGCACATTCTGTATTTGACCTTACAACATATGAATCTACAACTGTGGGTGAGAGATTAAGCACATTCTGTAATTGACCTTACAACATATGTATCTACAACTGTGCATGAGAGATTGAGCACATTCTGTATGTGTCCTTACAACATATGTATCTACAACTGTGCGTGAGAGATTGAGCACATTCTGTATTTGACCTTACAACTTATGAATCTACAACTGTGCGTGAGAGATTGAGCACATTCTGTTTGTGACCTACAACATATGAATCTACAACTGGATGAGAGATTGAGCACATTCTGTATTTGACCTTACAACATATGAATCTACAACTGTGCGTGAGAGATTGAGCACATTCTGTATTTGACCTTACAACATATGTATCTACAACAGTGCGTGAGAGATTGAGCACATTCTGTATTTGACCTCACAACGTATGTATCTACAACAGTGAGTGAGAGATTGAGCACATTCTGTATTTGAGCTTACAACATATGTATCTACAACAGTGAGTGAGAGATTGAGGACATTCTGTATGTGACCTTAAAACATATGAATCTACAACTGTGCGTGAGAGATTGAGTACATTCATCCCTTACCATACGTACCTACAACACTAAATGAGAGTTTGAGAACCATCTCGGCTTTAGCGATCAACAAATTATCACTTTCCATTCGTGCAATGTGCTGCTGACACAAATACGTTCGAGAGTTTTCTGGTGCACCCACAGACATGGGTCCACTCCCCGTCGAGGAACTGCTGCAAGCTTCCAGCAAACCCAAAATCCCCGAGCACAACATTCGAGCCGCCTATTATTCTCATCTCCATCACCGTAGAAGCATTTGCTGCTGAAACAAACACGATCATCATCATTGGTGTATGCGTTGTGAAACGTGCAGGTTTGTCATCAGCAGTGTGACATTGGTATATATGTTATATAACAAGCACGATCACCATCATCAGTGTAGACTTTGATGTATGTGTTGTGAAACGTGGAGGTTTGTCATCACAGTGTAGACATTGACACATATGTTATATAACATGCAGCTTCACCAACAGCAGTTTACACATTGACACATGTGTAATATAACACGCATTTTCACCATCAGCAGTGTAAACAATGAAATATGTGTTATATAACATGAAGGTTCACCATCAGCAGTGTACAAGTTATTATATCTTTTATATAACCTGAAGGTTCACCATCAGCAGTGTATACATTGATATATATGTTATATAACATACACGTTCACCATCAGGAGTGTAGACATTGATATATATGTTATATAACATGCAAGTTCACCACCAGTTGTGTACACATTGATATATATGTTATATATCATGCAGGTTCACCATCAGCAGTGAAGACATTGAAATATGTGTTATATAACATGTAGGTTCACCATCAGCAGTAAACACATTGATATATGTGTTACATAACATAAACGTTCACCATCAGTTGTGTACACGTTGCTATGTGTTACATAACATACACTTTCGCCATCAGTTGTGTACACATTGCTATGTGTTATATAACATGCAGGTTCACCATCAGTTGTGTACACATTGTTATGTGTTATACAACATGCACGTTCACTATCAGTTGTGTACACGTTGCTATGTGTTATATAACATGCAGGTTCACCATCAGTTGTGTACACATTGCTATGTGTTAAATAACATACACGTTTGCCATCAGTTGTGTACACATTGCTATGTGTTACATAACATACACGTTCACCATCGGCTGTGTACACATTGCTATGTGTTAAATAACATGCAGGTTTACCATCAGTTCACCTAGCAGTGTTCCAGCTACAGGACAGCGGTTTGAAAATAAACGAGTCTTGGCCAGACAATCAGTTGCAGTTTGTACTCCCAGCGAGCAACACTTACCAAGCCAGCACAGAGCATTGCCTGATAGCCAGCCAAGGAAACTCCATCATCGGTAATTATCACGTTATCCTTATTCACATACTCTTAAAATCACTCTCACCGAATTAATCATAAAACCTCTAAATCCTTAAAAAACAACAACACTAAATAACCAACACCTTATCCTACCCAATCTCCCTAACACAGCTCGCACTCATTTCTACTCACACCCACGCCCACCACTCAAACACACCCTTTGACCCAACTCCTAAAAACAAAAAAACACCTAATCCCCCCTTCTCCTAAACACAACGCTCGCTCTTTCCTACTCACCACCCACGCCCACCACTCACATACCTCCACTCCTTCGACTAAATATCTCTTAATCCCCGCTTTCCACTTGTCTCACCTTATCCCAGCCTTCCAGAATCAAACTTAATCTTCAATAAATAATCCATTTCCCAAACCCTCCTACTAAAACCAACAACAAATAACCACCGCAACCTCCTCCGCCTCCTAAACGCAAATCACCAAGTAAAAACAACAAACCAACTCACCTCCCCAAAACACTCCACCACCACTCACCACAACACACGCTCTCCAACACAACACCCAAACAATATGACTGACACCCGCAACGCCACACTCGCAGACATTCCAGCTCCTTACTCACCCACGCCTGCGGAAGCGCACAACACTTCTGGGAGGTCACTCGAAAACATCGTCCCGACCGAGTATGGCGAAAACACGACATACACCACCCCAACCAAACCAGCTAACTCGCCACCACAAAACACCAAAAAACGCAAACTCGACACATCCACTCCACCTCCATCGCCAACACCCTCCCCGGCCGCCTTCCTCACCACCTTCGCCCTCTACTTCTTCTCAGCAGGCTCAGGCACCACTCTCTCACTAGAACTTTCGGCAGACAAAATAGGACTTTGGTTCAAAAGACAAAAAATAAATTACAACAATATTAAAAAAGCCAACAAAGGATACCAGATAATCTTTCCTAACCGAGAATCTTACAACGCAGCAAATAAAATAACTCAAATATTCCACGTCACGGTAATCAAACAAACACCTAATTGGCAACAATATACACGAGGCGTAATTAGGGTTAACCCAAGGGAAACAACTGAGGACTTACAATTATACTCTCTAGAAGCTAACATAAACCAAGACCAAAACCCTCAACCCCTAATCACCAGCACGCGCAGAATAACCTCAACTAGAAACGGAAAAACGGTCCCAACCTCCATTGTCATAATCAACTTTAAAAAAACCGCTAAATTCCCTGAAGCGCCCAAACACATATCCTTCGGAGCCCACACCAACTTAGAAGTCAAACCCTATATAAAGCAGGTTAAGCAATGTTCAAAGTGCCTCAAATACAACCACACTGCTTCCCAATGCACCTACCCTAAAACTAAATGTAAAAAATGCGCACAAACAGACTGCACAGGCACATGCACACCCTGGTGCATCCACTGCAAATCCACCCAACACACCTCACTTTCAAACCAATGCCCACACAGACACACACTCACCCAGCAGGCCAACAAACACATAAACATAGAAACGGCTAAAATCCAAACACGAAAATTTGCTACACCTGCATCTAAACCACTCCTCCCTACACCACACCCAAACACCATCCCACAAACAAACACCACACCCATAACCGACAGCTCT
Organism: Haliotis cracherodii; assembly: GCF_022045235.1. Taxonomy (NCBI): domain Eukaryota; kingdom Metazoa; phylum Mollusca; class Gastropoda; order Lepetellida; family Haliotidae; genus Haliotis; species Haliotis cracherodii. The sequence goes on from NW_027266269.1 coordinate 7,869,339, forward strand.
GTCTGGGACCCCTACCGAGAAACCGCACCCACCTCACACACACAAGCAGCCACTCAACCAACCACGAACCCTCCCAAAACATCAACCCCCGCATGCAAAACAAACCTCAAAATGACCACCACAACACGACCCTCATCCAAGCACCCTACAGCCCATATGGCAACAACGCTCTCCCACAAGCAAGCACAACAACAAAACACAAACACTAAGAAAACATCAGCTACACCCATCCCGCCAACACCTTCACAACCCTCCACATCACATGCCTCCCCCATGGAAACTCAACCAGCTAAACCTAATCCAACCCATGACGAAGATTTCTCCACTACTGAGGAAACAATAGACACTACTCCAACTAAAACAAACCAAACTTCCCAACCAGCCAATACCCCAAACCTAAATAACCTCACCTTACTCCTAGCATATATGCATAGTCAAAACTCACCAAAAGCTAGTATGGAATCCTTCCACAAAGAAGCTTTCAATCTAAAATTAACCGATCTTCCCTTCTTCCTCTTTAACCTCCATCTAAAAGAACTCACCGAATAAAATAAAAACTAAAAACTAAATCACCAATCACCCGAAACCAATAATGGAAGGACTAAATATTTTTCAGTGGAACGCCAACGGACTCACCTCCCATGGCCATGAACTAAAAACTAAATTTAAACTAAATAAAGGCCCTCACATTGCTTGTATACAGGAAACCAAATTCTCAAAAAAATCGAAATTCACACTACCTAACTACAACTCAGTTAGAACTGACAGAGCTAAACCGAAAACAAGAAGAGCCGCAGGAGGACTAATCATATTTATCAGGGAAGATATAAATTACGAAGAAATAAAAATAGACACGCCAAACCTAGAAGCCAACGGCATTAAAATCACATTAAATAACCGAAACATAAACATCATAAATATTTACCACTGGGCGGAACAAAAAGTCCAACCTGAGGATCTAAACAAACTACTCAAAATAAACGATAAATCTACTATATTCCTAGGAGACTTTAACGCTCACCATCCTACATGGAGCATAGATGATAAAATAGATAATCATGGCAAATTAATCTCCGAATGGATAGAAACAAACGACCTAGTACTCCTTAATAGCAACCAACCCACGAGGTACGATAAGATAAACAAAAAAATGTCGGCTATCGACCTAACCATATGCACCGCAGATCTAGCCCAAAGCACTCAATGGGAAGTACACGACGTCCCGCTAGGTAGCGACCACTTCCCCATAAACATAACCATAGGAAATACAAACGTACCAATCCAAACAGAAAACCAAGAACCAAAATTCCATTACAACAAAGCTAACTGGGACCAATTCCAAGATATCTGCAACGAAGCTAACTTAAACGAAATAGAAAATAATGATCCAGAAACCTATTGTAAAAACCTAACAGACTATATAATAAACGCAGCCAAAACCTCCATCCCCTTCAAAACATCTAAGACAGGCAAACCGACGGTACCATGGTGGAATGAGGAAATAGAACAGACTAGACGAAAACGTAAATCAGCCTTCAATAAAGCAAAACGCGACTACAAATATTTAAACATAGCCCACGAACTAAACCACCAGGTTCAAAAACTAGTCCAAATAGCCAAAAGTAGAGACTGGAAAAAATTCTGCGAAGGTATAAATAACCGTACAGATGCCAGAACGGTCTGGCGCAAAATCCACGCCATTAGAGGCTTAAAACGACATAAAAAAAACCCTAACATTAACAACTCAACCAACCCCGCCCAAAAAGCAAATAATCTCGCCAACCACTTTTCGGCCGTTAGCAGTAACAGCAACTTCAGCCAAAAATTCCAAGATAAACTTAAAACAGAAAACAAACCCACAAAAGAACCAAACAATAACAATCTAGAAATAAATCAACCCTACACAATGGAGGAGCTCCTCTACGTAATCAAAAACAGGAAAAAGGGCACAGCCCCAGGATTAGACCTAACCTCTTACCAAATAATTAAAAAACTCCCCCTAAAACTGCTCCAGGCACTACTCAAACTATACAATCTCATCTACCTAAACGGACAGGTTCCTACTCCCTGGAAACAGGCCCTAGTCATACCAATCCCTAAACCTAATAAACCAGCTAATCAAGCTAACTCATATAGACCAATATCCCTAACTTCAAACTTATGTAAAGTAATGGAATCAATGGCTAAAAATAGATTACAACATTACTTAACCCAAAATAACACCATAAACCCAGATCAAAGCGGTTTCACTCCTGGCCGCTCAACCCTAGATAACCTCGCCCGACTAGAACAAGATATTAAGACAGGACAACTAAATAAACAATATACCACAGGCATCTTCTTAGACTTCTCTAAAGCTTTCGACATGGTATGGCACGATGGGCTAATACAAAAACTTAAAAAAATAGGACTCAAAGGTCAGATAATAAACTACATCCAGGACTTCCTAAACAATCGTAAAATAACCGTGGGTATAGACCAAACTCTATCGGACCAATGTCCCCTAGAAAATGGCACTCCACAGGGCAGTATCCTCAGCCCCACCCTCTTCAATATAATGATAAACGATCTATTCGAGGGTCTATCCCCTAAAGTAAACACATCAAAATTCGCGGATGATGGAGCCATCTGGATCCGCACTAAAAGCATGAAAATGGCCAAAAATCTACTCCAAAAATCTCTTAATAAAATACAACAATGGGCTGACAAATGGGGCTTCTCCCTTAACTCAGAAAAAACAACAGGAATAGTATTCAAACATAAAAACATGAAACCCGCCTCCCCAATCCTCCAGCTAAACAATCAAACAATCAAATTTCAAAAACAAACCAAATTCTTAGGACTTATTTTCGATGAACATCTCACCTGGGATGCTCACATCCAAAACCTAACAACTAAATGCAGTAAAGACCTAAACACCCTAAGATGCCTAACTGGCTCTAACTGGGGAGCCTCCAAAGATACTCTCCTCTCTCTCTACATATCCCTAATTAGATCAAAACTAGACTACGGCTGCGCCATATACAACACCCTAAACAACTCTCTATCTAAAAAACTTGACTCAATACAATATCAGGCTCTCAAACTCATTACACGCACCCAACATGGCACCTCCTACACCTCACTTCAGGCCTTAACAGGAGAAATGCCACTAAGTCTACGCAGGGAACAGCTAAGCTTAAATTTCTGGGCCGCGTCCCAATCAAACCCTCTCATCCAAAACTTAATAAACCAAAACATCAGCCCTAAAAACCAAGCTCTAGCTCGTAAACACCCCTTACTTACCCCAATATCCCAAAGAATAACAAACTACCTAAATGAACACCAAATTAAAAATCTTAAACAAAACTGCAAACAATCAAATATCTTCACCCCTAAACTTAAAATACCCAAAATAGACACAACACTAGCTAGCCAAATAAATAAACAAACCGACCCAAACATAGCTAAAACTACCACACTAGCATACATACACAAAAATTGGCCAAATTGGTGTCACATTTACACGGACGGATCCTCAGATCCGACCTCCAAACACACGGGTTTCGGAGTCCATACCACACAACCAACTAAAACCACACAATCCTTCCGACTCCCAAATAACCAATCAATATTCACGGCCGAACTAATGGGCATGGCCTCAGCCCTCCACAATCAAGAATCCAAAAACAACCAAAAAATCCTAATACTTACTGACTCCCTAAGTGGACTACAAGCCCTCCAAAACAAAAATACCAAAAACCGACCTAAATTAATAAATCAAATACTTAAAAGCTCCAACGACCTAACAAAAGCAGGCAAACAAATAACCTTCTTGTGGATACCCGCCCACGTAGGAATATACGGTAATGAAAACGCCGATAAAGCAGCTAAACTATCCCTCAAAATCCCAGAAATAAGCTTAAACTTACCCATCTCAAAATCAGAAATTAAAAGTGTAAACAAACAAAAAATCACAAAAAAATGGCATAACCTATATCTAAACTCAAATAGCCAAATCAAAAGAGTGCTCAGCAAACCACTAACCAAACCAAAAATTCTCCATCCATCCAAAAAAATCGACAGAGTAATCACTAAACTCCAAACAGGACACACCAACCTAAATAACCACCTAAAAAAATTTAAAAAACACACTACAGGTAACTGCCCACACTGCAAACAACCAGAAACCCCAGAACACGCACTCATCCACTGCACACACTACCTAACACATCGAACCGCATTACAAACCACCCTCAATATAAACAAGGCTCTCACTCTAGAAGCAATACTAAACCCACAAAATAAACTAGAAAACTTCAAGGCCTTAGGCGTATTCTTAATCAAAACGGAACTAATAAAACGCATCTAAAACCATAATAACCTACCAAATCAAAATCACAAAAACAAACAATCATCCACCATACCCAGCTCCCTTAGTTCCCCTCCCCAACCCCATCGGCATCTATTCCAAATCTCAAAATTCCCAAATTCTATATAAGCAACCCCTAAAGCCCCCTCTTGGGTTGCACAGACCACCCTCGCCCCTTTCGGAAACACATTAAATGGCCTGGCCGGGCCCGTGTGCGAAATACGCGTCAGTCGGAAAGCGCACGTTAAATCTCCAAAGTAAGTAAGTAAGTAAGTAACCATCAGTTGTGTACACATTGCTATGTGTTATATAACATGCATGTTCACCATCAGTTGTGTACACATTGCTATGTGTTAAATAACATACACGTTTGCCATCAGTTGTGTACACATTGCTATGTGTTACATAACATACACGTTCACCATCAGCTGTGTACACATTGCTATGTGTTAAATAACATGCAGGTTCACCATCAGTTGTGTACAAATTTCTATGTGTTAAATAACATACATGTTCGCCATCAGTTGTGTACACATTGCTATGTGTTACATAACATACACGTTCACCATCAGGTGTGTACACATTGCTATGTGTTACATAACATACACGTTTACCATCAGTTGTGTACACATTGCTATGTGTTACATAACACACACGATCACCATCAGTTGTGTACACGTTGCTATGTGTTATATAACATACACGTTCACCATCATTTGTGTACACATTGCTATGTGTTATATAACATACACGTTCACCATCGGTTGTGTACACATTGCTATGTGTTATACAACATGCAGGTTCACCATCAGCAGTGTAGACATTTATATATGTGTTATATAACATGCAAGTTCACCATCAGTTGTGTACACATTGCTTTGTGTTACATAACATACGTGTTCACCATCAGTTGTGTACACATTGCTATGTGTTATATAACATACATGTTCACCATCAGCAGTGTATACATTGATATATATGTTACATAACATACACGTTCACCATCATATGTGTACACATTGATATGTGTTATATAACATACACGTTCACCATCAGCAATGCAGACATTGATATATGTGTTACATAACATACACGTTCATCATCAGTTGTGTACACCATGCTATGTATTATATAACATGCATGTTAGGCATCACGCATCAAGAACTACATCAAAATGTGTTTGCAGACCGAAATTCATGAAATGTTAATTATACAGTATCAATGTGATGTTACCTGTCACAGCAGCTAGGAGAACAATTTGCCAACATGCCATTTGTCTCGTTGTTTGCCGAATGCTAAATGCGTTGGGGCTTAAACCAAGTACTGTGATTGAATCTGTTTAAAACGGACCAATGGGCTCACACGCACCTGCTGTGCACCTTGGGGTAGAGGGTCAGGAGCCAGGTCACATGTTCCAGGTGGTAGCAGTATTTTAATTATTTCTTGCTGATTGGACTTGACATGCGGATTACACTTTAATAACCAGATTTAATTGTACTCTGTTGGACCTGGATAATGTACGTAGACACATCACAAAAATCAATAGAGTGCGAAATTGTAGAAGTTACACCATCACCAGTAGTATTGTCCTGTAAAATATGCTTTAATCTTATAATCTTTGTTAAGTGTAGTAAATGCTTTCTTATTTGGCAAAAGCGAGAAAAAGACTTATCGGGTTGGCGTGCATGCGGACGATCCGGGGTAGAATAGAACTTGAGCAACCCATGCTTGCCATAAAAGACGACAAGTAAGTGGCATCTAACGGGATCGGGTGGTCAGGCTCGATCATCGATCCCATTTGCGTGGATCGACGTTCATGATATCCATCACTGGATTGTCTGGTACAGACTCAATTATTTACGTTTGCATGCGTGCGTGCGTGCGTGCGTGCGTGCGTGCGTGCGTGCGTGCGTGCGTGTGTGTATATGTGTATGTCTGTGCGTGCATTAAGCAATGACGTTATCTATGAAATATTTTTAGTTAAACAAGCCTCCGATCAACCCCTTTGATAACGGCTTACATCGTGACTCTTACGGTCATTGTTTAGTGTTTAATTGCACTTGATTCCGTGGCATTAAACTAGCTACTCAAGCATCTGGCTTTGAGTTTTTGCCTCCATTAACCGAAAAACATGTTCATGATTCAACACCTGCTGGTTTATGATTGGCTGATAACGGATCGGGTGGAGCTTGTGTTGTATTGTTGCACTGATTTCGCATGGTTGTCATCCGATTTGTGCGTGTTAATGAATAAATAAATAGGCACATTGTGACGTTATTATTGTATGTGCAGAGATGCCTCCCTTGGACACACCAGGAACATATGATTGTTAGTTCTAATAACGGTTTGCCCCGAATATGTGTCTAGGTTTGTCAGCACCACTCGTTCTTGTGGGTTTCACCAAAGTGGTAAAAGTCTGAGGCCTGAATCCCATCGGGCTTTCCTCCCGCCTAAAGCTGACACGCCGTGAGGTATTTATGACGCGTTGTCTCCCTGCTTGTATTGATGTAATGGTCAGGGGCCCGTTCCACAAAGCGATCGTAGTGCTAAGACAATCGTAACTCTCATACTTTAACACAGACATGCGCCAGTCTTAGCGCTAAGGTCGCTTTGAGTAACGGGACCCTGGTCTAAGTGAAGAGGTTACCCATATAAGTTCCTGACCCTATGCGCAAATATGTCATGGGCTACAAAATAATTTCTACATAATGCAAGCGTAACATACACATGCCAATATAGTTGCCTGATCAATCCCCTCGCACCTAAACACTGTACGCTCGACACTTTATCAGTAAACACATAACATCTAAACACTGTACGCTCGAGCCTTATCAGTAAACAAATACACCTAAACACTGTACGCCCGACCCTTCATCAGTAAACGCATAACACCTAAACACTGTACGCCCGACCCTTCATCAGTAAACACATAACACCTAAACACTGTACACCCGACCCTCTATCAGTAAACATATAACACCTAAACGCTGTACACCCGAGCCTTTATCTGTAAACATATAACACCTAAACACTGCACGTCCGACCCTCCATCAACAAACACATAACATCTAAACACTGTACACCTGAGCCCTTATCAGTCAACACATAACACCTAAATACTGTACGCCCGACCCTTTATCAGTAAACACATAACATCTAAACACTGTACACACGAGCCTTCAGTATTCAGTATGGTGGGTTCTTTGTTTTGGTTTGAGGGTCGTCAAAGCCATGGATGAACGCGTTTCGGGAGAGATTGGTGACCTCGAAAAGGGCCGTTTTGGAGAAGAAGAAGATTACGTCTTCACCCACATAGGTGCTGTGGCCTGCCACCTTTCTCCTGACAGGACACTGACTGGTGTGCGCCGTCATAATCATATTGATAAACGTCTGTTTGTAGTCACGAGTGACATCACGTTTTGCATGGAGACGCGAAATACATCACGTAGGCATATAGAGTCTACCTACATCACGTTAATGTCGATTCACCTTTAGAATTCAGACGTCCGTTCCACAACATGATCGTAACGCTAAGGTGATCGCCACTCACCTACTTAGATGAACGACTGTCATTGCGCTACAATACACGATTGGCTAGTGGAACGAGACCTTGCATCTCAAAGTTTACAATCACATCATAATACCCGATGACATGATTTGTGGAATTTTGTTGCAAGATCCTTCGCCGATTTGACGTCAACCTAGCAACAAAGTTGCTGGGTCGTCGACTGTGTATTATACAGTCGTCTCAGTGATCTGTCATCTCCAAATGCAATCGCCACACCAGTCAGTGTCCTGTCAGGAGACGGGTGGCAGGCCATCCGTGCCTTTGCACCACAGCACCTATGTGGGTGAAGAAGAAATCTTCTCCTCCAAAACGGCCCTTTTCAGGGCCACCCATCTCTCCCGAAAGAACACGTTCATCCATGGCTTTGACGACCCTGAAACCAAAACAAAGAACCTACCACCTCCGCCTCCCTCCTCCCCCTCCGCCGCCGCACTCACCTCCTCCTCCACCGCCGCTGCCGCTGCCACCTCCCTCCACCACTTAAACATAAAGGATTTCACGGGCGCTTCTTTCAATTTGGATATTTTTATATTTTACGAGCGCTTCTTATGGTCCCCTCCTCCCCGGAAACGGATGTGACGTCCTCTTGGAGACATGCACGCTTCCCGGAAACGGAAATGCCGTCATCTTGAATGCCCGCGCCACAGGAAACGGAAGTGCCGTCATCTTGGATGCGCACGCATCACCGGAACCGGAAACAAGTGTTTAGATATTGCCTGATGCGATTCCGTTATCAACGTAAAATATAACTTTGTTACAAACAACATGAAACACATATAAACATACAGTAAACTACGGTTATAAGTCAAAGGAACCACTAATTTTAGTTCGTAATAACCGTACGCGCATGCGCGAAATTTTGATGGTTATTTTAACATAGTTGTATAGCCAATGTAACCCTTTCAATATTTCCAAAAGATGTCAAGAGATTTGGTCACTGCAAAATGCTTCCAAAAAATTGCACATTTACGCCCAAACGAAACTTGGCACCTTTCTCAAACACACAAAGTAGACGAATGTCTTTTCGGTTTGCTGACTGAATGTACTTCAGCCAGAGAGGTGAAAAACACATTTTCGCAAATATCAAGCGATGTTAGTGCATGGTGACTCGTTGGAAAGCTCTCCAAATTCTACGACGTTCCAATTGCTCGACATGAAGGGAAAGTTGAAAGCTTGAAGTAATCCTTCTTGTCATACAGTTTTGTTTCATATCAAGTATGTTCACATCCAAGACTGTACAGCAGTTGTAGATGTATGTAAAGGATCGTGGTGTGACTTAAACGTCAGATATGGTTGTCAAACACGTCAAAAGTTTTACAGCCGTTTGTTTTGACGACTTTTCCCGCGGTCCTGTGATTTTGCAAATGGACGTCACTCTAAACAGACTTATTTCGTAAAACCGGAAAATGGCTTGTTATTGGTTCATGCGGATCTAATTCGGATCACGGCCTGTGACTTCACCCTACGTCACCGTGACTACCTCAGGAAATACAATCTGAATAATGTCAACGTATCATAATCAAATAATAATAATACATTATAATTAAATCACACACTTTATTCTGTCACATTTGTATACACTTTTCTGAAGATGGTCTTGAAACAAATTTCATAAAAATTTAAGAACACTTCAATCTCACAAGTTGGTACAATATCAAAACAAATTTTGTTCGTGAATCACCAAAACACGTGTTTTAGGATGACTGCAGTAGGATAAAAATTGTATTTGTCTTGGAATAGCCATGTGTTTCCCAAACGGGCGATAGTGTCATTTAAAGCTGCACTCCTTTGAGCATGTATTTCTATAAAGCGGAGATATTTGCTGTTGTTTTTTAATTTATTTTTTGTACTGCATTGCTTGTCTTAACTTTTGAGAGAATGTGTAAAACCAAAAGTGCTTAAAATTTAAGGCATATGACAAAGGTGCCCAGCATTGTCTAACATTAGGTATTAAAGATGTGAGACGATAGAAATTGTCGATGTCAGATAGCTGTCATCGGATTTGGTTTAGTCAAAATGGTTACACTCGTTTAGATTAGACAAGCACAACGATATGCGTCCGGTGGGCATGTACAAATATCAGTGACTCCATGTAAACATTCAGATTTATGTTGCGTTTGCGGAAAAGTTTCAAAAGAAAAACGACGTGTTTGTTCCTGGCGTTCTAAAGAGAAGACGTAGCTTTTACCTTTACTGCAATATGGCGAAATTTATATCAGCTGGTGCTGTAGGTAGGAATCAAGCGAGACTCGTGCATTTCGATCGAAACGTGCAAAAGTTCAGAGACTTGGTTCAACAGTGCAAGAAGAATCCAATAGATGTGTGGTGGTGGGAATGCCGAATTCTTACCACTGTCAATGAACTTTAGCCATTTCCTTGCAGCAAGAACTAGATACAAAACAGATGTTTTCCTCTCTTTGCTCTACAATGACAATGTCACTGACATACGAGTAGTTTTAGAAATGAAATTGAAGGAGCATATCCATATACATTGATGATATTTACAAGAGTGCAGTTTTAATGTTTCTATAATATATGCATGCAGTGGCACGGCAATTATGTCTACAGATGACATCCAACAAATTGTTAAGTTTTCTCAAAATGTGTGTTACGTTTTTCTGTCTGTTAACTCCTCACGGTTAAGATCAACACTGAATGAGTTTAAATTTAACGTCGCATCGTCATAATTTCAGCCATACACCTACCAGAACAAGTTTTAATAGCTATAATCACGTCATATTACAAATACATCAACGTAATGTGTATAATGCAAACGAATTTAAGAAGAAAATCACTATTTACAACAGTATGAATTAACATGAATAGGTGGACACATACATCAGTTAAAGGTGATGGATGTCTTAATACGTTTATGTCTTTAATATCTGACGACTTTGAACCTACAACAGCTTCAGAGCGAATCGGAGACGAATTATTGACGACGGGTCTACGTTGGCAACTGAAAATTTTATACATCCAATATTTGAATAACGTTAAAATCACGGGCGCTAAAAGAAAACGTACCTTTAAACAGAATATACGTCAATCCTAGGTGGAACTATGTTTCAAAAACTAATTCCCGCACAGCTATGTCCAAGGTTGTGGAACATCATTCAAAAGATTTAGGGCAAAGAATCTCAATCTGGAGTTCACCATCTCAAAGATGGGAAGACACTTTTAACTACAAAATCTGAAATTGCCAACAAACTTGGTGACACTATGGTAAATCATTCCTGATCGTAGCACGATAATCCTCAATTCAAGAGGTTTCAAAAACAGCAGGAAAAGAAAAAAAGTAAATTTTAACTCTGATAATGGTGAGGACTATAGGAAATGTTTTCGCCCCATGAATTATTTACTGCCAAGGGGCAATCTCAAACTGTATCAATCGTTTTCAATCTAGAGAAAGCATATGATACAACGTGGAAACATGGTATTTTACAAGATTTGCATGAATTTGGATTGAGGAGAAGATAACCTCAGTTCATATCTAATTATTTTTTAAACAACAAATAAGAATATGAATACAACAGAAAGACAGCTACTGCTCTGCCTTAACAAAATTTTAAAATGGGGTAACGAAAACGGCTTCCAATTTTCGAAATCCAAAACAAACTGTATTCACTTTTGTCGTAAATACAAACCTCCCAATGATCCAGATTTAGTTGGTATGTACTATCCAGGTAGGAGAGGAGGCCAAATTCCTGGGCCTCATATTTGATCGTCATCTCACATTCTTACCATACATCAAATATATAAAGGCAAAGTGCCTGAAGGCTCTCGACTTGTTAAAAGTCGTTTCAAATTCCGAGTGGGGAGGGGGATCAGACCACCCTCCTTCACTTGTACAGATCGTCAATACACTCCAAACTAGACTATGGTTCCATTGTCTATGGTGGAGCCTGCAAAAACAACTTGGAAACATTAGACACAGGGCGTCTTGGAGCTTTTAGGACCTCTCCCGTGGACAGTTTGTATGTGGAGGCTGATGAACAGCGCCGCATTAAACTTTAACTGCAATACATTACTAAATTGCATTCCAATAAATCAAATCCAGCATAAAATTGCGTTTTCCAGCCTCAATATGAAAACCTGTTTCAAACTTTGTCCACCACTTGGAATCCGAATTCAACCTCACATCACTGCAGCTAAAATAGATCTTAATATTATATTACCTTACAATCTTCTGTTTTCTCCTCCATGACAGATGGTGAGGCCAGAGGTAGACCTCACTCTAACCCAAGTAAAAAAATCCGAAAGAAATTCTTTGGTTTACAGACAAGCGTACAAGCAATTGCAAACTCAAAATAATTTTATTCTCCCAGGTCCATTTTTACAGATGGATCTAAGCATGGTGGCAAAGTTGCTAGTGCCACCGTCATTGGATCCGGAACTGTCTTCTGAAGGATACCAGATTCTAGTTATATTTTTACTGCTTTGACCAAAGCTGTCCTAACAGCATCCTAACCTGTATCAAACATCGAAACCAATCTAAAAATGTCTATGATTCGCCTTCAAGCACTTCGACGTGTTTCATCATATCACCCTATTATTCTAGACATTTTAGAACTTTTCAATGATCTTTTAACTGGCCAATGTGGTATCGTCTTTTGCTGTTTTCCCAGTCATGTAGGCATAATAGGTAACTCAAAAGCAGCTCGGCATACCGTTATCTCCACTACATATCTTGTACTGCGATTTTAAACCAACTATCAAAAGTTATACTCGGGAACTCATGCAAAAGAGGTCAGGCACCCACGAAGGAAGCAATGAACTTCACGAATTAAAACCAAAAATCTGTCATACCTACTTGGGTTGTCAGTCAGCTATGGCGAAGTCATTTTACGACGATTCGTATTGGCCACAGTCGGTTTACCCAAGAATATCTTTGCAATCGCAATGGATTCATATTATCAAAGCATAAATCTGAAAGATCTCTTTTCCCGTATGTCAGCAGGCATCATATCATCAGCTATTTGAAAGAAATTGGTCTGCATAATATTTTTTTAAAATGTATGTGAATAATTAAATGCTTGTTTTTAATTTTGTTCTGATGTTATTATCGACTGACTTTATTGAAGGCTCTGTCCAGGGGGTTAAAGTACTGTAAAATTATTGTCCCCCTGTGTGACACGTAATCATGTCATAATCAATGTGTTTTGAAGCCAATTCCTTGCTGAGTACTTTTTAATATTGGCTAGTATTGTGCACAACCACCAGTGGCTAAAGTGATGACGTAAATCCTCCTGGGTTACCATGCAGGAAGCAGAGGTACTGTAAGTCCCCATAATACCCAGCGAGGTGGCCTAGCTTTGGTTATTGGTGGCCTATAACCCAAGTTTTAATAAAAACTGTATTCATAAAATTGTTATGCTCAAATATGTTTCATGAATTGCTTTTAAATAAAGTATGCTCAAATATCTTCATAAAATGTTTTTAAATATGACATTGTGTATATATTAACTTGGTCTCATTGCTATATGGCTGAAATAATGCTGATGTGACACTAATTTTTAATTCTCACTCTACAGACAGTGTACAACTTGTTTCATATATCTCCAAAAGAATGTAGAGTAAGTAAGTACAATTGTTTTATGCAAAGCTATTAATGAAGTTTGATCAAATAAAATCATAAGTCAAGCATGTTAAGGTATCAGAGCTATCACCTGTTCAGATAGACCATCAGGATTAGCTTCTCTTAAAAGGTACATCTTTGACTCATGCCATTGGAGAATGAATTTGTTTCCCAGAGAACTTATAAACAAGTCACCTTTATTCCTTACAATGTTCTTGACATGATACTGTAATCTAGTTAGTTTTCTTCTCTTTCCTTTTTTGAACAACCATAATTCCATGAGATTGGTTTTGTCTTTGTAATAAATGGCTTCTCCATTATCACTCAAAGTCAGACCATGTACTTCATTTGATGATGTTACCTTCAGCAATACCTGTCCATCATATCCGGACGAGTAGATTTTTCTTCTTGTAGCGACATACACTAGTTCTCGCCTTGTATCAAGGCAAACACCCCGAATAGCCAAGAGACAGATGATCCTCTTGAAATATCCCCCATCAGGTGTCATCCTATGTAAACAATTTGACGACCTCGAACTGAGGAACACGAGATGTTGAGCATCGTCCACTGCCATTGACATAGCATAGATGACCGACTTTACAGTAACACTGACATTAGAATGCAATGAGAATGACCTGATCTTCTGCGGTACTGACGTAGCCATCAAAAGCTTTTGGACCGTTGGCACATATGCCAGGGCAAGGACATTTCGTTGATTTATATTATAATATGTTGTAATGGAGCCGTTCCGAAGGTGGAGCGCACGTAATGGCGTCTTCGATGTCTTCATATAGGGTGCAACCAAGAGATGTGTCTTCTCCTCTGTTCTAACTGTAAGAATTTAATTGTGTTTTATAAATGAATTGACCTTTGATATTGGTTGATCAGGTTTTGACTCTTAGAAACAAGTGTGCAATTTGTAAGAACCTGCACATCATATTCTAATTGGAATTGGTCACCGTGATTATCAGGTATGAAACCATTCATCATAAGCTAGTAGCATTTATCAATAACACTGAGGTGACTACAAAAGTAATGTTTGGTCCGAGATTTTGAAACTTCTCCCCAAAACGAACACACATTTCTTGTTATTGATAAGCAGACGAATCTCTGCACATCTACAGAACAGACGTAATTTAAAATTAACACTTCGTTTGTAGTTTCAGGAAAATAAGTACATGCACCACCATGTCACCGGGTTTTCTGGTCCATTTTTATGCAAATTGTGTGACTGGCGCGCCTGGTGTTTTTTGTTGTTTATTTTAACGCTGCACTCAGAAATATTCCGGCTACATGACGGCAGTCTGTAAATGATCCAGTCTGTACCAGTGAATCCTCAGGTTGATTTCATGTGCAACGACGCACGCAAAAGGGATACAGTGTCATGCATCAACCAAGGATGTTTTAGTGGTGATCGAGACTGGTTATTCTCAGGCGTTGACATTTTACATTTTTCCTACAAATCATGTATCATAATATTAACCAATTATCAGTTGTGTTGCTGCCAAAAAATGAAAATGCCACATGATAGGGAAAAAAGAGTTGATAACAGGGAAAGCTGGCAGTGCTTTATTTGTTGAATCCCCAAGGACACATTAGTCAGTGTCGGTGACATTTTAGATGAGGATGACCCTTTCTTATTAAATGTAGTTTTCGTTTCTTTTGGGATAGCAAGAGCTATGTGCGGTTAGTTTGAACTTAAGATCTAAAAACAATGTATTTCTTCTGAAGAAAACCAGACTCCTCAAATTGTGAATACAACTTGCACCAACTTCATGTTCTATCATTTCCACTTAAACATGTATATATTCTGGGTCCAAAAAGAGTTCATCAAAAGGGTATGATTCAATGAGTGAGAGAACAGCTACATGATATTGCCTACATACAAGCAATTTATGTGCGCAAAGTTCTTCGGAATGAGCCGAGTGTTCCAAGTAATACCTGTGTTAAAATGTCTTACCAAATGTTTGTTTAAATATTACCCATATCATGTTATTATGTTGGGAAAGGATACAAATCTATTTTTTGAAAGGGTAGTCAACAGTTGATTATTATTACAAATTATTAATCATGTTGTAGTTAGATATATTTCAAATAAGTAAAAGAACAAATAATGAACACTTACGTTTAATGCATCGATAGCCTTTTGATCTGGTCAGGACAATCCTTGAACGTCTCTCTGTGCAAGGCTCCTTTCTTTCTGAATAGGATCCGACTGTTTTCTAAGACAGACACGTCGATTTTATAAATGTATTCATACGAATTACTTATTGTAAAGGAATATTGTAAAGGAATTGCAAACAAACCATGATTTATCAAAAATGGTATTTTAATGTCTCACTGACATGATCATGAGAAAGTCTGTGCTCCAAAGTAACCTCAGTTCAGCTTTCATAATCATTATTACACTTCAAGGCTATGGAGATCAATCGCTGACATCAGTACCTGTCGAAGAAAGCTGATAATCTTCAAGTTCAACTCCTTTTCTGTTTCATTGACCTATATTTTAAATTGATAAAAGTGGGATGCACGTTTTTCAATGTGTAATGCCAAAACCCAAAACCCAAGTTTAGCAGAGGATATAATATTTTGATTAGTAATAGTTATATGTTTTCCCCATGATTTGAACATAATTTTCTTCAAGCAGACGAAATAGAAAATAAACGGACAAAAAAGCAACCCTGAGTAATATCTTGTGATTGCAAAGATTTTAATGCGAAGCTGCCTTGTTGAACTCTCAAGTTGTTAAACCTCAAGTGTATTTTCGCCTAAATCTGTCTCAGTAAAATTTGCTACCTTGCTTATATTCAGATATACTGCCTCCTCTCCGTTAGTCTGTAGTGGATATTTGGACCATGTAGCTATGCAGGCCAACCGCTTTATCAGAAATACGCAAAAAGTGCAATCATTGCATTGGCTACAATGATCTTTGCACATTTTCAGTCCGACTGGCTGCCTCTCTTGGTCAAATGTTGCCGTGACCACCATTATAAAAGCAGTGCAAACTATTTGAAGTGGACAGTCAAATCGTCTGTAAGGAAGCATCTTTCTGAACCTGGATGTTGCTGCAAACACAAAGTAAAATATTGCGAAGCTTATTGACCGTGCTAGGTATATTACCAAAAATCAACATACATGAAATATTGCCTTTTATCAACAGCTGTGACTGTATCAATACTCCACTGTAAATGTTTACAGTCATTTGAGAGAGAGAGAGAGAGAGAGAGAGAGAGAGAGAGAGTGAGTATGATATTACGCTGCTTTTAGCAATATTCCAGCAATATCACGGCGGGGGACAACAGAAATGGGCTTCACACATTGTACTAGGTTACTAGGCTACCCGACCGCCCCTACAGTCATTTGAGGTCACCCTTAGAACTTGGAATTCATTAATGTTTACGTTCCCAGAATGTTCCAATTTGAGGTGGTAATGAGTAAAAGTGTTATAATTTTTCATCACATCAGTAGTATATTGTGACTGAGCAATAATAATAATGCACCGATTTTGACTATATAAAACCTGTCAACTAAGGACAGTAGACAAAAAAGACCTATCACAGATACGTATTCAAAACTAGCATGATACCATAAAAAGGTATAACTATTGATGACAATGCGATATATAAGCAAACGAACCATATTAGGGACCATGGAGACTTACAGTACCCGTGCAGCGACCTGCATGGACCCCAGCAGAATTTACATTGTCCCGATTAGTTGTTGGCGATAATTGACAAAGTAAGTTTTGGTTTGGTTTGGTTTGGTTTGTTGTTTTAAGCCGCACTCAGCAATATTCCAGCTATATGACGGCTGTCTGTAAATAATCGACTCTGGACCAGACAACCCAGTGATTGACATCATGAGCATCAATCCACGCAATTGGGATTGATGTCATGTATTAACCACCCGATCCCGTTAGTCGCCTTTTACGACAAACAAAGTTTTTGCAGCAGCATGGATAATTGTGTTATCTATGATACCAACATGGCTGGGAAACCAACAGAAAACGATGTCGTACAGGCCAGTAGCAAGATCATTAAACAATTCAACAATTTCAATTAAAAGTGGATGTGTGCATGACAAGGTTTTAATAGCCTACAGGCGAGAAAGAGAATCTGAAAAAAATATGGTCTGTTTATGTTTAGTTTGGCTGTTCATATATTTAAGTGCTGTTAAAATAGCATTGGCTTCCGCTGTGAAAATAGAACAGTTATCAGATAACCTGGATGAGATCATCCTGAATCCAATGACAGTGGCGCTGGCAACAGCGTCACCATCCTTAGATCCATCTGTAAATATAGATTTGTAAGTGTCATATTTGCTTCGTAATTCATTATTATTCATTGCTGTTGATAAATTAGTTGATTTGTGTCAGATTTATTTAGTTTAGTTAATGTGAGGTCCACCTCTGGTTGTACCACCTGCCATGATGGAGAAGAGAAAAGCTGAGTGGGGCTATTTCATCAAGATTTATATTTGCAGCAAAAATGTGAGATTGTATTCTTATTCCAAAAGGCAAAATAAGGGATGATTTTCTATTATAAAGGTCTTAAAGACGAGAGTTAAAAACTCAGTTGTACGCTGGATTGGATCTTGAAGAATGTAATTTAGAATTGATCTGTGAAGACAATTTAATGTGTCGGTGCATAAGGGACGGTTCATCCACCTCCACATAAAGACTTTGTATCGGAGAAGTACTAAAAGCTCCAAGGCAAAGTTTCAGGCCCTGATCATGAACAGCATCTTTCAAATTGCTTTTACAAGTTCCACTATAGTCATCAGAAAGATGTGATATATCCCCTCTGCAGTTGTCTGTGAAGTAACCACTAGTAAATGTGCAATTCTGTATGTAATGAGTCTTGAAGTTGAATCTTCTTTTAGAAGCATACATTGTTTACCCACTGAATGGTTTTCGAATTCTGGCCCGTAAACGAACCCGTTCCCCAATGGAGTCTTGTTCCAACTTCTTTCCAAAAAAATTTTTAAAAATTGTAAAAAATAATAAATATCAAAAGGCATCATTTCAGTATGTGCCTGATAGCTTTGCCAAGTTTTGATCAAATACACTGAATGGTTTTCGAATTCTGCCCCGGAAACGAACCTAATCCTCAATTGAGTCTGTGTCCAACTTCATTCCATAAAAAAAATAAAAATTAAAAATCAGAAAAATTCCAAAATATCAAAAGGCACCATTTCAGTATGTGCCTGATAGATTTACGAAGTTTCGATCAAATACACTGAATGGTTTTCGAATTCTGCCCCGGAAACGAACGCCATCCCCAACTGAGTCTATGTCCAACTTCATTCCATAGAAATTTACAAAAATAAAAATTGTCAAAATCCCAAAATATCAAAAGGCACCATCCCAGCTAGCACACCTACATCGGGCCGACGTTGGCTTTGCATCGGCAACCGCCGGCAATATCGGCATCGGCAAACTGCAGCGGTCGCTGTCAGGCCAATGCTGGTGATTGGCACTGACATTGAACCTGATATATGATTTGAACTTGTTATGAAAACATAAAAAACAAAACACATTTGTCGATTACAATGTGACAAATAATAGATCAAGTATATTTACGAATAATACAATAATTATATTCGAACTCAAAATATTAACTTTATTTTAAATTTTTAAATTAAATAGATCAAGCACATTCACTGACCATTTTGGCTGCACATATACAACAGACAGAGAAGATACAGACGGGATTCGTCACATTTTACAATTCATTCAGCAAATTACAAGATGTTGGCAAAAGTTTGGAATATCGCGAGCGGTAATGTTACGTTGGTCCAACGTTTTCACAACATGTTTCAGGGGAAGCTACTCTTGTTATAGAGGGCGCTGTTACTCACGCGCGTCTTTTCAAGCAGACGACGAAAGGATGATGCGTGGAGGGCTGAGGGAAAGCCTATTTTGCGGTAAGTGTTTACTTCATTACTGTATTTACGAGGTGTTCATTTCATTTTCAAACCTTACAATTGAAACGAGAAACAGTGTTCATTCAAAAGTGTCAACGTGAGAAGAGAAATCTAGGCCTATGTGTTTCGGAAGTTCGAGAAACACTCCTGTCAATGGATCCTGCATCATGACACTGCATCCTCACTATTTATATTTTTTAAACACCATATACATATTTCTAGCAAAACGCGGGGACAAGGGCAAATGCAAAACATGACAAGATATGTTTTATTACCATGTAGATTCTGCGATGTTCAACCCACGAGTCGCAATCTCGGGGTGAGAGTATTACAGCGGCAAGCAAATGAATAGCCAAACAATTACTTACATTAATATTTTTGAATGAACATTGCTTTATTTGTCATTGTCACAGGCGTATTTGTTAAGTGTGGGGATGTATGAGGTTAGGAAATTAATTACAAACAAGTGATTTTTTTTGCGCAAAAAGCAGTGAACATGAAATTCATAACGAGGCTTTCGGAAACTTTCAGC
This sequence comes from Haliotis cracherodii, assembly GCF_022045235.1. Classification (NCBI taxonomy): domain Eukaryota; kingdom Metazoa; phylum Mollusca; class Gastropoda; order Lepetellida; family Haliotidae; genus Haliotis; species Haliotis cracherodii. Next base: position 7,889,290 of record NW_027266269.1, read on the forward strand.
ATTGCGTGTGCATGTCATGCGGTCCAGCTAATGTTCCTACTGATCGATGAACGGAGCTACACTGCCGAGTTCGGTTTTCGATCACCAAAAAGTTGAAATAAAAAAAATAAAATTGATGTTTTTTTAATGTCATAGTTAATTGCGAATTTTGAACATTTACTGGATAAAGGGCGAAATGAAAGGACAGCACTTTTTGTAAACGATCACTGTGTATTACAGGTGTGGGCAATTTTATCAAGATCTACTTGGATACCTTACATAGACCTAGGCCTATATATCAATCAGAAATCTTATACCGATGTATGGTATCTGTATCTGTATTGGGGGGTAGTGTGTGTATGGTAGTCTTACCTGGTTAAGTAATTTATGGTGTACATTTCTGATGAAATAGCCTACTGAATTAAAAAAATTAAAAATGTACCCTTTCAAAGGTAATTGATGCTAAATATATATTACAAGACAATTTAGAATGTCATTTATTTAATCAAAATTCAAGTTAGTGGTAAAACTTTGATGAGGAAGAATAGATACTTCTTTACAGATTTTTCAGGACATTTTCCACTGTAGAACACCCACAGCCTTGTTTCAAATTTGATTTATTCTAACTGCTTTTCAATGGATGGGGCTATGGCTATTAAAGTGAAACTACTTTCCCTGGGAAATTATTTCTGCTACATGGATCCAGATAAGGACTGTGTGTACAAGTGCAAATATACGAAATCAGATGTATGAATTAAGGAAAGGACCTGATAACTGTGTATGGCCAAAGCTTTATTTAAATGTTACTTTTATGTTTTGAGCAACCTCAACCTCTTGACATTATCATCATAATAGCTAAGTGCTCACTGCTGCTACACAAACTTGATATATAATATTCTTATATTTCTATTTAAGAAAACCAGACGTTCAGCCATTGCCTATTGGCAAACATGGATGAGCTGAATGAACTTTTAGCAGCTTTTCCAAAATCGAGCAACTGAGAGGTCACTGGTGAGTGGATTAAATTTATTTAGATGTATCAAGAGATTGCACACCTAAAACTGTTCTCCAGCAAGATTTGGGGAGGGGGGTTATCATGTGGTTATTGGGGATGTTTATTGGGCTAAATTTATAGGGTGATATGTCAGTTATAAAATCTTTTTTAATTGACATAAGAAATAGATTAGGGACTTACCATGCAATATTGGGAGGGGTTATGTTAGTTGCATATATAATTACACATAATTCAATTTACTTATTTACACATATTATAAACTCATCAATTTACTTACTGGGATTCCGAAAATTATATGCTGGGGGGATAATGATGGATCCATAATCAAACTTAGTGCTGATGAAGGAGGGTTTTCTGATCCCCTCCCCACTTCGTATTTGAAACGATTTTCAAGAGATCACTTGCTTTCAGACAATATTTTTCAAAGTAATTAATATGCGAGGGAGAGAACTTATGGATGTCAATTTGGGTTTTGAGTTATGCTTCGGAAACGATCTCTACCATATAGAACCTAAGTCCAACTGGTTGCCATGGAAACGTAAAAAATAAATTTAAAAAAATTCCTAAATAGCAAAAGGCACCAGTTCAGTAAGTGCATGGTAGACAAGCAAAGTTTTGTAAGAAAGTATTTAACGGTTTTTGAGTTACGCTCCGGAAACGAACACCACCCTTATAGAACATAAGTCTAACTTGTTACCATGGAAACGTAGAAAAATAAAAATTTCTAAAATTCCTAAAAAAGCAAAAGGCACAACTTCAGTATGTGACTGATAGATATATCAATAAGAATATATAAGTCAAGAACGTTTAGAACTCAAACTAGAATTCTAACAAATAGGGTGATGATGGAATTTTCCTGAAGTCCAACAAGAAATAAATAATTTTCCTGCAGTCCAATTATATTCTTAGTTTCCGATGGAAAAAAAAACATATCGCCCATTGTCATTCAGCGATAAAATATGTGCAACATTCATACTTTTCTTGTTACAATGTTTGAAAGAAAGTACCTGCGTTTTTCGACGTTGCAGTTTTTCGCCACTGTCTGTTCCCAGAGATGAATCTCAATGTTCTGAAAACGTATTTCTTTCATACCTAAGCAGTTGCTTCGTTGCACTAAAGGGTTTCTATAAATATTTGCTCTTGAATATTCATTTTGAGAATACGTTTGGCTTCATAGCACTGACATTACAAAGATGAAATCTGTCAGATAAGACTTCTTGAGTGATCAGCTGTGTTTGATTCTTGGCTTCACTTTTATTTTCCCATGACTTTTAAGGGCATTGCTTTGTAAGTAAGTACTTGTGCTCTTGTGAGGGGGAACAAACAGTGAATACATGAATCCGATAATATCCGTTAGGAATTCCACGATCACTGAGGAATCAAACCGAGGTTGATGAGCAGAATCATTTCAGGGTGTAAAACGTGCAATCTTCAATCTGTGATATTCATATCCTTTGTTTATTTTTGTATCCCCCCGACAAAATGTACCAAGGTTCCGTGCGTCCGTCCGTCCGAAATTTCGATTTCTCTTAAACTATTCTGTGGATTAATCTCAAACTTAGTACATATAATCTGTGTCATATGGAGGGGTGCAGTCAAACGAAAAAAATGTTTGTATTAATTTTCCATTCTTTTAAATGAATTTTTCAAACCCTAACTTCTGTCAAAAAACTTTATCCGCGCGATTTCTCTTAAACTATTCAGTGGATTCATCTCAAACTCAGTACATATATTCTGTGTCATATGGAGGGACGCAGTCAAAAGAAAAAAAATGTTTTTATTAATTTTCCCTTTAATATGAATTTTTCAAACCCTAACCTATCCTAGCTATTTAATTTGAAACTACTGACACACTAGGTGGGTCGGGGGTATTAGTGAGCCACGCTCAGTTTTTTTCCTGTTCATAATCACTTCAGCTGTTCTTGTCACTATAGCCCCGACATGCTCCTGGTGTGTGATAAACTGTGATTTCAATACGCTATTCTGTGGAATATCCAAATTTGCCTCCACTTCGATATGTCATTTCTTATACGGTTATTTCAGTGTATGTATAAAAAAATAATGTAAATAAAAGGAATAAACACATTTCCATAACAGTCAGACTACACAATGCATGGCTCCGCTAGGACAAATTGCGTTTTCGGGGATGGTGGTCGGACTTGGCTGTTATCGTACGACAGCATCGTGGGAATTGTTCATTCCTTTCGTCAGTGGACGTCAGGCAATCACTCAGCTGTTTACAAACCACCAGGGTACGCCAAACATAGCTACACTTTTGAGTGAGTGAGTATGGTTTTACGCCGCTTTTAGCAATATTCCAGCAATAGCAGGGCGGGGGACACCAGAAATGGGCTTCACACATTGTACCCATGTTGGGAATCGAACAAGGGTCTTCGGCGTGACGAGCGAACGCTTTAACCACTAGGCTACCCGACCGCCCCAGCTACACTTTTGAAAATCGCTTGAAGAACTTAGCACATATAAATAGACTAGGCAGATAAGGCCGATCGGACTATCATTGTGGTTAATGATGTGCAATGTGAGTAGTCTAATTTAAGTTGGGCATTTTCCCATGACCTTTGATATACTGGCAATGTAGTTCTAACCCAAAAGAAATTAAACTTGAGTACAAATGCTCTGATCCAAATGAAACAAACGACAATATATGTTACAGTAAGACTGTGTATCTAATGATTTCGGGAAATCCCTTAAATGTTAAGTGATTTTGTGAATTCAATGTTTAATTTAGTTATTTCGTGATATCACTAAAACCTCAAGAGATCACAACCAGCTCCAAGACATCAGCAAGAGTGAAAAAGCTCACGAGTCTCAGTTATCTGAAGTAAAAAGGCTAGCCATGTTGGAGATTTAAATACACTGCACAATTTCACTCATTGAAATTTTGTAATGTTCTCTCTACTCGCCAATGCGATATGTAGGCATCATAGGTAACACAAAAGCCGATGATGCAGCTAAATCAGCTCTTGACAAACCGTTATCTCCACTATTTATCCCGTACAGCGATTTCAAACCAACTATTAAAAGTTATACTCTGGATCTCATGCAAAAGAGTTGGGACACCCAGGTAGAAAGCAATAAACTTCACGAATTAAAACCAATTGGTCAAAACTACTTGGGTTGTCAGTCAAGACATGACAAGGTCGTTTTACGACGATGTCGTATTGGCCACAATTGGTTTACACACGAATATCTGCTCAAGACAGATGAGGACGAATCTCCTAAGTGTATCCCTTGTGATGAAATGTTGACCATCAAGCATATATTGCTTGACTGTGTGGACTTTGCAATCGCAAGGGATTCACATTATCAAAGTGTAAATCTGAAAGATCTCTTTTCAAATGTCAGTGGTCATCTTATTATCAGCAATTTGAAAGAAATTTGTCTGTATAATAAATTTTAAATATGTATGTGAATAATTAAATGCTTGTTTTTCAATTTGGTGTGATCTATTATTTATTGACTTTATTGAAGGCTCTGTCAGTTAAAATGTTGTAAACTTATTGTCCCCCTATGTGACACGTCATCCTATCATAATCGTTGTAACTGTAATCAACCAGTGTTTTTAAGCCAACTCATTGCTGAGTATTTTTTTAATATTGTCTAGTATTGTTCACAACCACCAGTAGCTAAAGTGATGATGTAAATCCTGCGGGGTATCATGCAGGAAGCAGAGGTACTGTATGTCCCCATGTTCCCCAGCGAGGTGGCCTAGCTTTGGTTTCTGGTGGACTATACCCCGTGTTTTAAAACTGTTTACATAGTATTGTGATGCTTCAATATGTTTCATACATTGTTTCTAAATGTATTATTCTCAAATATGTTTCACAACTTGTTTTTAAATAAAAAATGCATTAATGACTTGTTCTCATCGTTCAATGGCTGAAATAATGCCGACGCGACGTTGATTTTTAACTCACTCACTCACTTACATGTCATAATCAGTATAATATACAATATGGGCTTAAAAACTGTCACTGTGGAGTATACTATTCCGTAGAATATTCTATTTTGCCTCAAAGCATCTTTTTCAAATATGTTTGTTGTGTATAGCTAAATATAATGTTAACCGTTCCTTTGCCATCACTGATTTTCAGTGGTTCATTCCCATAATGTTCTTTGATGTTTTGCCTTTTATCTTCAATGAATACTCTGTCATTGACGTGCCATATTTACCACAATTCCGTTTGCTTTGGTCGTACTCTGTAGGTCAAACTATTAAGATTGGTCCAATCAGCTGATCTTATGTTTCAAAGTAGCTCCACTGACAATTCAATTAATAAAAGTCCACATCATCCCCCCCCCCCCCCCCCCCCTTCTCGGCATATAATGTGGGGGGAAACAGCGATCAGCCAGTCTGTCTGTCTTCCGTCCGTCCGTCCGTCCGTCTGTCCGTCCGTAATCATTTCCTTTTCCGGGGCAGACTTTGAAAGCCATTCAGTTTATTTGATCGAAACTTGGCAAGGCTATTAGGCACATACTGAAGTGGTGCCTTTGATATTTTGGGTTTTGTCTACATTTTATTTTTTAAAATGTTTATGGAATGAAGTTGGACATAGACCCACCTAGGGATGGGGTTCGATTCCGGGGCATTATTCAAAAACCATTCAGTTTATTTGTTCGAAACTTGGCAAGGCTATTAGGCACATACTGAAGTGGTGCCTTTTGATATTTTTTGGATTTTTCTAATTTAAATTTTTTAATTTTTTTATGGAATGAAGTTGAACACAGACTCAATTAGGGATGGGGTTCGTTTCCGGGGCAGAATTCCAAAACCATTCAGTGTATTTGATCGAAACTTGGCAAAGCTGTCAGGCACATACTGAAGTGGTGCCTTTGGATATATTTTTTTTACGAATTTTTATTTTTTACAATATTTATGGAAAGAAGTTGGACCTAGACTCCATTGTGGAACGGGTTAATTTCCGGGCCAGAATTGCCGGGGGGGATATGTCATCTTTCTGATGACTCGTGTTTCAAATGAAGTCAATTCTAATAAGCCACACCCTTGCCTCAGTCTACAACCAGGATACATGACCCTTTTGGGATCCGAGCTAGATTTACCCACAGCACCAAGTTCCTTGGCAACTCGCCCATCTAAATAAAAGTGTAAAATATCAACTGGTGTTTCAATTACCCAACTGTATATATCTGGTTTGTGTTATAGCTTAGCTGCGATACAAGACTTACTGCTTTACTGTACTTTGTCGACAGGTATTTGATAATAATTAACTTGTTTTCATAGCACTCACACCTTGCTAACTCTCTGAGGTCTCATGGTTAGACTTGGCAGATAGCATGTCATCGTAAAGATCAAAGGCGAAGACAGTACTTTACCCTGTAAGTTATGTTATAATAGGCGGACGCCATGGTGCTGTTCAAATTACCCTCTCCATGATCTAAAACATCCTTGGTGCATCAGATCAATTAGGTGAAATTATTCTCTGCGAATTGAAATATGGCCAAGTATATACAAACAATGGTGTCCACGACACACAAGCCACAAAGTTGTCCGAGATGGGTGTTGGTGCCCTTTGAGTTATGTCTGTCTTTCGTTTTTCATGGATGGACGTGATGGATCAAACTTTATATCTGAAAGAAGTTCTGCTTTTTCGGCATTGATATAAGACAAGACAAGATAGATTCGTCAAGAGTAGTCCAACTTCCAAGGCTATCCCATCACCTTTGGGCACTTGTGAAGGACAACCTCCCCATGGTGAGTGCTGGGTAACGCTAATAGCTCTTATCAGTCACAATATGGCTGAAATAGTGGCGATGTGACTTTAAATATTAACTCACTAATATCTCTTCCCCCGTGTGGACCATGGTAGAATGTGTCCACAGCACCCCATTGCTGGTGGTAACCCTGTTTGCCGTGGGTTGCGCCCTTGTGTTGGTGGAGGAAGGTGGTCTGGTGGTTGAGGGCACTGGTTCCAGGAATAACGTTCCTTTGCCCAACACACCACTTTGACCCTGACTAGAACTAGACGGCTGGTAGAATTGGCCCGAATCTATCAATCAGCTGAGCATGTCAAGCTCTGTGCATTCTATTTTCATTTTACACACAAAGTTGTTGTATTCAATTGTTTATATTTAGGCGTTTTGTGAAACTGTTTATTGTATTTCAGTACCTGTTGACTGTAAATGAATAAGAAGTATTGCCTAGAGTTAAAAAGTGCCGAGAAGGCTGTGGTTCCTGATCTTGCATTACTATTTCTGCTTGAGTACACTATCCCAGTATTCCTGGTGCTGTTATTTGGAGACCCACTAGCACATATCATTGTCTTTATGATACTCCGTGCTGGGTGGTGACCTGGGATGGCGAACTACTATAAACTAACAATGATTCCACCAAAACAACTCAAACGAACTTTAGATGACCGTTCATCTGATGATTACTGTTACAAGAAACAAGTGTGACTTTAGGTCTCGATTTTGGTCATCTGATGATGGACATTTGAATTTGAATCCATTTGCGCTTTCTAAAGCTATTTACAGTATCGCTGGAGATAGTGTGACAATGAAAAGGATACGTTCTGGCTGTATCTTGATTGAATGCAAATCTGCATCACAACTACGCTGTTGGCTGTCACACATCTCGTTACTGTGTGCCAGTCATTGTCTACCCGCACAGATCACTAAACAGTTCATAAGGCATTGTCAGAGATCAAGAACTTCTTAACTGAGCGACCAGGGTGTTACATGTGTAAAATGTTTTACAAAGCGACAGAATGGGCAAATTGAAAAGTTGAACATGAACCGTTTTACCCTTTCTCTTCCTGTTCCCGGTTACTGTAATATCGGTGTGGATAAGTACATGCCGAACCAACTCCAGTGTTACTCATGCAACAATTTGGGCATGGATCTCAATCGTGTAGAAACAGTGAGAATTGTGGAGAACCTGCTCATGAAACAATAGACTGCTCAAATGGTTCAATATGTGCACACTGCTCTGGGAATCATCAATCATCCAAATCTTGTCCTTTGTGGCAACTTAAACACCAGATAATACAAATGAAGCATGACAAGAATATTTCTTTTTCTGATGTCAAAAGTTTAGTAATGTCGTCTACTCCTCCCTCTGCAGTTGTGTCATATTCTGCAGTTGTAACCCGTACGCCTCCAAAAAGTACTAAATCATTTACCTCTGTTGAATGCCTCTGTTGAATGTTACATGGGTTAACTTTTATTTGGTACAGTCAAGTTCTTTTTCTCAAATAGAAGATACATTACTATCAACATCTTTGTCACCACATGTCATCACTGGCATCGGCACCAAATCCATCACCTATCGTGACAAATGCAAGCAAAGAAGTAGACTACTCCAGAAATTGTGATCGTGTGTCGAAGGGTCACCGTGACCCTATTCAAATCTGTATTAGATTTCAAACCTTGGAGGACATGGATGTCTCTCCTCATCCTAATGGGCGCAACAGAAGTAAGTTGCCTAGAAATGTGAGTCGTAGATTTCCGGATCATCCACCTGTAACTTGAACATCATGAATCCACTAATTCAGTGGAATGGCAGATCTAAATTAAATTTAATTTAAGAACCAATTTAAATGAATAACATTTATTAATCCAAGATTTTAGGCCATCAGCAATCTGTCTCCGGGAGACATATCTCAAACAAAATGAGGACTTTGCGTTGGTATAGAGTTCCTGCCATTCATTTTCTCCTCCATGTGTTAAAGCTACTGGAGGATGTTCTGTTTTGGTGAAGCAGGGAATGATCCACAGCCCTGTTTTGCTTCATACCAATCGTCAAGCCGTCGCAGTGCGACTGACTATGCACATAACATTTACTCTGTGTTCTCGGTATATTTCTCCTTCCTCTGTGCTTCAGAGATCGGATCTTCAATCCTTATATGACCAACTCCCTAAGCCTTGCGTGATCATGGGTGATTTAAACGGACATAACCCATTATGGGGAAGTGTTAATGTTAATTCTAAGGGGAAAGTACAGATTCAAATCTATTGAACGAATTTACCTGGTCGGTTCATGATGACTTGTGTGAAAGCGACCAGATTTCCTCAGTATTAACAGCAATTAATCCTTCTGATGTTCAACCTACATCTAGGAGGAATCTTACCAAGGCAAACTGGCCTCCTTCATGGCGTAATGCAATAGTTGTTCCCATAGCTCAACCTGGTAGGGACCATACCGATGCATCTAATTATGGACCAATATCACTAACAAACTGCGTGTGCAAAACCATGGAAAGAATGGTTAACAATCGACTGGTGTGGTGCTTAGAAACTGACAATCTCATAAGTAACATTCATTGTGGTTTCCGTCAAAATAGAAGCACCATTGACCATCTGCTACGTTCAGAATATTTTGTCAAAAATGCAATTATCAACAATCAGCATGCAGTATCAATCTGTTTTTATTTAGAAAAAAAACATATGACACCACATGGAAGCATGTTATTTTAAAAGATCAACATGATTTTGGGTTAAGAGGCCGTTTGCCTTCATTTATATCCTAATTTTTTTACAGACAGACAATTTCAGGTGAATAATTAAATGCCTGTTTTTAACTTTGGTGTGATACTACAATTAACAGACATCACTGAAGGCTCTTTCCAGGAGGTTAAAGTACCGTACCCCTTGTGTGACACGAATTCCTATCATAATCAATGTAACTATCGTCAACCAGTGTTTTTAAGCCAACTCATTGATGAGTATTTTTCAATATTTGCTAGCATTGTGCACAACCACCAGTGGCTAAAGTGATGAAGTAAATTCTGCTGGGTATCATGCAGGAAGCAAAGGTACTGTAAGTCCCCATAATCCCAAGTGAGGTGGCCTAGCTTGGTTTCTGGCCTATAGCCCGTGTTTCAAAACCGGATACATAATTGTAATTGTAATTGTAATTGTACCCGACCGCTCCTGTATATATAATATTGTTATGCTCAAATATGTTTTACAGCTTGTTTTTAAACAACACTTTTCATAAATGACTAAATTGTAAATAGATTAACTTGGTCTCGTCGCTATATGGCTGAGAAAATGCCGATGCGACATTAAATTCTAACTCACCCTCTTACTCACTCACTCACTCACTCACTCGTGTGGGCTCCACACTGTCTGACCGTTCTAATCAGAATCAAGGTGTCCCACAAGGTAGTATTTTGTCTGTAACTCTGTTTAGCATAAAAATTTAAAGTCTGTCAAAGGTTTTAAATGATTCCATTGTTGGTTCACTTTAAGTGGACGATTTCATTATTTCATGTCGTGGAAAAAATATGCAAACCATTGAGAGACAGTTGCAGCTATGTCTAAACGAAATCGAAAACTGGTGTCTTGAAAATGGTTTTAATTTTTCCAAAGCTAAGACAAATTGTATTTATTTTTGTATGAAATACAAGCACCACAAAGATCCAGAGCTATGTTTACATGGCACTTCTATTAAGGTTGTAGAGGCTAACATATTAATTATCTTAATAGTAAATGGCTGAAGGCTCTAGATCAGACAACCCTCCTCCACTTGTATAGGTCTCTGATCTACTCTAAATTAGATTATGGGTCCATCGTTTATGGTGGAACCTGTAAGAGCTGTTTAAAATATTCAATTCACCATCAGGGTCTGAGACTATGTCTTGGCGCATTTCGAACATCTCCTGTGGATAGGCTATATGTAGAAGCTAATGAACCATCTTTGAAGCAACGGCAATTCATATTATCGCTTCAATGAATTACAAAATTAAATTCTATCCCATTAAACCTTGCATACAACTATATTTCAACCACTTTATGAAGGACTTTTTCACAGTAAGCCCAAGCTGGTTCCATCACTAGGCATTAGGTTTCAACCCAATATCACAGCCAATATTGAGCAAGATCATATATCTCCTTTCAGGCTTTTGTCTTTTCCACCTTGGCAACTGATCAGACCGGAAGTAGACATAACTCTCATTCATTTTTAAAAAAGCAGACACAAATCAATTAATATATCAACAAGAATATTTACACGTAAGAAGTATATATGAATTCCACTGCTCCATTTTTGCAGATGGATCCAAGGACGGTAACACAGTCTCCAGTGCTGCTTTCATTGGATCCAAAACCGTATCTTCTCGCTAACCAGTCCATAGCTCAATTTTCACGGCTGAAGCCAAAGCAATATTATCAGCTTTGGTATATATCCAAAAGCAGTCCAGTTGTAAACGGTTCATCATCTTTTCAGATTCATTATCGTGTCTGCAGGCAATCAAATCTAGCTCTTCACATCCTCCATTCATTTTAGATATTTTAGAATACCTTGCTACTGGCCAAAGCGACATCTTCTTTTGCGTGTTGCCCAGTCAAGTTGGAATCACAGGTAACAACACTATGGCTGATGCTGCAGCAAAGGCAGCTCTCGACAAATCTGTGACACCACTTCTTTAATTAGATGTTATATCAAAGACCTAATGCTGAAGAAGTGGGACACTCAAGTTGGTATAAATAAACCTCATGCAATAAAAGCAAACCTGTTATACCGTATTGAGACAATGCCCGTTGACCATTCTCGTTATACACATGAATATTTATTATAAGGTGAAGATCCTCCAAGCATGTCCTGCTTGACTATATTGATTTTTCCATCACAAGGGATCACTATTTCAAAGTTTAATCGCTCAAGGATGTTTATTAAACGGTATGTATTCATCTGTTTTTTTTTATTATTTTTTTAAAATATTACATAAATTTTAAAATATATGTTTTGTTATAAATAAATATTTTTAGCTTTGGTTAAAATAATTTTCTTAACTGAGATTGATAGTGGCTTTACCCTTGGTGGGGTTGAAGTTGTGTAAAATTATTGTCCCCCAGAGTGGGTATGTCAGACCACGTCATTCAAAGTAAATTTCCCTCCACTTTTTTAAATGCCATGTTTCCTGGTTTGTTTGTCGTCCAGGGACGGATAATGGTAATGTGCATGGTAGGCTTCGTGTAATAAAAGTTTTGACAATGAAACAATGGAATATGTTGTATATCTACAGATCCTCTGTTGAGCCAGTCCATGCAGGTAGCAAAGGTGCTGTAAGTCCCCGTGGTCACCAGTATGGCCTACCCGAACGTCGTTGGTGATATATAGGCAATTTTACATTTTATTGTATTGTATGAATAGTCAAGTTTAATGGTCATGTACTAGTTTTAAACCTACATCTGTGATAATGTAGTTGTTTTAAGGTCGTTTGCCGACAGGTTTTTATTCTAAATAAATGTATTGTAAAATTTGACATAGTCACATGGCTGAAATAGTGCTGATATGACTTTAAATATTAACTCACTCACTCATTCATTCTGTTGCACCCAAAGTTTATTGAGTCTTGAAAGCAGCACAGATTACTGAATAGGTACGGTAATTCCACCTAAGCGGGCCTCGTGGTGTCTGCTCTTACTTTGAGAACATGTAGGTGAATATGTAAGCCGTGCGACTTTCAATATCTTGCGCTCGTGCCGAACTTTGATTTTCAGATGTAAACTGTCATATCAAACGACATATCGTTTGTTTCAAGATAAAGACATTGGGAAAATAACTTGTGTTGTGAATGAGGGCCAAAGCGTTGTAGATTATGTTTTGTGCTCAAATAACATATTTCACCAGTTTACCAGTTTCGATATTTGTAACGCAGTTGAATCCACACACTTTCCTATCACATACTCTGTCTTGTTCAAGGGATATAGATTACCTAAGTTAACCAACGATACATTATCTAAAAAGTCAAGATATGTCTGGAACGAGAACAAAATGGTAAAATACACTGAAAATTGGAATTTAATATCGGAACATTCTATCCAAGAAATAACAACAATAGCAGCATGTGGGCGTGTCGAGGAAGTTGCTGAAACATTCCACGATTTGCTACTGTCATGTTCAAAGGACTTCAAGAAATCGTCAGTATCCATAGTCAACAAGGGACATAACTGGTGGGATGCGGAATGCTACCAAGCCAGGTGTGACGCACGCCGTAAACTTCGTGCATTTCATGCAACTAACTGTACACGCGACCGCCTCACCTATATCGAAGCATGGAAATCATACAAACATTTACGTCACCTGAAATGTACACGTGCTCTCAATATGAAAAAGGAAAAACTTCAGGAGAGCCTTCTTAATAGGGACAACAAACTATTCTGGTCAATTCTAAAGGGAAAACGACAATTCACTAACCCAGATATTACACCTGCTGAGTGGATAAGACATTTTGAAAGCCACTTTAATAGTATAAGCACTTCACCCGATGAACAATCCTTTATTGAAAGCATAATGGACTTTATTGACTCAATCACCGATGATTTGATAGATACAACTGTAAATACGAAAGATTTAGATAGAGATATTAGTTATGATGAAATTACTGCTGCTATTTCAGGTATGAAAAAGGGCAAAGCTCCAGGATATAGTGGTATACCAATTGACTTTTTCAAAAATGCTCCATTTGCTTGCGTTAACCTATTACTGACTTTATACAATGCAGTATTGAGAACTGGCATCTATCCAAAACAGTGGTCACTTGGGGCAATACTTCCAATTCATAAAAAAGGAAATGTTAACAATCCTAAAAATTATCGCCCCATAACTTTATTGGAAGTTTCTGGTAAAATATTTGCTAAAATAATATGTGAAAGACTGACCAAATTTGTTGAAACTAATGATATTCTTATCCCTGAACAAGCTGGTTTTAGACATGGATTTCAAACACTGGGCAACATCTTTGTTTTAGATACATTGATTGCTAAATACTTTGCTTTGTATAAAGGTCGATTATATTGTTGTTTTATTGACCTTAACGCTACATTTGATTCAATTAATAGAAAAAGTATGTTATATAAGATTTGGTTGTACAACATGAAAGGAAGTGTTTTTCGCCTTATTAGAAATATGTATTCCAATGTTCAGTCATGTATTTCACTGCAGGATGGTTTTACTGATTTTTTCAACTGCTTAAACGGTGTGAAACAGGGATGCCAACTATCTCCATTACTTTTTTCATTGTCTATTAATGATATTATAGATTTTTTTGAATGTAGATGAGGACAGATGTATAGAACTGGGTATTTGTAATATTTTTATGTTACTGTTTGCAGATGACATGGCACTCTTCGATAGTACAGTAAAGGGTCTACAAAAAAGACTTGAAAAACTATCGGTTTATTGTAAAAAATGGAGCCTCTGTGTTAATGTTGAGAAAACAAAAGTAGTTGTTTTTAGAAAAGGTGGTAGACTTAGGAAATATGAAAAGTTTTATCTTGACAATAGACCATTAGAAATAGTTCCTTCCTATAAATATTTAGGTGTTCAGTTCTCTAGCAGTGGTTCCTGGTATAAAACACAGAAAACTCTGTCTTTTCAAATGTCCAAGGTTTTGAATACAATGCGCTCCCAATGTTATAATTTTAGAAATTTATCATTGCCAGTATTGCTGTATATTTTTTATGTTAAATTGTTTCCAGTGTTGACTTATGGATCTGAAATTTGGGGTTTTCATCCATCGCCAGAAGCAACCCCTGTTTATGATACTTACTTTAAGCAATTACTCTGTCTTGGTAGAAACACACCAAATGTTGTTGCTAGAGGTGAAGTTGGATATTGTTCATTAAAAGCTAAGATGTACATCAAAATAATTAAGTATTGGCTGAGATTAATTTATCAACAAGATAATGTGATTTTACAGCAGGCATATTCTTTTCAATATAGGTTAGCTGAATTAGATAAGAGTTGTTGGGCATATAATGTTAAAATGCTTTTATTTAAGTACGGTTTTGGATTTGTTTGGAAAAACCAAAATGTTAATTGTATCACTTCCTTTTTGTCAGAGTTTGAAGAGCGTTGTAAAGAGATTGATTACCAAATGTGGTTTGAGGATTTGTCAAAATATTCTAAATTGAAAATGTACCAGTCTGTTAAGACTGTCTTTAAATTCGAAGAATACCTATCACTTGTCATTGTACATCCTTAAAGAAATGCCCTGATTAAATTTAGATGTTCAAACCATAAACTTATGATTGAATACGGACGTACACTTGGTATAAGTGCGAATGAAAGATTCTGTCCATTGTGTATCGTACCTTGTGTCGAAACTGAATACCATTTTTGTATGATATGCACATTCTATAATGATATAAGAAGTCTATTACCGAAATACTATGTACAAAACCAAACTCTTCTTAAATTCCAACAACTACTGTCATCACAAAATGCCTACACTGTAAATGTCTTAGCGAAATATATTTTCCTGTCAATGAAAAAAAGATGTAAACAACTCAATATTAATTAATTGTCACTTTGATTGACCAATGTATAATATTGTATGGCGCTCAATTGAATTGAAAAAATCAATGAAATATGTATTGTACAATGGGCCGGTGGCCCCTTTACTGCAATAAACTCTCTCTCTCTCTCTCTCTCTATCAAACGACACAGGCCCAAGAAGTGATTTCCTTTATTGACAACCTTTTTTAATTGTCAGGTATGTGACTGATTTTTTGTTTGTTTGTCAACATGTATGTGTAAGAACAAAAGGTTCAATACTAAATAAGAACAGCCCCAAATCCGGTCTAAAGGCAGTCATTAATGTATGTGATCGTGTCCGCTTTTCAAGCCATAATTCATCCCCTGTGTTGAGGTTCATGGCTGACGATAGTTTTGGTTTGTTGTGAATTCAAATGTTTGCTTACAGCAAGATCGCCATCTACTTTCGTTAGATTAGTGTCATGGCTCGTCCTTAGTCGAGACGAAGTTTATGCTCCTTATGTTACTGTGTTCCACTAGCGGGTTCTTAACGTGTGAGGGAGATGTAGTCAATCAACGCTCATTCTTAAACACTCTAGTTGTACATCAGTAACTTAGAAGCTGTGATTTGTGTCCTCTGAGATCCTGAGTTCTGATTAAACTGTTCTAAACTCATCTGAGATCGCCATCTTGTCAGCTCAAGTTAACTGCAGCTGAGACTGTAGAGTTGACAAGAAGTCTTGAAGCACTGTCACGGGAATCTTCATGTTACTGATATCAGCACTGGTTGTTGCAAGGAAATCAGTTGAACGTTCAGTGAAGACAAATGAAAAAAACTTTGAACCTATCCATGATTGCTTTGGCCAGCTGTGCCTTATCTAATGACCGATCTATGTTGTAAATATCTAATAATTAACAGATAGAGATTTCCATGCAGTGTGTCAGTTACCAACCAAGTGTGAGTGGAATTCATATCTACATTGTTGTCACCGAAGAAGGAAGACAACTGCACACAAGCCGTTCGTGTCATGATGGTTGAATAAATCTACTGTTAGCATTTTAAGTTGATTGTATTGTATGAATAATCATGTTTTATGGTCATTTACTAGTTTTAAACCTACATCTTTGATAATCTAGTTCTTTTACTGTCGTTTGCCGTCATGCAGGTGAATATGTAAGCAGTGCGACTTCCAATATTCTGCGTGCGTGCCGAGGCCTTGAAGGCTGCAACTCACATGAAACAACGTTTGAGCAAGAGTTATTTGATGTCCAACCACAGTGCTGAAGCATTAAATGTAAACGTAATCCAACCCAACCCCAATACAGTCTCTCTGTTTCAGTGTATGTTATTCAATTACTGGTCAAAATACTGCGGTTGATGCAATGTTCAACAAACGTTGTTGGACGAGGAAATAAAAACTTATACTTTTGGATTGATCATACTTCAGAGTCAAATTTCTGTTTGGGGGTTCATTCGGATCTAGTTGTCTAACCGCGGCATAAACGCTTTAATCTACGTCACCGTGACTACAACAGACAATACAATCTGAATTATGTTACATTATAATAAATTGGTAATGATCCGTTACAAATAAGTCCTACATTTTATTCTATCAGCATCTTAAAACTGTTCTTAGTAATTTATATTGAAATAGTTTTCACATATAATCAAAGTCAACTTAACTCTCAAGATCATACACAAGGAAACATGTTATATTCGTGACAGCTCAAGGTGTGTTCAGTGTTGTACATCTCCAGGGCAGGTGAATGAAATGGTCAGTCCAAAGGTCCTTGACGCTTTGAAAACGATGCTCTCTTGCAACCCAGGTACACAGGTCCTCAATCTTAGAACACTCCGAAAAGTGCTTTAGGTAGTTAAAAATGTAACACTTATTACTAACGTTCAAGATTATAAACGCCATAGTCGTGAGTGGTTCAAAATAAGTGTTCAAAACATATAGTTTTTCAAAAGAAGTTGACAAATAACACTCCAAACTTAGTCCAAAGACAGATGTTTTAATTTCTACCAACCTGTTGTTCACTGTTTGGATTTTTTTATAAATCAATATGTAGGCTATCTTAGTCTATGTATTCATACGCACGTTTCTTTTGTGAAGAGGCTTAATATACTTGAAGGGTTTCCACAGCAAAAAGGAAACCTCTTTTTAACCATTCAGAATCAAGCATTCATCAATGACATGGCTGAATGTTTGTTTAAAATGTGTTCTGTATTGTACATGTGTTTATCCTATATTAAGGGATGGTGTAATTAAATCAGAGGTGAAATTGGTGATGTCAGATAGCTGTCACCGGATTTGGTCAAATGGTTCCTGACACATATTTCTGGCGTGAATCTTTTGGGGCCTTCACGAAATGGCAGGGGTGCAGCTACTTCTATGTGTGGATGTGTTACAAAACTCTTTTCTAGGTCGACATAGGCCTACCACAGGCAATGATCTTCACCCACTTGCTTGAAGCAGGATCCAGGTACAAAAATATACTTGCTGAGAGAGGATGTGGCTTTAACCACTAGACTTCTCGTCTTCACGATTTTAATATCTTTTTCTCCCATAACAGGGCTTGCTCTTCAATCGCCAGCATGGGTTTATTCACAGTGGTTTATTTTTTTTCACCCAATCTGATTAGCTGGCTGAGAGTGGAGAGTTGTGTAATCGCGTTTTGATTTGCTGGCTAAAAATAATTGACGGCATTATTTTCGGATCGGGGATACCCGAGGTCGTCCAGTACAGGAAATTCCCAGCTGGTAAAACATTACCGTAGTGACAATGTTTCCATTGCCGAAAGTTGGTGAATGAGAGAAAATTTCTGGGGGAAGAATGTGATATGTGGAGATATATCAGAGAATTTTGGCTTCCCAATTTACCAGAATCAGTTGCAGAATGAGAAGACGGTAACCAAAGCGAGATACCGCATCGATATTACGGGACCAGGGGAGCAACTCCGGTAAATTCTTTACTGGGTGTTTTCAAGGCTAATAACAAAGCTAATGAAACATATAATTAATTCATGTAAAAATACTGATGTAATAGTGAAAGAAGCCATATTGTTTGGTATTTAAAAAAACAAAAACAACTGTCAACCACAAGATAAATGTCACGTTACGAAGTGTTCATCTAGAGCTGATCGATAAAAAACATATTTCATAGTTCTATTAAAATAATCGAGACTTAAATTCCATATTTTAAGAAAATAAACAATCAGATAATTTGGATCTAAAGCAATACTCAATTTTAAAGCAGGAAACATCAATCTTTGCCGGACGGACCGTACACCTCACGACCAAGATGTTTTGCAACCACAGCAGTTTCCCCTTTCAACAGGTGGAGTTTATCCAGATCAATATAATTAATGTATTTTGGCCTATAATTTTTGTGGGTTTTTTTAACATGAAGCCTTCAATTATTTAAACATACTATCTCAGGAAATTAAGAAACTCATAATGAAAAAACAGCATTACCCCATTTAAACTTGAATGTATTTAGTCATACCTAAATCTAAATAAACTCCAGAAAGTAATATATGTATATATTTTTTTCTTAACTATTTTGATTTATTATAGGGAGCAGACACAACAATGAAGATAAAGATGGTGGGCACCAATGAACCCTATTACGTTTTTTTTTCAAAAACAATATTTCTTTTTCAACAATGATGTACATCTATGTTTCTTATAATATATTTTGTATTTTAGATAGGATGTAATAATCTCAAAATTAATTTCATATTATTAGTTTTAGGTAGAAAATCATTATCACAGTTAATTATTTTCAGAATTAACAGATAATACAGAGTATTAAGACATGTAGAATTAGGTTTGTCTCAAGTATATATATTCTTTAAACCAAAGATTTATTATTTACCATGATTACTGAAAAAGACACTTCTTTAATAATGCAATTGTTATATTATCATAGCAGATAAAGAGCCCCAACATACATAGCTTGCTTAATTTAAATGATAATTATTCAGCATTTCTTGGGATATTAAACTGGACATATGACAAAATTAGTAATGCATTTTTATTTATTTTTCTCCCATTACAAGGTTTACAGTGGTTTACTTTTTTCAGAAAATCTAATTAGCTGCCTGGGAGTGGAAAGATGTGTCGCTATTTTAATCAGAGACCTGAAATTATTCTAATGTGTAAATTTTCAGAAAATGGTAAGCAAAGAAAAACTCAAATTTATGCGTGATGAAAAAGTGACCAACAAGAGGTCCTCTTTTACCATAAACCTAATATCTTTACATTAGCAATGTCTAATCTTTTGCAGTGAAATAACAATGTAAACTTACAAGGGTATTAAAATGCAAATATTTGTAGAACTACCGAAATGAAAGTTTATTGTTTACATATCCTATGGATTTGTGTTTCACACACAATAAATTATTGTGCTTGTCAAATTCACATTGTTTCTTGTCATTCATAAATATGGGGCAATTAGATGATTCATTTAGTGACATTTTTGGTGTCGTGATGTTAAATGTTATGTTCAAAAGAAAAAAATATCCACTAAATAAGTGTGTTTTTTATATAATAAAAACACATGTGCTCACCATAGGTCTTCAGCAACCCATACTTGCAGTAAAAGGCGACTATGCTTGTCGTAAAAGCCGACTAACGGGATCGGGTTGTCAGGCTCGCTGACTTGGTTAATGCAGGTCATCAATCCCAATTGCGTGGATCGATGATCATGATATCAATCACTGGATTGTCTGGTCCAACAACAACAACAACAACTGAGCATATTCGAAAACGAGGCTGGGGGAACCCCGAGTGGTTACTAAACACGGGAAATCTTCAACTACGAGCTCCACATTTTATGGCGTATTGTCATGGGAGAAAAAGGATTAACCACTGTGTTCGGTTGTTACCGTAAAATCTACACTTTTGGGATTAATCTGCCACAAGCGTTCAGGGACAGTGATGTCGATTTTGTCCTTCCTTCCCCAAAGAGCTAATTCCCCGTCAACACATGCGCGTTGACAACACAAACACAGCAATGAACGGACATTCCAGCTCAGGCGTGCAAGAGGTGAACGGAGCTCCAGCTCACCTCAGGGCGTTTCCTACGAGCAGCACATCCTGCTCGAGGTCGTCCCTATACCAGCACTCGGAATACCAAGTCTAACTAACACCGTAGTAACTGTGTAATGGTAGCACATACATATAGTAATGAACACAATGGAAATATACAATTACGTTGCTCCGGACATTGGACTTCCGCGGGTGACGTACCGACACAACTCAGGGGATGAACAATTAAGGCAATAAATGTCATACTATAAATAACAGTAATTAACGGGAAGTGACATGGTAGCCCAGGCTGACTGACAGTCAAAATACAATGAAATGTTGGTGAGGATTAACAACAGGGATTAGCGCCTAAAACTTAATGACAATTAAGTTATGGAGACATGGCAACAGGGTAATTTGCCTTTGGAGTCAAATGTACTGCAGACAATGGTAGTCATAAATCAGTCGCTATAACAACTAGTTGTCAACGCGCATGTGTTGACGGGAAATTAGCTCTTTGGGGAAGGAAGGACGAAATCGACATTACTGTCCCGGAACGCTTTATACACAACATGTAAACAATAAACTCGTGATTAATCTGAAACAATTAGAACTCGGCAAAGCCTCATTCTAATCGTAACAGAGTGAGTGAGTGAGTTAGGTTTAACGCCGCTTTTAACAGTATTCCAGTTATATCGCGGCGTGTCAGCTTAATGTGGGAGGAAAGCCCGAAGTGATGCAGGTCTCAGACGTTTACCACTTCGGTGAAACCCACGAGCACGGGTATGGTGCTAACAAACCTAGAAACATAATCGGGGCGAAACGGGATTCGAACTCACAATCATAGGTTTCTGGCGTGCCCAAGGGACGCAACTCTGCACAGCGAATCGCGGAGCCTTAGACGACTGGGCCACCCGTGCCCCCCTAATCGTAACAGATTAATCACTCGTGTGTAGATATTTCGGTAACAACCGAACACAGTGGTGACTCCTCAATGTATCTTTAATATATGAGAGGTGTTCCTAGCCCTGAAATCGTATGCGTTTGAACAATTTGAAGAACTCACGACTGAAATACATACGAACTTTACAGACGACAGGTTTACGTTTGCAACCTAAAGTCAATCGGTAGCTTCGTACGTTAACCAAGGATGCGGGGTCTTCAGACCCCTGCGAACAGCGAAACCTGGTCATGGCCTTAGAGACTTAAACACTTGGCCTGCATAAGGAGTATGATGTCATTTAACAGTTTTAATGAACGACAATTACAATGAGCAGATATATCTAGGGACTGCGGATATTGTTGCTACAGACACATTTCAGGAAGTATATATTTCTAAAAACAGTTAGATCATATATGTATAGAATTGTACCTTATAATGCAATTTCATTTAAGCATGTCAAGCACTTTATGGCACCAGAGCTATCGATGATTCAGTTGTACCTCTAGGATAAGCTACCCTTAAACGAGAATAATTTGACTCATGCCCTACATAGATGTACTTACTTTTCCGAGAACTTATGTACAGAAAACCTTTATAATAAAGAATGTTCCTCACCAAAATATGTCTCTCAGTTACTTTTCTTTTTGTTCTGTTTCTGACCAAGTTCAATTCCATGATATTGTCTCGGTCGCCATAATAAATCATGTCTCCATTTTCACTCAGAGTCAGACCATACACTGTATGTGATGATGCTATCCGCTGCCGCCCCTGCCCATCGTATGTAAACGAGTAGATAGCTCTCTTGTTGGAGACATACAATAGATCTCGCCTTGTATCAACACAAATATCCCGTGCATAAATTTGACAGGTGATGTTCTTGAAATATCTCCCATCAGGTGTCATGCTAGTTACACAGGCAAATGGCAACCATGTAGCCAGGAACACCAGGTGTTGAGCATCATCCACTGCAATTGCCCTAGCAGATATCTTCCTCTTTACGGTGACACTGACATTAGCATGTAATGAGAAGGATAGGATGTTCTTCGGTATGGAGGTAGACATCAAAACGTGTTGGATTGTTGCTACATATGCTATGGCATTGACATACCGTGGTTTTATATGATGATACGTTGTAATGGAGCTGTTTATAAGGTTGAATGCACGTAATGGTATCTGCGAAGTGGCACAGGGTGCAATCAAGAGACCTGTCTTTTCCTCTGTTCTCACTGGAAGAAGATAATTTTAATATTTTATATAGTGATTGACGGGTACAAGAAACATGCATTTGTGTTGATCAGGTAATGAATCGAAAAGAAAGTCTGTATCTGTAAGTACCTGCACATGGAAGGTGTGTAATCTGTTTTTGGTTTGGTTTGGTTTGTTGTTTAACGCCACAATCAGCAATATTCCAGCTATATGACGGCGGTCTGTAAATAATCGAGTCTGGACCAGACAATCTAGTGATTGATATCATGAGCATGCATCAGCCAAGTCAGCGACCCAGACCACCCGATCCTGTTTTTTTACGACAAGCATAGTCACCTTTTACAGCAAGCATGGGTTCCTGAAGACCTATTCCACCCCGGAATCTTCACGGGTCCTCTATAATCTATAGGCGCATCAGATGTTTATGGGCAAAATGATTGACTGTTGCCAAATCGTTCTGTTTCGTATACATTGAGTGTCATAATTACAACTAATTATGAGTTGTTTGTTTTACAACGCATGTGGGAGAAATAAGTTGATAGCAAGGGACATGCTTAGTTTGTTGAATCCTTACAGACACACTAGTCAGCATCATTACCATCATGGATCAACACTGTAACTGCCATATCGGCTCGGTCATGACACGAGATGAGTTTATTGAGAGAGCATGATTTATTGTTAGAGTGATAAGGTACATAATATGGTCGACTGAGAGAGGATGATGTTAATAGCTGTGTTGCTATAAATAACTATGCAAATGTAACCTTTGTCAACCAGATATTGCAAGGTGGAAAAGGGACGATTGGCTATTATTAAACACTTGAAATCTTGCATCGAAATAATTAGATTAAACATAATTATTTATCATCTTGTGGTTAGCATGTCTTCAAATAAGTACAAGAGCAAATATTGAACACTTACGTTTTATACATCGAAAGTCATTTGATCTGGTAAGAACAATCCTTGATTCTTTCTCTTCACATATTTTCTTTCTTTGTGAAATCGACCCATGTCTTTCCTAGGACAGACTCAGTGATGTTAGAAATGAAGTCATACAAATTACTTAGAATATACATAAAGGAATCGCACAGAAATGGTTGTATTACAAACAAGAGAAAGCTCATCTCTCTGTGAAATAGATCCTTGTGCATTCTAGGACAGAAACATCCATTTCATATCAGTATTCACACCATGTACTTAGAACAATATAAATAAATAAATAAATAAAAGTTGAACTTCTCTGTTTCATTAACCTTATTCTTTAAGGAGACATTCCCGAGAGTCTAAGTAAAACCTGGTACCTTGCTGATGTCTAGAAGGACTTCCTCCTCTCCGTTTGTCTGTAGGGGATATTTGGACCATGCAGCTATGCAGGCCAGCCTTTTTGTCAGAAATACGCAAAAAGTGCAATTATTGCATTTGCCACAATGATCTTTGCACATTTCCGGTCCGACTGGCTGCCTCTCTTGGTCAAATGTTGCAGTGACCACCACGATGAAAACAGTGCAGACTATTTGAAGTGTACAACCAGATCTTCTGTAAGGAAGCATCTTTTTGAACCTGGATCTTGCTGCAAGCACAAAGTAAAATATGGCTATGGTCAGTGACTGTGGTAGTTGTATAGTGAAACACGTTTGAAATATTACAAAGACTGCGCCAATATTCTACTGTGAATGTCACAGGGTGGTAATGCGTACCATGCTTATTGCCCATGTTTGAGTCCAAAGGGATGCAAGATTATGACACTACTTTATTAAGAATGTTTAGAGACAATCTTTATTTCCGTACACAGAACATTTATAATTAGTACATTCCGAGCAGGAGATACTATAACATAATATATTTCCCGTGTCACATTGCATAATGAGTGAGTGGGTGAATTTGTTTGAATGACGCTTTTAACATTATTCCACTTATATCACAGCGCGTGAAACCCACGAGCATGGGTATTGTGCTGACAAACCTAGAAACATAATCAGGGCGAACTGGGATTCGAACCCACAATTATAGGTCTCTGGCGTGCCTAAGGGACGCAACGCTGCACAGCTAACCGCGGCGCCCTTGACGACTGGGCCACCCGTGCCCGCCATTTCATAATGAATGTACATAGATAAAATTTGTAAAAGTAGCAACTTCGACTTGTTAAACATTTATGTGAATTTAAATAAATTGGGATTGACATAGTAATATTCAGGTATGTACTTAGCCCTTAATATTGCATAAAATGGGCATATAAAAAGAAGTGATATTTCTCTTCAATGTCATTCAGGGCGCACAATTGTCAAATGCGTTCTTATCTTTTAATACCTGTGTCACGCCAAGTTTCAATAAATAGGTCGTGTGAATATCATCCAAATATTGCTCAGGAAACCCGGATTTTTGTCACATTTAAACAAGATGAATACCTTTCGGGATATAAATGATTTTTTACCATTTTGTAATAAATACATTCTTTTATTCAGATACAGATTAAAATAAAAAAGATCGAAATCCGGTTGGTAAACTGTCATGCAGATTGCAGGATTTGCAAAGACTGTGCACCACCAACTCGCTGTCAACAGATATTTTCCAAATCTTTTCATGTTTTTAATCAAGGTGCTCACGTGATTTGATGCACTTCATGATGTAAGACCGTTTTATCGCAATAAAGATATTGATAACCGCAATTTAGTTGGAAACAAATGCAAGTGATACGAGAGGTCGAATCTGATTCGTCCATAGGAGAGGCTTAGAAGGGACATAACTCGTAATAACCGCTGGTGGCGCTACCATCGAGCCCAGGAATTCCAGCCAAGTTCGACAAGGGTGGAAACTGGACTTTTAAAGTCAGTTAACTCTCTCGCCTCTCTGGTCGTTTACGTCTGTTACCAACCTTCATTTTCCATTTTTATCAAAGATTACCATCATATGATAACATTTTTTCTCCATATACCAATATCAGACTTATCCTTAAATTAAATATCTGTAAGAACGACTTGTACATGATATTTGCAAGAGTATAGATTTCTTTAAGCACACAAATTAATACCTTTTGAGTTTGATTAATGTTTGATTTGCATGCATAGACGAAGTAAGATGTTTTGTAAAATATGCACCTAAACATTTGCATAAAGAGGTACTTTCTATTTCTAGGCCTTCCCATTTGTAGAACCAATTTCCCTTTTGAGCAAATTTCACAGCATTTTTAAAAACAACGATCTTCTTTATATCTTGGTTTACAGTTAATTTCCTTTCATCACAGTATTTTTATTATTTGTTAATTTGTGTCTGTAAGGCACCAGTACTATTTAAGAATATTATAATATCATCCCTGCACAATAGTTAAATAAAATTGTGTCATGTCAGGATGCAGTTGAATTCCATTTGTACACTTATCTTGAATTTGTGTTGCTAATTCATTAATATAATTGGCATTAAACATCAAACCAACCAACAAATCATTAAAAAATAATTAGCACAAAAAGGACTTAGTATTGAGCCTCGTATCACTCAACATTCAATATCAAACGTTTCCGTCAATTCTCGGTTATTTCTGACACACACTGTAACATTTTCATAAATATTACATAGAAGTGTGCTCATTTTACAACTAAAACCATGTGAATACAGAAGTGACCATAACTTATGTCGTTTCCAAAGTCAACTTTCCACCTTTTGATACTTTTGTATGATTGCAGGTAGCATAAACATATTATCAGCAGTTGTATAGCATTCTCTAAATACAGATTGGGCTTCACTTATTTTATCTATAGTATTACCCCAAGAACAACTATCACCAATTTTCATCTCGTTTCTCTGGATTACTGCATAAACCAATGTTGTTTGGCCTTCTTCTCCTTTCCTGCTCTTCAAATTCAACCTCTAGGTCCCGATAATAACGCGCTGCTTTCTCTGCCTTTTCATCTTGTGCACCAATGTCAATTCTAATCTGCCTTCGTGGATTGTATGTCCTCTTTATTAGATCTGATATCTTTGGAATGTCAATCCTCCATATTCTTAATCTGGTCGATAATCGCTGTTTTTAATTCGTTTCATTCGTCACCTGTTGACCCTGGGTCTAGGTCTACGTCTCCTTATCTTTTGTATCAGTGATGGTACGAGTGTATTACCAGGCAGAGTATCTACATTGCATACGTACTGTTTTCGGTATGTAAACGATGTTGGTGTCGCCAGTGTCGAAAGAATGTGTAAACACTCACTCTGTAAACTATGCAAACATTGTGCAGTAGTAGGGATAAGCTAAGGCGATATGTCTTTTATCCATGTTGTTGTAGCAGATCCTAAACCTACCACACTAAATGATAGTCTGTAGGCAACCGGCGTCCAGTCTGATATGTGGTTGTAGGGTTGAATTCTTCCTAGTAATATTATTACCTGACCCGCTATTAACAATATGACCATTTAATGCTTAAGAGTATACGGAGCTTAGATTTAAGAAATGTTTTGATATTCATTTTCATTTATTTTTTCTAAAAGTGTTTTTTTTTTGTTTATGTTCAAACATATCCCTAGTTAAGTCATTAGTTTATATTGTGTAATACTCTTATTTAGTGGCCAGGTCACAAAGGGAGACAATGGATACAGTAGAAGATCAGCCCTTCTGACTCTTAATTTGAGGACTTAAAGGTCTCCACAGCCACTGATCACATGACCAATGTGTTCAAAAAATGATAACAAAAAGACAAAGGTCACCCAACCCTTGTCATTACATTGCTTTGATACTGACTTTTATTTATTGCTTCAATGTTTGCGATATGCTGAAGGTTTTAAATCATCATGCAGGGCCTATTGTCTGATAGCTACCAGGAGTAGATAAGAATGTGTCCTCAGCCTGGGTCTGGTGGTGGTTGAGGGCACTGGAACGAGGAACATGACTTCCTTTTGCCCAACACACCACTTGACCCATACTTCACCTAGACAATCTCAGCTACCGATTTATACTGCCAATTGTAACAGTTAATTGATTTATTTAGTTTAAAAATACAGCAATCAAAATATATTTATCAATGATTAAAAAAATATACAATATAAAATGTAACTGTCACTGACAGCATTTGATTCGTTCTTCGTCCAACATCAAACTTTGCAACGGTACCATGAGAGGATCAACTGCATTGACCTGCTGTTTGATGAGTATGCCCCCGTGGGGACCCGGAGTAGATAAGAATGTGTCCTCAGCACCCCACTGCTGGTCGTAGAAGGGGACCGAATTGGGCAACTCTTTTGCCGTTGGTTGCGCCCCTGTGTCGGTGGAGGACGGGAGTCTGGTGGTGGTTGAGGGCAGTGGGACCAGGAACATGTAGGAAGTTCTACTAAAATTCTCCTCAATCCCGATTACTGGTCTCGATTTGTTGTTATGTCTGCTCCAGATGGTGGTCCTCTTAAATCTGATCCGATTGCCACAGTAAAGGTCATTGAAGTTTGGGCTGGCGACGTAAAGGAAGTTAAAAAATCTGATCCTCTATTAATTGAATGCAGAAAACCAATGCAATCTCAAATTATTTTATCAATCCCTAACTCATGGTCCTGTTGAGGCTTTTCCTCACAGGACATTGAATAGCCTTAAAAAGATTTGTCTGCGGTGATATCAGAGGTTGAAATTCAGACTGAAACTGTTATTGTAACAGAGTTGCACTCCCAAGGAGTTACAGCTGTCAAACGTTTCACAGCTAAACATAATAAGGAAGTCACTAAAACAAACACGTATATCTTCACATTTTGTCTTCCCGTTCACCAAGAATAACTTTAAGCTGGCTATTGCAGCTTGAGGGTGGATACATTTATTTCAAATTCCTTGAGGTGTTTCCTTGAGGATTCTTCCCTGCCCCAAAATTTCAGAAATTTAAACAACAACAGGGGAAAACAAAAATCAATTTTAATTCTGATAACGACGATGACTATAATGAAATCTTCTCTATTCATGAGCAGCTAAACGACTCTAGGACAAGCTCATGATACTCCTACAGGATAATTTTTACAATCAGTAACTCAAACATTTGCCGTAGTCATGCTTAGAAACATTATTAAATATCTTGGACGGTATCTGGACAACAAGACTTCCCTCCATCGTGGCGATATAGGCCGACATCATTTACTAGCTGTGCATGCAAGACCATTGAAAGATATACAACGTGGTAAAATAGAAGTACCATTGACCCTTTCGTTAGACTGAAGACATTTGTGTAAAGTGCTATCATAATAAACAACATGCGTAATCAATATTTTTTTATTTAGAAAAAGTGTATGATACCACCTGGAAACATGGAATTTTAAAAATATCTTCATAAAATGTGATTGAGAGGGCGTTTGCCTAATTTTTTATATCAGATTTTAACAAATAAACATTTTCAGGTTCGTGTTGGATGGACCTTGTTTGATTTTTGCGATCAAGATGAAGGTGTCCCTCAAGGTAGCATATTATCGGTAACTTTGTTTAACATGAAAAATATATAGTTTATCTAAGGTTTTGAATGTCTCTGTTGATGGGTCCTTGTCTTACCTTATCTAAACTAAAGAAATCTTACACTAATCCACTACAATATATATTAGAATATAATCAGTTAAGAAGCGAATATGATACTTCCAAATCTATTTTTACTGATGGATCTGAGGATGGTCATGCTGTTGCCAGCGCCACTATCATTGGATCTTAACTTTATCACCAAGATTACCAGATAACAAATCCATTTTCAAAGACCATTTTAACTGCTCAAGAATATATAAATAAACAGTCTAAACAAAAGTTATTTGTTATTTTTTTCAGACTCACTGTCCTGTTTCAAGCGAAATAAAAAATCTTGTGTCAGCATCAAGTTTTATGTGACATAATTGAATTACACAATAATCTAGCTATTGGCCAATATGACATCGTCTTTTGTTGTTTGCCCAGCCATGCTGGTTACGTTGGTAACACTTTGGCGGATGCTGATGCTTAGGCAGCACTCAACAAATCTGTAACACTACTTAACTAACTCACTTAAATGCCCATGTCAAAGGTATGGAATAAGATAAAAAAAATCAAAGGCAAAGGTTTGAAGTCTAGTACTCATAATCTCAAAGATGACAAAACTTTATTGACTGAAAAATCTGATATTGCAAACAAGTTGGATGAAACATTAGCTCAACATTCTTCTTCGTCCAAATATAACCCAAAGTTTCAGAAATGTAAAAAAAACTTTAATTCTGACAATGGCTAAGAATACAGTGAAGTATTTACACTATATGAGCCACACGCTGCTTAAGCACAAACTCATGATACTGCGACCGGTGCTGATGATATTCATTATCAGTTCCTAAAATACATACCTGAATCCTGTCTCGCAACACCACTGAATATTTGTGATGATATTTGGACAATAGGACATTTCCCTCCTTCGTGGAGAAATGTCATAGTCGTACCCATTTCAGACCTGGGAGGGATCATACAGACCCATCAAATTATCGACCCATTTCATAAATTAGCTGCGTTTGTAAAACCATGGAGCAACTGGTAGTTTGGTTTTTAGAAACCAACAATCTGATCAGTGATATCCAATACAATGTTCGTAAAAACGGGAGTACAGTTGACCATTTAGTTTGTTTAGAATATTTTATGAAGAATGCTTTTGTCAATAAACAAAAAGCTGTATCTCTCTTTTGTATCTTTAAAAAGTTAATGATACCACTTGGAAACATGTTTCTTTTAAAGATTTACATGACCTGGGTTTAAGAGGCCGCTTGCTTTAATTTGTATCACAGTATTTAACAGACAGACAATTTCAGGTTCGTGTTGGATCAACCCTGTGTGATCATTATAATCAGGATCAAGGGGTCTTATAGGTATTGTGTCTGTCACATTGTTTAGTATACAATAAATAGTTTGTTCAAGTATATGATGACTCAATTGATGGGTCATTGTTTATGGATGATTTTAATATTTCATGTTGTCGTAAAAATATGCGTACAATTGAATGACATTTACAGCTGTGTCTTAATAAAATGCATGTCATCGATCCCAGTTGCGTGGATGTCAATCACTGGATTGTCTGGTCCAGACTCGATTTTTACAGACTCCCGTCATATAGCTGGAATATTGCCGAGTGCGGCGTTAAACAACAAACCAACAAACCAACCAATCCCTCTAATCACTGACAATGACTCATCCTCTCTACCAAGAACTGATTCAGAGGAAACCAAAGCTGGTTCGGATCAAATCACACATTAATGCTGCTAATCTAGATCAAGATATTATCTCTCCATATCAGCTTTTGTCTTCTCCTTACACACTATTAAACATATTGACTATTAACTGAGAGTGTTTATGGCTGTGCCCTTAACGGGGATTGAAGTACTGAAAAATTATTGTCCCCTGAGAGGGCTTTGTAAGGCTGTGTCTTACAAAGTATGTTATTCCTACCTTAGTTTTAATCGCAGCATATTTGTTATTTTATATGATGGCTTAAGTTGCATATTATACATTGTGTTGTTTGATGATAGTTTATTCTTTTACATTTTCTTAAACTAGTTTTACCTTAAATCTGTGATAATCTAGTTATTGTAATGTCCTTCGGAGACAATGTCTAATCTCATAACGATATAGCTGAAATATTGCCGATGTGACGTGTTCTCACTCACTCACTACCTCACTCACTCACTACCTCACTGATGAGATTGAGTTCAAAGTGTACGCAGTGCTGACGGTCAAAATAACGTTGGCTCAACGTCTCTGAACGTCAACTGAAATTAGCTGTACTGCTCCGAATCCCAGTATTCCTCCCCATAGAATGCTGATGGAATTTCCAAGAGATTTGCATAACATGAAATCGTCCTTAAACATCTTCCAATCTGTTAACATAGCCAGATGAAATAACAGATACATAATACATGACTGACGCATTGCCATTTGTAATTATATAATCACATACAGCATATATACTAGAAGGGATGAAAAAGGAAATACGCACGTGTGTCGATTTAACGTGGTTTCTTCCCATTTTCATCCCACGAATGAATCTCAGTGTGGTGAAAAGGCAGTTTATCTCACACTGTGGTCGTAGCTTCATTGTACTAAAAGGTTTGTAGTAATTATGATTCAGTTTTACTTTAAAACACTAAAGCTAAAGTTCCCATGATCTCCAGTAAGGTGGTCTATCTTTGGCTATTAGTGGTCTATAGCCTTGTTTAAATTGACGAGTTTTTACTCTGTATATAACAATATGATTTTTTTAAATGATCTGGTTTGTTTTATAAAAAAACTGTGATATACCTTACTATTTTACTGTCCTTTGTCAACAGATATTTTAAATCTAATACCTGCTTTCCATCGCTATGTGGCTGAAATATTTTGAAGTGGTAGTGTATAACTATTAAATGAGAGTTTTTATGGCTGTGGCCTTAACGGGGGTTGAAGTACTGTAAAATTATTGTCCCCTCAGAGGGTTTTGTAAGGCTGTGTTTTTCAAAGTATGTAATTCCTACCAAAGTTTTAATCGCAGCATATTTGTTATTTTGATTGATGGCTAAAGTTGCATATAATACATTGTGTTGTTTGATAACAGTTTATTCTTTTACATATTCTCAAACTTGCTTTTCCTCAAATCTGTGATAATCTAGTTATTGTAATGTCCTTCGGAGACAGGTTTTATGCAATCGAAAATATTTTTGTTGACAATGTCTAACTTTATCTCATCACGATTTAGCTGAAATATTGCCGATGTGACGTGTTCTCATTCACTCACTCACTCTCTCACTAACTCACTGAGTTCAAAGTGTACGCAGGGCTGACGGTCAAAATAACGTTGGCTCAACGTCTCTGAACGTCAACTGAAATTAGCTGTACTGCTCCGAATCCCAGTATTCCTGATGGAATTTCCCAGAGATTTGCCCAACGTGTACTCAGTCACTCAATCTTTTTACACAGCCAGATTAAATAAAAGATAAGTAATACATGACTGACGCATTGCAATTTGTAATTATAGTCATATGCATCATTTATACTAGAAGGGATGCACAATTTGAAAAAAAAATACTCACGTTTGTCGATTTAACGTGGTTTCTTCCCAGTTTGATCCCACGAATGAATCTCAGTGTGGTGAAAAGGCGTCGCTTCATTGCACTAAAAGGTTTGTAGTAATTATGATTCTGAATGTTTCACTTTAAAGCTGAAAGGTTTGGTTTCAGATCAAAGACATAGATAAAGAAAGTAGATAGGACTGTTGGATTTTATTGAAAGTATCCTTGGATTAAGCTTTGTTTTCCCATGACCTTTTAGAGCATTGTTTTGACCAGAATACTGTGTACGTAAATACATGTACCCTGATGCAATGAACCAGGTTGTTATAAGGGGAATCGTGTCCATCGTTTACAAATCTTTTATTTTGGACCCGTGAAGATCAGAGGTAGAATAGGTCTTCAATAACTCAAGCTTGCCGTAACAGGCGAGTATGCTTGTCGTAAGAGGCGACTAACGGGATCGTGTGGTCAGACTCGCTGACTTGGTTGATGCATGTCATCGTATCCCATTTGCGTGGATCAATGCTCTTGTTATCAGTCACTGGATTGTCTGGTCCAAACTCGATTATTTACAGACCGCCGTCATATAGCTGGAATATTGCAGAGTGCGGCGTTAAACAACAAACAAGCAAACAAACACACATAATCAGATTAACTGTTCTTGTGACTGTACACACTGAAATACGTCCGTCGTGAGGTGAACGTTAACTAATTCACTATTTTCTGTTTGCTTAAAGTTGGCTACAGTGCAACCTCTTGAAATCAGATCTTAGTTCTCGATACTGCCAAACAAAGATCTGAAGACATGTCATTAGGGGTCACGTCAGAACGACCTTTCATCCAACCAATCAGTGCGTTGCCTACCAGATCACCAAAGTGACAGTCGGAATATGATTTCTAATCATACAACATGGAAAACTTTAACATGGTGTATTCCGAACGTTAAGTTACGGGCTTAACGACATACAATCTAAAGCATATATTAGACATTTCAGAATGTTGTTTTGTTCAGGTTCCAATTTTTGTATCGAGAATTTGTCAAAATGTGTTTCGAAGCATCGTCGCAAATTTGAAATTACCTTCTGATTTGCTAAATTTGTTGACTTCTTGTCAGTCATTTCATTGGTCAGTCAAAGTTCGCGCAAGGTCAGTCTGATATGACCTCGAATGGTATGTCTTGGGATCTTTGTTTAGCAGTAGCCATAGCCAGATCTGATTTTAACAACATTGGTTACAGAGCTACATTTTATTTATAAGAAGGTGTACATCATGTTTCAAATCTAGCAAGTCATACCCTTGTCTCGCAATAAACCTGCATGATAAGCATGGTTACCACGAGACAGGGGCTAAACTTCATACCCAACATCAAATTGCTTGTCGACATATTTGAGGCTGGTGGTCTGACTTGGCTGATGTCAAGTCATCGTACTACATCAGCTTGGTATGTTTTCAGTTTTTTAGACACTGTATGTTTGACAGAGACTCAGCTGTTTACAATGTGCCATGCTGTGACGAACATATAGGCTATCAAACAAGTAAACGCTTGATAATGGCGTTAAAAGCACATGAGTAGGTGTGTTTATGAGGGCATTGACGGTAGCGTAATTACGATTCGTGTGGACAACCGTGCATGTTGTAAGTATTTTAGTTTTGGTTAAAATAAAACAGCCTGGAATATATACCATGGAGAAGTGTTGTATTAATAACTGCAGTATTTGAGCATGTTTGTTTTGTTTGTGTGTCGTAACGCCGCACGCAGCAATATTCCAGCTATGTGACGGCGGTCTATAAATATTTAGACCAGACAATCCAGTGACTGACATTATGATGATCGATCCATGCAATGGGGATACGACGACACGCATCAACCAAGTCAGCGAGTTCTGAGAGCATTTGACGAGACACAGCATCTTGTCTGAGCTCTGATAGCCTTTCACGAGACACAGCCTCTTGTCTGAGGTCTGATAGCCTTTGACGAGACACAACGTCTTGTCTGAGGTCTGGTAGCCTTTGACGAGACGCAGCGTCTGGAGTTTTGAGTTATAGAGGTACTGAAGACTTTAAAATGATCCGTTCAGGAGTCCGTTCATCAGGCAGCTTGAGAGAGAATAATCCTGAATCTCAGCTTCTACTCTGTGGCGTAAAGACGTGACACGCACTGTGTATTCGGTGAAATCAAGAGAATCTGTTGATTCCATTTCACGATTCGGGGCGATGGGGTAGTCTAGTGGTAAAAGCGTTCGTTACCTCGTTTGCTCGTCACACTTAAGGCCCGGGTTCGATTCATGGGCACAATGTGTAAAGCCCAATTCTGGTGTCCCCAGCCATGATATTTCTGGAATGTTGCTGAAAGCCGCATAAAACCATAGTCACTCACTCACTCCGATTTATACTATGTTATGGTTGATATATATTTTCTCTGCAACTTTCTATAATTACTGACAGCAACAACAACAGCGTGACGTCAAAATAGTGGTTCATCTAGCAGCTCTCCTCGGTTTCTGTTTAACACGAACATTGATTCTGAAGGCCGAAGGTCGAGGGTTCTATGTCCGGTCGTGTTGTACCAAAAGACGTTAAAAGATGGTACTTGTTGATACCCTGTCTGGCGCTAGGCATTAATGGGATAAAACACGAACTGGTCGGCTCGATGTCACTGTACTGTGCCATGGTATTCGTGTTAAACTGCGGCATGGTATCTCAGGGTGCTAGCAGTATAAAATCGGCATCAGTCTGGACTAGTATAAGCAGCTACACATATACGTGCATGCACGTCCCTATAAACTGTGCATCAGACACATATCGAGGCCCCAGCGATTTCTCTGAGGCGGAGAGTCGCAACATGCATGACCTGGTCAGCAGCATCAAGGCGACAAAGAGCGCCATCTCCGCCTACATCTCCGTCCACTGCTGCTCCCAGTATCTGCTGACGCCCTGCGGATACGCCTACAACACTGTTCGAGCTAATGATACTGAAATTGTGAGAAGTCAAGTAGCTATAGTTTCCTTATGAGTCCTTAGATGTATTATCGACCCATGAAGATCCGATTTAGAAAAAAGGTCTAATAGCCGTGAGAGGAGCATAACTGCTCGCTTACCTGGTTAATGCATGTCATCGTATCCCAGTTTCGTGGATCGATGCCCATGATGTCAATCACTGGATTGTCTTGTCCAAATGTCCTTATGTACAGATCGCCGTCATATAGCTGGAATATTGCCGAGTGCGATAGTGAACAACAAATAAACAGTGGATTCAGACAGCAAATGGGACTAATCCCGGGATGCGCTTCCTTGCCATACCCACCCAGAACTGTTCGGAAAATGTGAAGACTCCCAAACACTGCAGCCTTCTGCATTACCCAGATTGTCAGAAGGGCTGTATTCCTGTCGACACCATATAGGTTGAGTGAGTGAGTATGGGTTTACGCCACGTTTAACAATATTCCATCAATAACACAGCGGTAGACACCAGAGATAGGCTTCAGACAGACAAACAGACAGACAGACAGACATTGTTCCAGATTAGCAGTGCTATAGTTATAGTCGGTGTTGTGTTGTAACAGTACCGGTGTTTGGGCAACCATTTCCCAATTAAAATTTCATTCTGGCTCAAAATTGTTTTATCATGTTCGTGATTCTCATTTACTATACAGAAACATTTTGGTTGGTGAGATGCTTATCTTTATTTATGTATATATTTAGTATCAAAAGGTCGTTAGAGCATTCTCAATATCCCAATCCTCATCATTTGAAAATGTTTGATTTTCAGTTGTAAACCGTCATATCAAACGACACAGGCCCAGTAAGTGATTCATTTCATTGACAAAGCTTTTAAATTGCCAGTTATGTATATATTTGACGGATTTTGGGGGTTTGTCAACTATGTAAATTACATGTATATGTCAGAACAAACAGTTCAATACTAAATCAGAGCAGCCCCAAATCCAGCAAACAAAGGCAGTCATTAATGCTTTGTGATCCTGTCGGTTTTTCAAGCCATAATTCATACCCTCTGTTGAGGTTCATGACTGTTAATATTTTTTGGTTTGTTGTGAATTCAAATATTTGCTTACGGCAAGATCGCCGTCCACTTTCATTTGTTGAGTGTGGTGAAGGCCTCACCTATCATGGCTCGTCCTTAGTCGACACGAAGTTTACGTTCGTTATATTATTATGTTCCACTTGCGGGTTCTTAATGCTTGCGTGAACCATATTCAGTTAACGTTTTGTCTTAAACACTCTAGTTGTTCATGTTCATCAGTAACTTAGTCTAAGATAGATCTGTTTTCTGAACAAGTTGAGTTCTGATTAAACTGCTCCAAACTCATCTGAGATCGCCATCTGGGAAGCTTACGGCGTTAACTGCAGTTGCGGCTGGAGAGTTGACAAGGAGTCTTGAGCACTGTCAAGGGAATCTTCATGTCACTGATATCAGCATTGGTTGTTGCCAGGAAATCAGTTTAACATTCAGAAAAGACAAATGTAGAAAACTATGAACCAATCCATGATTTTTTAAGGCCATCTTTGTCTTATCTGTCCATGCTGGTAGCAAAGGTACTGTACGTCCCCTTGGTCTAGTATGGTGATCTACCGTCAGTTGCTGGTGATCAAAAGCTCCTTTTTTATAATGCATCGTTCTATCTAGAGATGTATTTTTATGGTTCCATGCTAGTTTTAAATTGTAATCTGTGATAAGTCTAGTTATTTTACTGTCCCTTTCTTAACAGAAATTGTAACTTGCTTACACACTCACTTTGCCTTATCTAATGAACGATCAACTTTCAGTCTAAGGGTAAGTGAGAAGTGGGTTATTGTTGTCTTTGATACATTCTATTAGTTACGTTATAAATATAATGTACAGGTAGCGGTTTCCAAATATTGTGTCAGTTACCAACCATGTGTAAGTGGAATTCATATCTACAAAGTTGTCACCAAAGAAGGAAGAAAATTGCACACCAGCTGTTCGTGAGCATTTTAAGTTGATCATTATCAAGTATTCCTCTGGAGTAATACTTGACCACAGAAAGAAATTCCACCTGTCTTGCTTTGTCAACTTTTGCAATTGGAATTTCCCCTTTGAAATCTACCAAAACTTGATAAAGAAATTATGCATGTATGATCAAGCATATCGTCCCTCATGAATAGACACAGTCCGCCATATTAAACAACTGTATTATATTTATTGTTTGTCTTGGGAGGGGTGGGGTGGGGAGGGTCATGGTTTGTTTGTCGTCCAAAGAGGGTAATGGTAATGTGGGTATTACAGGCCACGTGTAATAAACGTTTTGACAATGAAACAATATCATATGTTCTATACCAACAATTCCTCTGTTCACCCAAAAGTTAAAGAGTCTTGAAAGCAGCTAATATTTCTTAATAGGCGTGTGTTCATTGACAGAAATGGTAATTCCACCTTAGCAGGCATCGTGGTGTCTGCTCCTACTTGTTGGTGAATATGTAATCAGTGCTACTTTCAATATCCTGCGTTCGTGCCGAGGCCTTGAAGGTTACAACTCTGATGAAACAACGTTTGAGCATGAGTTATGTGATGTCCAACCACAGTGCTGAGTCATTAAATGTAAACCTAATCCAACACAACTCCAATACAGTTTCTGTGTTTCAGTGTATGCTATTCTATTACAGGTCAAACTACTGCGGTTGATGCAATGCTGAGTCCATGCTACCAAATGGCTCCATCAACAAACATTGTTGAACAAGGAAATAAACCTCATGTTTTTGGATTGATCATATTTCAGAGTCAAATTTCTGTTTGGGGGTTCATTCGGATCTAGTTGTCTAACCGCGGCATAAACGCTTCACTCTACGTCACCATAACTACAACAGGCAATGCAAACTGGATAGTGTTATATTATAAGTAATTGGTAATAATCCGTTACAAATAAGTCCTACATTTTATTCTATCAGCATCGTACAAATGTTGTTAGGATGTTTTTGACATATTTTTCTCATATACTGAAAGTCAAATTAACTCTCAAGGTCATACACAAGGAAACATATTATATTTGTGATATCCCAAGGCGTGTTCAGTGTTGTAAGATGAAATTTGGAACATTCCCCGGGTAGGTAAATGTACTGGTCAGTCCAAAGGTAGTTCTGTCACCTTGTTCCTGCACAAGGTCCGTGCATGACATGTTTGTAAGAGAAAGCACACAGGTTTTCAACAAGAAATTATCACACAATTGAGGGCCAATGCCAGAAGTGCATGTGACTTTCCCATTAAGCTAGCTGAAATAATGTGACTTTCTGTTGTACAGTTACCTGGCATTTGACATATGTTTACCACCGGAACGTGATGTCTTTTTACTGCTTGGGGTATGTGATTTCCCAAAACTGAAGTGTTTTTAGCTTTGGAACAAGTAACATTGTATTTTCTGTTCAAAATGTGTTCTGCATTTTACATGTGTTTGTCCTCCACATTTAGTGGTGGTGTGACAAAACCGGAAGTGCAATTGGTGAAGTTAGATAGCTATCAACGGATTTGGTCAAATGGTTCCTAACACATATTTCTGGAGTGAATGTTTTGGGGCAATGACGAAATGGCGGGGGTGCAGCTACTTCTATGTGTGGATATGTTACAAAACTCTTTTCGAGGTCGGCATATGCCTACCACAGGCAATGATCTTCACCCAGTTCCTTGAAGCAAGATCCAGGTACAAAAAGATACCTGCTTAGAGAGGATTTGACATGGCTTTAACCACTAGACCTCTTGTCTTCACGATTTTAATATCTTTTTCTCCCATAAC
Organism: Haliotis cracherodii; assembly: GCF_022045235.1. NCBI lineage: Eukaryota > Metazoa > Mollusca > Gastropoda > Lepetellida > Haliotidae > Haliotis > Haliotis cracherodii. The sequence goes on from NW_027266269.1 coordinate 7,928,467, forward strand.
AGGGCTTGATCTTCAATCGCCAGCAGTGGTTTATTCGCAGTGGGTTTTTTTTTCACTCAATCTGATTAGCTGGCTAAGAGTGGAGAGTTGTGTAATCGCGTTTTGATATATTGGCTAAAAATAATTGACGGCATTATTTTCGGATGGGGATACCCGAGGTCGTCCAGTACAGGAAATCCCCAGCTGGCAAAACATTACCATAGTGACAATGTTTCCATTGCCGAAAGTTGGTGAATGAGAGAAAATTTCTGGGGGAAAATGGGTGTGATATGTAGAGACATATTAGAGAATTTCGGCTTCCGAATGTACCAGATTCAGTTGCAGAATGAAAAACGGTAACCGAAGTGAGTTACTGCATCGATATTACGGGACCACGTGAGCAACCCCGGTACATTCTTTACTGGTTGTTTTTAAGGCTAATAACAAAGCTAATGAAACAGTTAATTAATTCATGTAAAAATACCAATGAAATAGTGAAACAAACCACATTGTTTGGTATTCAAAAAAACAAAAACAACTGTCAACCACAAGAGAAATGTCACGTTACGAAGTGTTGATCTAGAGCCGATCGATCAAAAACATGTTTCATAGTTCTATTAAAATAATCGAGACTTAAATTCCATATTTTAAGAAAATAAACAATCTGATAATTTGGATCTAAAGCAATACTCAATTTTAAAGCAGGAAACATCAATCTTTGCCGGACGGATCGTACACCTCACGACCAAGATGTTTTGCAACCACAGCAGTTTCCCCTTTCAACAGGTGGAGTTTATCCAGATCAATGTAATTAATGTATTTTGGTCTATAATTTTTGTGGTTTTTTTTTAACATGAAGCCTTCAATTATTTAAACATACTATCTCAGGAAATTAAGAGACTCATAATGAAAAAACAGCATTACCCCGTTTAAACTCGAATGTATTTAGTCATACCTAAATCTAAATAAACTCCAGAAAGTAATATATGTATATATTTTTTTCTTAACTATTTTGATTTATTATTGGGAGCACACACAACAATGAAGATGAAGATGGTGGGCACCAATGAACCCTATTATGGTTTTTTTTCAAAAACAATATTTCTTTTTCAACAATGATGTACATCTATGTTTCTTATAATATATTTTGTATTTTAGATAGGATGTAATAATCTCAAAATTAATTTCATATTATTAGTTTTAGGTAGAAAATCAATATCACAGTTAATTATTTTCAGAATTAACAGATAATACAGAGTATTAAGACATGTAGAATTAGGTTTGTCTCAAGTATATATATTCTTTAAACCAAAGATTTATTATTTACCATGATTACTGAAAAAGACACTTCTTTAATAATGCAATTGTTATATTATCAAAGCAGATAAAGAGCCCCAACATACATAGCTTGCTTAATTTTAATGATAATTATTCAGCATTTCTTGGGATATTAAACTGGACATATGACAAAATTAGTAATGCATTTTTATTTATTTTTCTCCCATTACAAGGTTTACAGTGGTTTACTTTTTTCACAAAATCTAATTAGCTGCCTGGGAGTGGAAAGCTGTGTCGCTATTTTAATCAGAGACCTGAAATTATTCTAATGTGTAAATTATCAGAAAATGGTAAGCAAAGAAAAACTCAAATTTATGGGTGATGAAGAAGTGACCAACAAGAGGTCCTCTTTTACCATAAACCTCATATCTTTACATTAGCAATGTCTTATCTTTTGCAGTACAATAACAATGTAAACTTACAAGGGTATTAAAATGCAAATATTTGTAGAACTACCGAAATGAAAGTTTTTTGTTTACATATCCTATGGATTTGTGTTTCACACACAATAAATTATTGTGCTCGTCAAATTCACATTGTTTCTTGTCATTCATAAATATGGGGCAATTAGATGATTCATTTAGTGACATTTTTGGTGTCGTGATGTTAAATGTTATGTTCAAAAGAAAAAAATATCCACTGAATAAGTGTTTTTTATATATAATAAAAACACATGTGCTCACCATGTTCAGGAACAAAACAAAAGCCAAAAAAAGATGACATGAACTAGTCATCATTTTACATATTAAATTATTCACTGTAAAATTAGTTTTAAAGCAGAAAATTCGTCCAAAAATATTACAATCCATTGATCGATTTCAGAATATTTGATCAACTGATCAGTTTGTATTTATAGAATCTTGCCTGATCAATCCTGCTGACAGTTCCTTTGGGCACTTGCTTTTCGTTAACAATATTTCACAATATAATATTTATTTTTTTCTTAATTGGGTTTATAACATTTGTTTCTAGCGAACAAATAAACGAATAACGTATTTTTATACACTGAAAAGGTGGGCCTATGTGGTGTTGTGCATTGAGAATGATAGTCACGGCGAGACGAATGCAAAGTTATGGGCCGAGTAATCCAAAACCATTAACAAATATCAAATCGCATTACTAATTCTCAAAACGTTACTCCCATCAGCTTTAAATAGTTAACTAAAACATACAATGAATACTAACAAGTGGCTTGCCTGTCACGGAAAACTCGTCTTCGCTAGATCCTTTTAGCCTGTTTATGGTTCAGTTGTCTTGCTGAGCATATTCGACCCCTGAAGATTCCGGGGTAGAATAGGTCTTCAGCAACCCATACTTGCAGTAAAAGGCGACTATGCTTGTCGTAAAAGCCGACTAACGGGATCGGGTGGTCAGGCTCGCTGACTTGGTTAATGCAGGTCATCAATCCCAATTGCGTGGATCGATGATCATGATATCAATCACTGGATTGTCTGGTCCAGGCTCGATAATTACAGACCGCCGTCATAAAGCTGGAATATTGCTGTGTCCGGCGTTAAACAACAAACCAACAACAACAACAACTGAGCATATTCGAAAACGAGGCTGGGGGAACCCCGAGTGGTTACTAAACACGGGAAATCTTCAACTACGAGCTCCACATTTTATGGCGTATTGTCATAGGAGAAAAAGGATTGACCACTGTGTTCGGTTGTTACCGTAAAATCTACACTTTTGGGATTAATCTGCCACAAGCGTTCAGGGACAGTGATGTCGATTTTGTCCTTCCTTCCCCAAAGAGCTAATTCCCCGTCAACACATGCGCGTTGACAACACAAACACAGCAATGAACGGACATTCCAGCTCAGGCGTACAAGAGGTGAACGGAGCTCCAGCTCACCTCAGGGCGTTTCCTACGAGCAGCACATCCTGCTCGAGGTCGTCCCTATACCAGCACTCGGAATACCAAGTCTAACTAACACCGTAGTAACTGTGTAATGGTAGCACATACATATAGTAATGAACACAATGGAAATATACAATTACGTTGCTCCGGACATTGGACTTCCGCGGGTGACGTACCGACACAACTCAGGGGATGAACAATTAAGGCAATAAATGTCATACTATAAATAACAGTAATTAACGGGAAGTGACATGGTAGTCCAGGCTGACTGACAGTCAAAATACAATGAAATGTTGGTGAGGATTAACAACAGGGATTAGCGCCTAAAACTTAATGACAATTAAGTTATGGAGACATGGCAACAGGGTAATTTGCCTTTGGAGTCAAATGTACTGCAGACAATGGTAGTCATAAATCAGTCGCTATAACAACTAGTTGTCAACGCGCATGTGTTGACAGGAAATTAGCTCTTCGGGGAAGGAAGGACGAAATCGACATTACTGTCCCGGAACGCTTTATACACAGCATGTAAACAATAAACTCGTGATTAATCTGCAACAATTAGAACTCGGCAAAGCCTCATTCTAATCGTAATAGAGTGAGTGAGTGAGTTAGGTTTAACGCCGCTTTTAACAGTATTCCAGTTATATCGCGGCGTGTCAGCTTAATGTGGGAGGAAAGCCCGAAGTGATGCAGGTCTCAGACGTTTACCACTTCGGTGAAACCCACGAGCACGGGTATGGTGCTAACAAACCTAGAAACATAATCGGGGCGAACCGGGATTCGAACTCACAATCATAGGTTTCTGGCGTGCCCAAGGGACGCAACTCTGCACAGCGAATCGCGGCGCCTTAGACGACTGGGCCACCCGTGCCCCCCTAATCGTAACAGATTAATCACTCGTGTGTAGATATTTCGGTAACAACCGAACACAGTGGTGACTCCTCAATGTATCTTTAATATATGAGAGGTGTTCCTAGCCCTGAAATCGTATGCGTTTGAACAATTTGAAGAACTCACGACTGAAATACATACGAACTTTACAGACGACAGGTTTACGTTTGCAACCTAAAGTCAATCGGTAGCTTCGTACGTTAACCAAGGATGCGGGGTCTTCGACCCCTGCGAACAGCGAAACCTGGTCATGGCCTTAGAGACTTAAACACTTGGCCTGCATAAGGAGTATGATGTCATTTAACAGTTTTAATGAACGACAATTACAATGAGCAGATATATCTAGGGACTGCGGATATTGTTGCTACAGACACATTTCAGGAAGTATATATTTCTAAAAACAGTTAGATCATATATGTATAGAATTGTTACCTTATAATGCAATTTCATTTAAGCATGTCAAGCACTTTATGGCACCAGAGCTATCGATGATTCAGTTGTACCTCTAGGATAAGCTACCCTTAAACGAGAATAATTTGACTCATGCCCTACATAGATGTACTTGCTTTTCCGAGAACTTATGTACAGAAAACCCTTATTATAAAGAATGTTCCTCACCAAAATATGTCTCTCAGTTACTTTTCTTTTTGTTCTGTTTCTGACCAAGTTCAATTCCATGATATTGTCTCGGTCGCCATAATAAATCATGTCTCCATTTTCACTCAGAGTCAGACCATACACTGTATGTGATGATGCTATCCGCTGCCGCCCCTGCCCATCGTATGTAAACGAGTAGATAGCTCTCTTGTTGGAGACATACAATAGATCTCGCCTTGTATCAACACAAATATCCCGTGCATAAATTTGACAGGTGATGTTCTTGAAATATCTCCCATCAGGTGTCATGCTAGTTACACAGGCAAATGGCAACCATGTAGCCAGGAACACCAGGTGTTGAGCATCATCCACTGCAATTGCCCTAGCAGATATCTTCCTCTTTACGGTGACACTGACATTAGCATGTAATGAGAAGGATAGGATGTTCTTCGGTATGGAGGTAGACATCAAAACGTGTTGGATTGTTGCTACATATGCTATGGCATTGACATACCGTGGTTTTATATGATGATACGTTGTAATGGAGCTGTTTATAAGGTTGAATGCACGTAATGGTATCTGCGAAGTGGCACAGGGTGCAATCAAGAGACCTGTCTTTTCCTCTGTTCTCACTGGAAGAAGATAATTTTAATATTTTATATAGTGATTGACGGGTACAAGAAACATGCATTTGTGTTGATCAGGTAATGAATCGAAAAGAAAGTCTGTATCTGTAAGTACCTGCACATGGAAGGTGTGTAATCTGTTTTTGGTTTGGTTTGGTTTGTTGTTTAACGCCACAATCAGCAATATTCCAGCTATATGACGGCGGTCTGTAAATAATCGAGTCTGGACCAGACAATCTAGTGATTGATATCATGAGCATGCATCAGCCAAGTCAGCGACCCAGACCACCCGATCCTGTTTTTTTACGACAAGAATAGTCACCTTTTACAGCAAGCATGGGTTCCTGAAGACCTATTTTACCCCGAAATCTTCACGGGTCCTCTATAATATATAGGTGCATCAGATGTTAATGGGCAAAATGATTGACTGTTGCCAAATCGTTCTATTTCGTATACACTGAGTGTCATAATTACAACTAATTATCAGTTGTTTGTTTTACAATGCATGTGGGAGAAATAAGTTGATAGCAAAGGACATGCTTAGTTTGTTGAATCCTTACAGACACACTAGTCAGCATCATTACCATCATGGATCAACACTGTAACTCCCATATCGGCTTGGTCATGACACAAGATGAGTTTATTGAGAGAGCATGATTTATTGTTAGAGTGATAAGGTACATAATATGGTCGACTGAGAGAGGATGATATTAATAGCTGTGTTGCTATAAATAACTATGCAAATGTAACCTTTGTCAACCAGATATTGCAAGGTGGAAAAGGGACGATTGGCTATTATTAAACACGTGAAATCTTGCATCGAAATAATTATATTAAACATAATTATTTATCATCTTGTGGTTAGCATGTCTTCAAAAAAATACAAGAGCAAATATTGAACACTTACGTTTTATACATCGAAAGTCATTTGATCTGGTAAGAACAATCCTTGATTCTTTCTCTTCACATATTTTCTTTCTTTGTGAAATCGACCCATGTCTTTCCTAGGACAGACTCAGTGATGTTAGAAATTAAGTCATACAAATTACTTAGAATATACAAAAAAGGAATGGCACACAATGATTGTATTACAAACAAGAGAAAGCTCATCTCTCTGTGAAATAGATCCTTGTGCATTCTAGGACAGAAACATCCATTTCATATCAGTATTCACACCATGTACTTAGAACAATATATATAAATAAATAAAAGTTGAACTTCTCTGTTTCATTAACCTTATTCTTTAAGGAGACATTCCTGAGAGTCTAAGTAAAACCTGGTACCTTGCTGATGTCTAGAAGGACTGCCTCCTCTCCGTTTGTCTGTAGTGGATATTTGGACCATGCAGCTATGCAGGCCAGCCTTTTTGTCAGAAATACGCAAAAAGTGCAATTATTGCATTTGCCACAATGATCTTTGCACATTTCCGGTCCGACTGGCTGCCTCTCCTGGTCAAATGTTGCAATGACCACCACGATGAAAACAGTGCAGACTATTTGAAGTGTACAACCAGATCTTCTGTAAGGAAGCATCTTTCTGAACCTGGATCTTGCTGCAAGCACAAAGTAAAATATGGCTATGGTCAGTGACTGTGGTAGTTGTATAGTGAAACACGTTTGAAATATTACAAAGACTGCGCTAATATTGTACTGTGAATGTCACAGGGTGGTAATGCGTACTATGCTTATTGCCCATGTTTGAGTCCAAAGGGATGCAAGATTATGACACTACTTTATTAAGTATGTTTAGAGTCAATCTTTATTTCCGTACACAGAACATTTATAATTAGTACATTCCGAGCAGCAGATACTATAACATAATATATTTCCCGTGTCACATTGCATAATGAGTGAGTGGGTGAATTTGGTTGAATGACGCTTTTAACATTATTCCAGTTATATCACAGCGTGTGAAACCCACGAGCATGGGTATTGTGCTGACAAACCTAGAAACATGATCAGGGCGAACTGGGATTCGAACCCACAATTATAGGTCTCTGGCGTGCCTAAGGGACGCAACGCTGCACAGCTAATCGCGGCGCCCTAGACGACTGGGCCACCCGTGCCCGCCATTTCATAATGAATGTACATAGATAAAATTTGTAAAAGTAACAACTTCGACTTGTTAAACATTTATGTGAATTTAAAGAACTTGGGATTGACATAGTAATATTCAGGTATGTACTTAGCCCTTAATGTTGCATAAAATGGGCATATAAAAAGAAGTGATATTTCTCTTCAATGTCATTCAGGGCGCACAATTGTCAAATGCGTTCTTATCTTTTAATACCTGTGTCACGCCAAGTTTCAATAAATAGGTCGTGTGAATATCATCCAAATATTGCTCAGGAAACCCGGATTTTTGTCACATTTAAACAAGATAAATACCGTTCGGGATATAAATGATTTTTTACCATTTTGTAATAAATACATTCTTTTATTCAGATACAGATTAGAATATAATATATTGTAAATAAATATATTTTATTATTTGTGTTAATGATCTAATGAAATAAGAAATATATTGTATATTATACATATACATATATATGATATATAACCAACGGAAAACAGTAAGTCTTTTACATCTTCCCGAGGCAAGAGAGTTAACTGACTTTAAAAGTCCAGTTTCAACCCTTGCCGAACAAGGCAATCAAAACCGTGCACCGAAATTTGAAATCGTGCAGATTGCAGGATTTGCAAAGACTGTGCACCACCAACTCGCTCTCAACAGATATTTTCCAAATCTTTTCATGTTTTAAATCAAGGTGCTCACGTGATTTGATGCACTTCATGATGTAAGACCGTTTTATCGCAATAAAGATATTGATAACCGCAATTTAGTTTGAAACAAATGCAAGTGATACGAGAGGTCGAATCTGATTCGTCCATAGGAGAGGCTTAGAAGGGACATAACTCGTAATGGTGGCGCTACCATCGAGCCCAGGAATTCCAGCCAAGTTCGACAAGGGTGGAAACTGGACTTTTAAAGTCAGTTAACTCTCTCGCCTCTCTGGTCGTTTACGTCTGTTACCAACCTTCATTTTCCATTTTTATCAAAGATTACCATCATATGATAACATTTTTTCTCCATATACCAATATCAGACTTATCCTTAAATTAAATATCTGTAAGAACGACTTGTACATGATATTTGCAAGAGTATAGATTTCTTTAAGCACACAAATTAATACCTTTTGAGTTTGATTAATGTTTGATTTGCATGCATAGACGAAGTAAGATGTTTTGTAAAATATGCACCTAAACATTTGCATAAAGAGGTACTTTCTATTTCTAGGCCTTCCCATTTGTAGAACCAATTTTCCTTTTGAGCAAATTTCACACCATTTTTATAAACAACGATCTTCTTTATATCTTTGTTTACAGTTAATTTCCTTTCATCACAGTATTTTTATTATTTGTTAATTTGTGTCTGTAAGTCACCAGTACTATTTAAGAATATTATAATATCATCCCTGCACAATAGTAAAATAAAATTGTGTCATGTCAGGATGCAGTTGAATTCCATTTGTACACTTATGTTGAATTTGTGTTGCTAATTCATTAATATAATTGGCATTAAACATCAAACCAACCAACAAATCATTAAAAAATAATTAGCACAAAAAGAACTTAGTATTGAGCCTCGTATTACTCAACATTCAATATCAAACGTTTCCGTCAATTCTCGGTTATTTCTGACACACACTGTAACATTTTCATAAATATTACATAGAAGTGTGCTCATTTTACAACTAAAACCATGTGAATACAGAAGTGACCATAACTTATGTCGTTTCCAAAGTCAACTTTCCCCCTTTTGATACTTTTGTATGATTGCAGGTAGCATAAACATATTATCGGTAGTTGTATAGCCTTCTCTAAATCCAGATTGGGCTTCACTTATTTTATCTATAGTATTACCCCAAGAACACCTATCACCAATTTTCATCTCGTTTCTCTGGATTACTGGATAAACCAATGTTGTTTGGCCTTCTTCTCCTTTCCTGCTCTTCAAATTCAACCTCTAGGTCCCGATAGTAACGCGCTGCTTTCTCTGCCTTTTCACCTTGTGCATCAATGTCAATTCTAATCTGCCTTCGTGGATTGTATGTCCTCTTTAATAGATCTGATATCTTTGGAATGTCAATCCTCCATATTCTTAATCTGGTCGATAATCGCTGTTTTTAATTCGTTTCATTCGTCACCTGTTGACCCTGGGTCTAGGTCTACGTCTCCTTATCTTTTGTATCAGTGATGGTACGAGTGTATTACCAGGCAGAGTATCTACATTGCATAAGTACTGTTTTCGGTATGTAAACGATGTTGGTGTCGCCAGTGTCGAAAGAATGTGTAAACACTCACTCTGTAAACTATGCAAACATTGTGCAGTAGTAGGGATAAGCTAAGGCGATATGTCTTTTATCCATGTTGTTGTAGCAGATCCTAAACCTACCACACTTAATGATAGTCTGTAGGCAACCGGCGTCCAGTCTGATATGTGGTTGTAGGGTTGAATTCTTCCTAGTAATATTATTACCTGACCCGCTATTAACAATATGACCATTTAATGCTTAAGAGTATACGGAGCTTAGATTTAAGAAAAATGTTTTGACATTCATTTTCATTTATTTTTTCTAAAAGTGTTTTTTTTGTTTATGTTCAAACATATCCCTAGTTAAGTCATGAGTTTATATTGTGTAATACTCTTATTTAGTGGCCAGGTCACAAAGGGAGACAATGGTTACAGTAGAAGATCAGCCCTTCTGACTCTTAATTTGAGGACTTAAAGGTCTCCACAGCCACTGATCACATGACCAATGTGTTCAAAAAATGATAACAAAAAGACAAAGGTCACCCAACCCTTGTCATTACATTGCTTTGATACTGACTTTTATTTATTGCTTCAATGTTTGCGATATGCTGAAGGTTTAAAATCATCATGCAGGGCCTATTGTCTGATAGCTACCAGGAGTAGATAAGAATGTGTCCTCAGCCTGGGTCTGATGGTGGTTGAGGGCACTGGAACGAGGAACATGACTTCCTTTTGCCCAACACACCACTTGACCCATACTTCACCTAGACAATCTCAGCTACCGATTTATACTGCCAATTGTAACAGTTAATTGATTTATTTAGTTTAAAGATACAGCAATCAAAATATATTTATCAATGATTAAAAAAATATACAATATAAAATGTAACTGTCACTGACAGCATTTGATTCGTTCTTCGTCCAACATCAAACTTTGCAACGGTACCATTCTATGAGAGGATCAACTGCATTGACCTGCTGTTTGATGAGAATGTCCCCGTGGGGACCCGGAGTAGATAAGAATGTGTCCTCAGCACCCCACTGCTGGTCGTAGAAGGGGACCGAATTGAGCAACTCGTTTGCCGTTGGTTGCGCCCCTGTGTCGGTGGAGGACGGGAGTCTGGTGGTGGTTGAGGGCAGTGGGACCAGGAACATGTAGGAAGTTCTACTAAAATTCTCCTCAATCCCGATTACTGGTCTCGATTTGTTGTTATGTCTTCTCCAGATGGTGGTCTGCTTAAATCTGATCCGATTGCCATAGTAAAGGTCATTGAAGTTTGGGCTGGCGACGTAAAGGAAGTTAAAAAATCTGATCCTCTATTATTTGAATGCAGAAAACCAATGCAATCTCAAATTCTTTTATCAATCCCTAACTCATGGTCCTGTTGAGGCTTTTCCTCACAGGACATTGAATACCCTTAATAGGATTTGTCTGCGGCGATATCGGAGGTTGAAATTCAGACTGAAACTGTTATTGTAACAGAGTTGCACTCCCAAGGAGTTACAGCTGTCAAACGTTTCACAGCTAAACATAATAAGGAAGTCACTAAAACAAACACGTATATCTTCACATTTTGTCTTCCAGTTCACCAAGAATAACTTTAAGCTGGCTATTGCAGCTTTAGGGTGGATACATTTATTTCAAATTCCTTGAGGTGTTTCCTTGAGGATTCTTCCCTGCCCCAAAATTTCAGAAATTTAAACAACAACAGGGGAAAACAAAAATCAATTTTAATTCTGATAACGACGATGACTATAATGAAATCTTCTCTATTCATGAGCAGCTAACGACTCTAGGACAAGCTCATGATACTCCTACAGGATAATTTTTACAATCAGTAACTCAAACATTTGCCGTAGTCATGCTTAGAAACATTATTAAATATCTTGGACGGTATCTGGACAACAAGACTTCCCTCCATCGTGGCGATATAGGCCGACATCATTTACTAGCTGTGCATGCAAGACCATTGAAAGATATACAACGTGGTAAAATAGAAGTACCATTGACCCTTTCGTTAGACTGAAGACATTTGTGTAAAGTGCTATCATAATAAACAACATGCGTAATCAATATTTTTTTATTTAGAAAAAGTGTATGATACCACCTGGAAACATGGAATTTTAAAAATATCTTCATAAAATGCGATTGAGAGGGCGTTTGCCTAAATTTTTTATATCAGATTTTAACAAATAAACATTTTCAGGTTCGTGTTGGATGGACCTTGTTTGATTTTTTAGATCAAGATGAAGGTGTCCCTCAAGGTAGCATATTATCGGTAACTTTGTTTAACATGAAAAATATATAGTTTATCTAAGGTTTTGAATGTCTCTGTGGACGGGTCCTTGTCTTACCTTATCTAAACTAAAGAAATCTGACACTAATCCACTACAATATATATTAGAATATAATCAGTTAAGAAGCGAATATGATACTTCCAAATCTATTTTTCCTGATGGATCTGAGGATGGTCATGCTGTTGCCAGCGCCACTATCATTGGATCTTAACTTTATCACCAAGATTACCAGATAACAAATCCATTTTCAAAGACCATTTTAACTGCTCAAGAATATATAAATAAACAGTCTAAACAAGAGTTATTTGTTATTTTTTTCAGACTCGCTGTCCTGTTTCAAGCAAAATAAAAAACCTTGTGTCAGCATCAAGTTTTATGTGACATAATTGAATTACACAATAATCTAGCTATTGGCCAATATGACATTATCTTTTGTTGTTTGCCCAGCCATGCTGGTATCGTTGGTAACACTTTGGCTGATGCTGATGCTTAGGCAGCACTCAACAAATCTGTAACACTACTTAACTAACTCACTTAAATGCCCATGTCAAAGGTATGGAATAAGATAAAAAAAATCAAAGGCAAAGGTTTGAAGTCTAGTACTCATAATCTCAAAGATGACAAAACTTTATTGACTGAAAAATCTGATATTGCAAACAAGTTGGATGAAACATTAGCTCAACATTCTTCTTCGTCCAAATATAACCCAAAGTTTCAGATATGTAAAAAAACTTTAATTCTGACAATGGCTAAGAATACAGTGAAGTATTTACACTATATGAGCCACACACTGCTTTAGCACAAACTCATGATACTGCGACCGGTGCTGATGATATTCATTATCAGTTCCTAAAATACTTACCTGAATCCTGTCTCGCAACACCACTGAATATTTGTGATGATATTTGGACAATAGGACATTTCCCTCCTTCGTGGAGAAATGTCATAGTCGTACCCATTTCAGGCCTGGCAGGGATCATACAGACCCATCAAATTGTCGACCCATTTCATAAATTAGCTGCGTTTGTAAAACCATGGAGCAACTGGTAAATAATTGATTAGTTTGGTTTTTAGAAACCAACAATCTGATCAGTGATATCCAATACAATGTTCGTAAAAACGGGAGTACAGTTGACCATTTAGTTTGTTTAGAATATTTTATGAAGAATGCTTTTGTCAATAAACAAAAAGCTGTATCTCTCTTTTGTATCTTTAAAAAGTTAATGATACCACTTGGAAACATGTTTCTTTTAAAGATTTACATGACCTGGGTTTAAGAGGCCGCTTGCTTTAATTTGTATCACAGTATTTAACAGACAGACAATTTCAGGTTCGTGTTGGATCAACCCTGTGTGATCATTATAATCAGGATTAAGGGGTCTTATAGGTATTGTGTCTGTCACATTGTTTAGTATACAATAAATAGTTTGTTCAAGTATATGATGACTCAATTGATGGGTCATTGTTTATGGATGATTTTAATATTTCATGTTGTCGTAAAAATATGCGTACAATTGAATGACATTTACAGCTGTGTCTTAATAAAATGCATGTCATCGATCCCAATTGCGTGGATGTCAATCACTGGATTGTCTGGTCCAGACTCGATTTTTACAGACTGCCGTCATATAGCTGGAATATTGCCGAGTGCGGCGTTAAACAACAAACCAACAAAACAACCAATCCCTCTAATCACTGACAATGACTCATCCTCTCTATCAAGAACTGATTCAGAGGAAACCAAAGCTGGTTCGGATCAAATCACACATTAATGCTGCTAATCTAGATCAAGATATTATCTCTCCATATCAGCTTTTGTCTTCTCCTTACACACTATTAAACATATTGACTATTAACTGAGAGTGTTTATGGCTGTGCCCTTAATGGGGATTGAACTACTGAAAAATTATTGTCCCCTCAGAGGGCTTTGTAAGGCTGTGTCTTACAAAGTATGTTATTCCTACCTTAGTTTTAATCGCAGCAAATTTGTTATTTTATATGATGGCTAAAGTTGCATATTATACATTGTGTTGTTTGATGATAGTTTATTCTTTTACATTTTCTTAAACTAGTTTTACCTTAAATCTGTGATAATCTAATTATTGTAATGTCCTTCGGAGACAATGTCTAATCTCATAACGATATAGCTGAAATATTGCCGATGTGACGTGTTCTCACTCACTCACTACCTCACTCACTCACTCACTCACTCTCTCACTGATGAGATTGAGTTCAAAGTGTACACAGTGCTGACGGTCAATATAACGTTGGCTCAACGTCTCTGAACGTCAAATGAAATTAGCTGTACAGCTCCTAATCCCAGTATTCCTCCCCATAGAATGCTGATGGAATTTCCAAGAGATTTGCATAACATGAAATCGTCCTTAAACATCTTCCAATCTGTTAAAATAGCCAGATGAAATAACAGATACATAATACATGACTGACGCATTGCCATTTGTAATTATATAATCACATACAGCATATATACTAGAAGGGATGAAAAAGGAAATACTCACGTGTGTCGATTTAACGTGGTTTCTTCCCATTTTCATCCCACGAATGAATCTCAGTGTGGTGAAAAGGCAGTTTATCTCACACTGTGGTCGTCGTTTCATTGCACTAAAAGGTTTGTAGTAATTATGATTCTGTTTTACTTTAAAACACTAAAGCTGAAGTTCCCATGATCTCCAGTAAGGTGGTCTATCTTCGGCTATTAGTGGTCTATAGCCTTGTTTAAATTGACGAGTTTTACTCTGTATATAACAATATGATTTTTTTAAATGATCTGGTTTGTTTTATAAAAAAAACTGTGATATACTATTTACTTACTGTCCCCTGAGAGGGTTTTGTAAGACTGTGTTTTTCAAAGTATGTAATTCCTACCATTGTTTTAATCGCAGCATATTTGTTATTTTAATTGATGGCTAAAATTGCATATAATACATTGTGGTGTTTGATAACAGTTTATTCTTTTACATATTCTCAAACTTGTTTTTCCTCAAATCTGTGATAATCTAGTTATTGTAATGTCCGTCGGAGACAGGTTTTATGCAATCGAAAATATTTTTCTTGACAATGTCTAACTTTATCTCATCACGATTTAGCTGAAATATTGCTGATGTGACGTGTTCTCATTCTCTCACTCACTCTCTCACTAACTCACTGAGTTCAAAGTGTACGCAGGGCTGACGGTCAAAATAACTTTGGCTCAACGTCTCTGAACGTCAACTGAAATTATCTGTACTGCTCCGAATCCCAGTATTCCTGATGGAATTTCCCAGAGATTTACCCAATGTGTACTCAGTCACTCAATCTTTTTACACAGCCAGATTAAATAAAAGATAAGTAATACATGACTGACGCATTGCAATTTGTAATTATAGTCATATGCATCATTTATACTAGAAGGGATGCACAATTTGAAAAAAGAAATACTCACGTTTGTCGATTTAACGTGGTTTCTTCCCAGTTTGATCCCACGAATGAATCTCAGTGTGGTGAAAAGGCGTCGCTTCATTGCACTAAAAGGTTTGTAGTAATTATGATTCTGAATGTTTCACTTTAAAGCTGAAAGGTTTGGTTTCAGATCAAAGACATAGATAAAGAAAGTAGATAGGACTGTTGGATTTTATTGAAAGTATCCTTGGATTAAGCTTTGTTTTCCCATGACCTTTTAGAGCATTGTTTTGACCAGAATACTGTGTACGTAAATACATGTACCCTGATGCAATGAACCAGGTTGTTATTAGGGGAATCGTGTCCATCGTTTACAAATCTTTTATTTTGGACCCGTGAAGATCAGAGGTAGAATAGGTCTTCAATAACTCAAGCTTGCCGTAACAGGCGACTATGCTTGTCGTAAGAGGCGACTAACGGGATCGTGTGGTCAGACTCGCTGACTTGGTTGATGCATGTCATCGTATCCCATTTGCGTGGATCAATGCTCTTGTTATCAGTCACTGGATTGTCTGGTCCAAACTCGATTATATACAGACCGCCGTCATATAGCTGGAATATTGCAGAGTGCGGCGTTAAACAACAAACAAGCAAACAAACAAACATAATCAGATTAACTGTTCTTGTGACTGTACACACTGAAATACGTCCGTCGTGAGGTGAACGTTAACTAATTCACTATTTTCTGTTTGCTTAAAGTTGGCTACAGTGCAACCTCTTGAAAATCAGATCTTAGTTCTCGATACTGCTAAACAAAGATCTGAAGACATGTCATTAGGGGTCACGTCAGAACGACCTTTCATCCAACCAATCAGTGCGTTGCCTACCAGATCACCAAAGTGACAGTCGGAATATGATTTCTAATCATATAACATGGAAAACTTTAACATGGTATATTCCGAACGATAGTTACGGGCTTAACAACATACAATCTAAAGCATATATTAGACATTTCAGAATGTTGTTTTGTTCAGGTTTCAATTTTTGTATCGAGAATTTGTCAAAATGTGTTTCGAAGCATCGTCGCAAATTTCAAATTACCTTCTGATTTGCTAAATTTGTTGACTTCTTGTCAGTCATTTCATTGGTCAGTCAAAGTTCGCGCAAGGTCAGTCTGATATGATTTGGAATGGTATGTCTTGGGATCTTTGTTTAGCAGTAGCCATAGCCAGATCTGATTTTAACAACTTTGGTTACAGTGCTACATTTTATTTATATGAAGGTGTACATCATGTTTCAAATCTAGTAAGGCATACCCTTGTCTCGCAATAAACCTGCATGACAAGCATAGTTACCACGAGACAGGGGCTAAACTTCATACCCAACATCAAATTGCTTGTCGACATATTTGAGGCTGGTGGTCTGACTTGGCTGATGTCAAGTCATCGTACTACATCAGCTTGGTATGTTTTCAGTCACAACTTTTTTAGTCACTGTATGTTTGACAGAGACTCAGCTGTTTACAATGTGCCATGCTGTGACGAACATATAGGCTATCAAACAAGTAAACGCTTGACAATGGCGTTAAAAGCACATTATACATGAGTAGGTGTGTTTATGAGGGCATTGACGGTAGCGTAATTACGATTCGTGTGGACAACCGTGCATGTTGTAAGTATTTTAGTTTTGGTTAAAATAAAACAGCCTGGAATATATACCATGGAGAAGTGTTGTATTAAGAACTGTAGTATTTGAGCATGTTTGTTTTGTTTGTGTGTTGTAACGCCGCACGCAGCAATATTCCAGCTATGTGACGGCGGTCTATAAATATTTAGACCAGACAATCCAGTGACTGACATTATAATCATCGATCCACGCAATGGGGATACGACGACACGCATCAACCAAGTCAGCGAGTTCTGATAGCATTTGACGAGACACAGCATCTTGTCTGAGCTCTGGTAGCCTTTGACGAGACACAGCTTTTTATGTGTTCTGATAGCCTTTGACGAGACACAGCTTTTTATGTGTTCTGATAGCCTTTGACGAGACACAGCCTCTTGTCTGAGGTCTGATAGCCTTTGACGAGACACAACGTCTTGTCTGAGGTCTGGTAGCCTTTGACGAGACGCAGCGTCTGGAGTTTTGAGTTATAGAGGTATTGAAGACTTTAAAATGATCCGTTCAGGAGTCCGTTCATCAGGCAGCTTGAGAGAGAATAATCCTGAATCTCAGCTTCTACTCTGTGGCGTAAAGACGTGACACGCACTGTGTATTCGGTGAAATCAGGAGAATCTGTTGATTCCATTTCCCGATTCGGGGCGATTGGGTAGTCTAGTGGTAAAAGCGTTCGTTCCCTCGTTCGCTCGTCACACTTAAGGCCCGGGTTCGATTCATGGGCACAATGTGTGAAGCCCAATTCTGGTGTCCCCAGCCATGATATTTCTGGAATGTTGCTGAAAGCCGCATAAAACCATAGTCACTCACTCACTCCGTTTCATACTATGTTATGGTTGATATATATTTTCTCTGCAACTTTCTATAATTACTGACTGCAACAACAACAGTGTGATGTCAAAATAGTGGTTCATCTAGCAGCTCTCCTCGGTTTCTGTTTAACACGAACACTGATTCTACAGGCCGAAGGTCGGGGGTTCTATGTCCGGTCGTGTTGTACCAAAAGACGTTAAAAGATGGTACTTGTTGATACCCTGTCTGGCGCTAGGCATTAATGGGCTAAAACACGAACTGGTCGGCTCGAAGTCACTGTACTGTGTCATGGTATTCATGTTAAACTGCGGTATCTCAGAGTGCTAGCAGTATAAAATCGGCATCAGTCTGGACTAGTATAAGCAGCTACACATATACGTGCATGCACGTCCCTATAAACTTGCACTAATCTTGAACGCGACGTTTAACCCCATTTCACCTCATCTGACCTTATGTGTTCTTCAGGCGGTGGTTCTTCTGGCAGCTGTGCATCAGACACATATCGAGGCCCCAGCGTCTTCTCTGAGGTGGAGAGTCGCAACATGCATGACCTGGTCAGCACCATCAAGGCGACAAAGAGCGCCATCTCCGCCTACATCTCCGTCCACTGCTGCTCCCAGTATCTGCTGACGCCCTACGGATACGCCTACAACACTGTTCGAGCTAATGATACTTAAATTGTGAGGAGTCAAGTAGCTATAGTTTCCTTATGAGTCCTTAGATGTATTATCGACCCATGAAGATCCGATTTAGAAAAAGGTCTAATAGCCGTGGATCGATGCCCATGATGTCAATCACTGGATTGTCTTGTCCAGATGTCCTTATGTACAGATCGACGTCATTTAGCTGGAATATTGCCGAGTGCGGTAGTGAACAACAAATAAACAATGGATTCAGACAGCAAATGAGACTAATCCCGGGATGCACTTCCTTGCCATACCCACCAAGAACTTTTCGGTAAATGTGAAGACTCCCAAACACTGCTGCCTTCTGCATTACCCATATTGTCAGAAGGGCTGTATTCCTGTCGACGCCATATAGCTTGAGTGAGTGAGTATGGTTTTACGCCGCTTTTAACAATATTCCAGCAATAACACGGCGGGACACACCAGAGATAGGCTTCAGACAGACAAACAGACAGACAGACAGACATTGTTCCAGATTAGCAGTGCTATACTTATAGTCGGTGTTGTGTTGTAACAGTACCGGTGTTTGGGCAACCATTTCCCAATTAAAATTTCATTCTGGCTCAAAATTGTTTTATCATGTTCGTGATTCTCATTTACTATACAGAAAAATTTTGGTTGGTGAGATGCTTATCTTTATTTATGTATATATTTAGTATCAAAAGGTCGTTAGAGCATTCTCAATATCCCAATCCTCATCATTTGAAAATGTTTGATTTTCAGTTGTAAACCGTCATATCAAACGACACAGGCCCAGTAAGTGATTCATTTCATTGACAAAGCTTTTAAATTGCCAGTTATGTATAAATTTGACGGATTTTTGGGGTTTGTCAACTATGTAAATTACATGTATATGTCAGAACAAACAGTTCAATACTAAATCAGAACAGCCCCAAATCCAGCAAACAAAGGCAGTCATTAATGCTTTGTGATCCTGTGGGTTTTTCAAGCCATAATTCATACCCTCTGTTGAGGTTCATGACTGTTAATATTTTTTGGTTTGTTGTGAATTCAAATATTTGCTTACGGCAAGATCGCCGTCCACTTTCATTTGCTGAGTGTGGCGAAGGCCTCACCTATCATGGCTCGTCCTTAGTCGACAAGAAGTTTATGTTCGTTATATTATTATGTTCCACTTGCCGGTTCTTAATGCTTGCGTGAACCATATTCAGTTAACGTTTTGTCTTAAACACTCTAGTTGTTCATGTTCATCAGTAACTTAGTCTAAGATAGATCTGTTTTCTGAACAAGTTGAGTTCTGATTAAACTGCTCCAAACTCATCTGAGATCGCCATCTGGGAAGCTTACGGCGTTAACTGCAGTTGCGGCTGGAGAGTTGACAAGGAGTCTTGAGCACTGTCAAGGGAATCTTCATGTCACTGATATCAGCATTGGTTGTTGCCAGGAAATCAGTTTAACATTCAGAAAAGACAAATGTAGAAAACTATGAACCAATCCATGATTTTTTAGGCCATCTTTGTCTTATCTGTCCATGCTGGTAGCAAAGGTACTGTACGTCCCCTTGGTCTAGTATGGTGATCTACCGTCAGTTGCTGGTGATCAAAAGCTCCTTTTTTATAATGCATTGTTCTATCTAGAGATGTATTTTTATGGTTCCATGCTAGTTTTAAATTGTAATCTGTGATAAGTCTAGTTATTTTACTGTCCCTTTCTTAACAGAAATTGTAACTTGCTTACACACTCACTTTGCCTTATCTAATGAACGATCAACTTTCAGTCTAAGGGTAAGTGAGAAGTGGGTTATTGTTGTCTTTGATACATTCTATTAGTTACGTTATAAATATAATGTACAGGTAGAGGTTTCCAAATACTGTGTCAGTTACCAACCATGTGTAAGTGGAATTCATATCTACACAGTTGTCACCAAAGAAGGAAGAAAATTGCACACCAGCTGTTCGTGAGCATTTTAAGTTGATCATTATCAAGTATTCCTCTGGAGTAATACTTGACCACAGAAAGAAATTCCACCTGTCTTGCTTTGTCAACTTTTGCAATTGGAATTTCCCCTTTGAAATCTTCCAAAACTTGATTAAGAAATTATGCATGTATGATCAAGCATTTCGTCCCTCATGAATAGACACAGTCCGCCATATTGAACAACTGTATTATATTTATTGTTTGTCTTGGGAGGGGTGGGGTGGGGAGGGTCATGGTTTGTTTGTCGTCCAAGGACGGGTAATGGTAATGTGGGTATTACAGGCCACGTGTAATAAACGTTTTGACAATGAAACAATATCATATGTTCTATACCAACAATTCCTCTGTTCACCCAAAAGTTAAAGAGTCTTGAAAGCAGCTAATATTTCTTAATAGGCGTGTGTTCATTGACAGATATGCTAATTCCACCTTAGCAGGCATTGTGGTGTCTGCTCCTACTTGTTGGTGAATATGTAATCAGTGCTACTTTCAATATCCTGCGTTCGTGCCGAGGCCTTGAAGGTTACAACTCTGATGAAACAACGTTTGAGCATGAGTTATGTGATGTCCAACCACAGTGCTGAGTCATTAAATGTAAACCTAATCCAACACAACTCCAATACAGTTTCTGTTTTTCAGTGTATGCTATTCTATTACAGGTCAAACTACTGCGGTTGATGCAATGCTGAGTCCATGCTACCAAATGGCTCCATCAACAAACATTGTTGAACAAGGAAATAAACCTCATGTTTTTGGATTGATCATATTTCAGAGTCAAATTTCTGTTTGGGGGTTCATTCGGATCTAGTTGTCTAACCGCGGCATAAACGCTTCACTCTACGTCACCGTAACTACAACAGGCAATGCAAACTGGATTGTGTTATATTAAGTAATTGGTATAATCCGTTACAAATAAGTCCTACATTTCATTCTATCAGCATCGTACAAATGTTGTTAGGATGTTTTTGACATATTTTTCTCATATACTGAAAGTCAAATTAACTCTCAAGGTCATACACAAGGAAACATATTATATTTGTGATATCCCAAGGCGTGTTCAGTGTTGTAAGATGAAATTTGGAACATTCCCCGGGTAGGTAAATGTACTGGTCAGTCCAAAGGTAGTTCTGTCACCTTGTTCCTGCACAAGGTCCGTGCATGACATGTTTGTAAGAGAAAGCACACAGGTTTTCAACAAGAAATTATCACACAATTGAGGGTCAATGCCAGAAGTGCATGTGACTTTCCCATTAAGCTAGCTGAAATAATGTGACTTTCTGTTGTACAGTTACCTGGCATTTGACATATGTTTACCACCGGAACGTGATGTCTTTTTACTGCTTGGGGTATGTGATTTCCCAAAACTGAAGTGTTTTTAGCTTTGGAACAAGTAACATTGTATTTTCTGTTCAAAACGTGTTCTGCATTTTACATGTGTTTGTCCTCCACATTTAGTGGTGGTGTGACAAAACCGGAAGTGCAATTGGTGAAGTTAGATAGCTATCAACGGATTTGGTCAAATGGTTCCTAACACATATTTCTGGAGTGAATGTTTTGGGGCAATGACGAAATGGCGGGGGTGCAGCTACTTCTATGTGTGGATATGTTACAAAACTCTTTTCGAGGTCGGCATATGCCTACCACAGGCAATGATCTTCACCCACTTGCTTTAAGCAAGATCCAGGTACAAAAAGATACCTGCTTAGAGAGGATTTGACATGGCTTTAACCACTAGACCTCTTGTCTTCACGATTTTAATATTTTTTTCTCCCATAACAGGGCTTGATCTTCAATCGCCAGCAGTGGTTTATCCGCAGTGGTTTATTTTTTTCACTCAGTCTGATTAGCTGGCTAAGAGTGGAGAGTTGTGTAATCGCGTTTTGATATATTGGCTAAAAATAATAGACGGCATTATTTTCGGATGGGGATACCCGAGGTCGTCCAGTACAGGAAATCCCCAGCTAGCAAAACATGACCATAGTGACAAGGTTTCCATTGCCGAAAGTTGGTGAATGAGAGAAAATGTCTGGGGGAAAATGGGTGTTATATGTAGAGATATATCAGAGAATTTCGGCTTCTCAATGTACCAGATTCAGTTGCGGAATGAGAAGACGGTAACCGAAGTGAGATACTGCATCGATATTACGGGACTATGTGAGCAACTCCGGTACATTCTTTACTGGGTGTTTTTAAGGCTAATAACAAAGCTAATGAAACAGTTAATTAATTCATGTAAAAATACCAATGAAATAGTGAAACAAACCACATTGTTTGGTATTTAAAAAAAACAAAAAAATGTTAACCACAAGAGATGTCACGTTATGAAGTGTTGATCTAGAGCCGATCGATCAAAAACATACTTCATAGTTCTATTAAAATAATCAAGACTTAAATTTCATATTCTAAGAAAATATACACTCAGATAATTTGGATCTAAAGCAATACTCAATTTTAATGCAGGAAACATCAATCTTTGCCGGACGGACCGTACACCTCATGACCAAGAGGTTTTGCAACCACAGCAGTTTCCCCTTTCAACAGGTGGAGTTTATCCAGATCAATATAATTAATGTATTTTGGCCTATAACTATTTGGGTTTTTTTAAACATGAAGACTTCAATTATTTAAACATACTATCTCAGGAAATTGAGAAACGCATTATGAAAAAAAACAGCATTACCCCGTTTAAACTTGAATGTATTAAGTCATATCTAAATCTAAATAAACTCCAGAAAGTGATATATGTATATATATTTTTTCTTAACTATTTTGATTTATTATATAGGGAGCAGACAAAATGATGAAGATAAAGATGGTGGGCACCAATCAACCTAATAAGGTTTGGGTTTTTTCAAAAACAATATTTCTTTTTTAACAATGATGTACATTTATGCTTCTTATAATATATTTTGTATTTTAGATAGGATGTAATAATCTCAAAATTAATTTCATATTATTAGTTTTAAATAAAAACTCAATATCACAGTTAATTATTTTCAGAAGTAACAGACAATACAGAGTATTAAGACATGAAGAATTAGGTTTGTCTCAAGTATATATATTCTTTAAACCAAAGGTATATTATTCACCATGATTGCTGAAAAAAACACTTCTTTAATAATGCAATTGTTATATTATCAAAGCAGATAAAGAGCCCCAACATACATAGCTAGCTTAATTGTAATGATAATTATTTAGCATTTATGGATGATAAACTGGACATATGACAAAATCAGAAATGCATTTTTTTTTTTTTTTCCCATTACAAGGTTTACAGTGGTTTTCTAAATCTAATTGGCTGTCTCGGAGTTGAAAGCTGTGTGGCTATTTTAATCAGAGACCCAAAATTAATCGTGTGTGTAAATTTTCGGAACATGGTAAATTAAGAAAAACTCAAATTTATGGGTGATGAAGAAGTGACCAACAAAAGGTCCTCTTATAACATTTTACCATAAACCTCATTTCTTTACATAAGCAATGTCTAATTTTAATTTAATACTTTTTACAAAAAATCACATATGAACAGGTCACAAAATATTATTATGTCTTGTTTTCATGAAGAAAAAAAGAAGAAAATGTTAATTTTAAATTACCTATTATCAGTAAGTCTTAACTTCGAATCTGATATAATAACAAAAGAATAAAGTTTGGAGGAAACTGTTGCAGTAAAATAACAATGTAAAATTACAAGGGTATGAAAATGCAAATATTTGTAGAACTACCGAAATGAAAGTTTATTGTTTACATGTCCTATGCATTTATGTTTTACACACAATAAATTATTGTTCTTGTCAAATTCAAATTGTTTCTTGTCATTCACAAATATGGGGCAATTAGATGATTCATTTAGTGACATTTTTGGTGTCATGCTGTTAAATATTATGTTCAAAAGAAAACAAATATCCACTGAATAAGTGGTTTTTTTAATATAAAAATATTACAATCCATTGATCGATTTCAGAAGATTTGATCAGCTGATCAGTTGCCTGAGTTTGTATTGATAGAATCTTGCCTGATCAATCCTGCTGACAATTCCTTTCGGCACTTGTTTTTCGTTAACAATATTTCACAATATAAGATTTAATTTTCTCTTAATTGGGTTTATAACATTTGTTTCTAGCGAACAAATAAACGATTAACGTATTTACATACACTGAAAAGGAGGGCCTATTTGATGTTGCGCATTGAGAATGATAGTCACGGCGAGATGAATGCAAATGAAGTAAAGGGCCGAGTAATCCAAAACCATTAAACAAACAAATATCAAATTGCATTACTAATTCTCAAAACGTTACTCCCATCAGCTTTTAATAGTTAACAAAAACATAATATGAATGCTAACAAGTGGCTTGCCTGTCACGGAAAACACGTGAGAGTTGTCTTCACTAGATCTTTTTAGCCTGTTTCTGGTGCAGTTGTCCTACTTAGCATATTCGAAAACGAGGCTGGGGGAATCCCGAGTGGTTACTAAACACGGGAAATCTTCAACTACGAGCTCGACTTTTTATGGCATATTGTTATGGGAGAAAAAGTATTAACCCTGTGTTCGGTTGTTACCGTAAAATCTACACTTTTGTGATTAATCTGCCACAATTAGAACTCGGCAATTAGAACTCGTTATTGATTAGAACTCGTGATTTATCTGACACAATTAGAACTCGGCAAAGCCTCGTTCTAATCGTGACAGATTAATCACTCGTGTTTAGATTTTTTGGTAACAACAGAACACAGTGGTGAATCCTCTATGTATCTTTAATATCTGAGAGGTGTTCCTAGCCCTGAAATCGTATTCGTTTTCAATTTGAAGAACTCACGACTGAATTACATACGATCCTTACAGACGACAGGTTTACGTTTGCAACCTAAAGTCAATCGGTAGCTTCGTACGTTAACCAAGGATGTGGGGTCTTTGACCCCTGCGAACAGCGAAACCTGGTCATGGCCTTAGAGACTTAAACACTTGGCCTGCATAAGGAGTATGATGTCATTTAACAGTTTTAATGAACGACAATTACAATGGGCATATATATCTACGGACTGCAGATATTGTTGCAATACACACATTTCAGGAAGTATATATTCCTAAAAACAGTTAGATCATATATGTATAGAATTGTACCTTATAATGTAATTTCATTTAAGCATGTCAAGCACTTTATGGCACCAGAGCTATCGATGATTCAGTTGTACCTCTAGGATAAGCTACCCTTAAACGAGAATAATTTGACTCATGACCTACATAGATGTACTTGCTTTTCCGAGAACTTATGTACAGAAAACCTTTATTATAAAGAATGTTCCTCACCCAAATATGTCTCTCAGTTACTTTTCTTTTTGTTCTGTTTCTGACCAAGTTCAATTCCATGATATTGTCTCGGTCGCCATAATAAATCATGTCTCCATTTTCACTCAGAGTCATACCATACACTGTATGTGATGATGCTATCCGCTTCCGCCCCTGCCCATCGTATGTGAACGAGTAGATAGCTCTCTTGTTGGAGACATACAATAGATCTCGCCTTGTATCAACACAAATAACCTGTGAATTAATTTGACAGGTGATGTTCTTGAAATATCTCCCATCAGGTGTCATGCTAGTTACACAGGCAAATGGCGACCATGTAGCCAGGAACACCAGGTGTTGAGCATCATCCACTGCAATTGCCCTAGCAGATATCTTCCTCTTTACGGTGACACCGACCTTAGTATGTAATGAGAAGGATAGGATGTTCTTCGGTATGTAGGTAGACATCAAAACGTGTTGGATTGTTGCTACATATGCTATGGCATTGACATACCGTGGTTTTGTATGACGATACGTCGTAATGGTCCTGTTCAGAAGGTTGAATTCACGTAATGGTACCTGCGCAAGGACCTCGGCTGCAATCAAGAGACCTGTCTTTTCCTCTGTTCTCACTGGAAGAAGATAATTTTATATTTTATATAGTGACTGACGGGTACAAGAAACATGTATTTGTGGTGATCAGGCAATGAATCGAAAAATAAGTGTGTAATCCATTTTTGGTTTGGTTTGGTTTGTTGTTTAACGCCAAAATTAGCAATATTCTAGATATATGACGGCGGTCTGTAAATAATCGAGTCTGGACCAGGCAATCCAGTTGATGCATCAACCAAGTCAGCGAGCCTGTTAGTCGGCTTTTACAACAAGCTTAGTCACCTTTTACGGCAAGCATGGTTTCAGGAAGACCTATTCTATCCCAGTCGACTGTGCAATCTATAAGCGCCTCAGATGTTCGTGGGCAAAATGATTGACTGTTGTCAAATCGTTCTGTTTCGTATACATTGAGTGTCATATTTACAACTAATTATCAGTTGTTTGCTTTACAAAGCATGTTGGGAGAAAATAATTGATAGCAGGGGACATGCTTAGTTTGTTGAATCCTTACAGACACACTAGTCAGCATCATTACCATCATGGATCAACACTGTAACTCCCATGTCAGCTCAGTCACGACACGAGATGTGTTTATCGAGAGAGCATGATTTATAGTTAGAGTGACAAGGTACATAGTATGGTCGACTGAGAGAGAATGATGTTAATAGCTGCGTTGCTATAAATAACTATACAAATGAAACCTTTGTCCACTACATATTGCAAGGTGGAAAAAGGACGACTTTCAAAGTTTTTGCCATAATTAAACATGTGAAATCTTGCATCCAAAAAATTAGATTAAACATGATTATTTATCATCTTGTGGTTAGCATGTCTTCAAATAAGTACAAGAGCAAATATTGAACACTTACGTTTTATACATCGAAAGAGATTTGATCTGGTAAAAACAATCCTTTATTCTTTCTCTTCACTCTTGACATATTTCCTTTCTTTGTGAAATCGAGCCATGTCTTTCCTAGGACAGACTCTTTGATGTTAGAAATGTAGTCATACAAATTACTTAGAATATACATAAAGGAATCGCACACAATTATTGCATTACAAACAAGAGAAAGCTTATCTCTCTAAGAAATAGATCCATGTGCATTCTAGGACAGAAACATCCATTTCATATCAGTATTTATACCAAGTACTTAGAATAATATAAATGAATAACTATAAGTTGAACTTCTCTGTTTCATTAACCTTAATCTTTAACAAGACATTTCCGAGAGTCTAAGTAAAACCTGGTACCTTGCTGATGTCTAGAAGGACTGCCTCCTCTCCGTTTGTCTGTTTTGGATATTTGGACGATGTAGCTATGCAGGCCAGCCTTTTTGTCAGAAATACGCAAAAAGTGCAATTATTGCATTTGCCACAGTGATCTCTGCACATTTCCGGTCCGACTGGCTGCCTCTCTTGGTCAAATGTTGCAGTGACCACCACGATAAAAACAGTGCAAACTATTTGAAGTGTACAACCAGATCTTCTGTAAGGAAGCATCTTTCTGAACCTGGATATTGCTGCAAGCACAAAATATTGCTATTACAGGTAAAATATTGCTATGGTCAGTGACTGTGGTAATTGTATGGTGAAACACGTTTGAAATATTACAAAGACTGCGCTAATATTCTACTGTGAATGTCACAGGGTGGTAATGCGTACCATGTTTATTGGCCCTGTTTGAGTCCAAAGGGATGCAAGATTATGACACTACTTTATTCAGTATGTTTAGAGGCAATCTTTATTTCCGTACGCAGACTTATAGAACATTTATAATTAGTACATTCTGAGCACCAGATACAAGAACATAATATATTTCCCGTGTCACATTGCATAATGAGTGAGTGGGTGAATTTGGTTGAACGCCACTTTTAATATTATTCCAGTTATAATCACACCGTGTGAAACCCACGAGAATGGGTATTGTGCTGACAAACCTAGAAACATGATCAGGGCGAACTGGGATTCGAACCCACAATCATAGGTCTCTGGCGTGCCTAAGGGACGCAACGCTGCACAGCTAATCGCGGCGCCCTATACGACTGGGCCACCCGTGCCCCCCATTTCATAATGAATGTACACAGATAAATTTTGTAAAAGTAACAACTTCGAGTGGTTAAACAGAGATGTGAATTAAAAGAAATTGGGATTGACATAGTAATATTCAGGTATGTAATTAGCCCTTAATGTTGCAAAAAATGGGCATATAAAAAGAAGTGTTATTTCTCTTCAATGTCATTCAGGGCGCACAAGTGTCAAATGCGTTCTTCTCTTTTCATACCCGTGTAATGCCAAGTTTTAATAAATACATTGTGTGAACAACATAAAAATCTTGACCAGGAAAC
This sequence comes from Haliotis cracherodii, assembly GCF_022045235.1. Taxonomy (NCBI): domain Eukaryota; kingdom Metazoa; phylum Mollusca; class Gastropoda; order Lepetellida; family Haliotidae; genus Haliotis; species Haliotis cracherodii. The sequence goes on from NW_027266269.1 coordinate 7,957,131, forward strand.
CCGGATTTTTTAAAATTTAAACATGATAAATACTGTTCGAGATATATATGATTTTTTACCATTTTGTAATAAATACATTTTTTTGATTCAGATACAGATTAATTATTTTGTAAATACATGCATTCTAGTCTTTGTTTTAATGATCTAATGAAATAAGAATGATATTGTATATTTTATTCACACCATACATAGCCATAACCAACGGAAAACAGCAAGTCTTTTACATGTTCCTGAGGCAAGAGAGTTAACTGACTTTAAAAGTCAAGTTTCCTACCTTGCCGAACAAGGCTTGTATTATGGAGTTACATTTTGGCTGGACTTACGAGTCTATGCATACTGTTCGGGATATAAATGTTTTTTTACCATTTTGTAATAAATAAAATTTTTTATTCAGATACAGATTAAAATAGAATATATTGTAAATATATATATTCTATTATTTGTGTTAATGATCTAATGAAATAAGAATGATATTGTATATTATACATATACATATATATGATATATAACCAACGGAAAACAGTCTTTTACATCTTCCCGAGGCAAGAGAGTTAACTGACTTGAAAAGTCCAGTTTCAACCCTTGCCAAACAAGGCAATCAAAACCGTGCAACGAATTCGAAATCCGGTTGGTAAACTGTCATGCAGATTGCTGTCAACAGATATTTTCCAGATATTTCATGTTTTTAATCAAGGTGCTCACGTGATTTGATGCACTTCATGATGTAAGACTGTTTTATCGCAATAAAGATCTTGATAACCGCCATTTTGTTTGAAACAAATGCAAGTGATACGAGAGGTCGAATCTGTTTTATCGCAATAAAGATCTTGATAACCGCCATTTTGTTTGAAACAAATGCAAGTGATACGAGAGGTCGAATCTGATTCGTCCATAGGAGAGGCTTAGAAGGGACATAACTCGCAATAACCGCTGGTGGCGCATCGATCGCGCCCCGGAATTCCAGCCTAGTTCGACAAGGGTGGCAACTGGACTTTTAAAGTCAGTTAACTCTCTCGCCTCAAGAAGATTGTCGTTTACGTCTGTTACCCACATTCGTTTTCCATGTTTATCAAAGATTACCATCATATAATAACATTTTTTCTCCATATACCAATATCAGACATATCCTTAAATCAAATATCTTGAAGAACGACTTGTACATGACATTTGCAAGAGTATAGATTTCTTTAAGCACACAAATTAATACTTTTTGAGCTTGCATTAATGTTTGCTTTGCATGCATAGACGAGGTAAGATGATTTGTAGAATATGCACCTAAACATTTGCAGAATGAGATACTTTCTACTTCTAGGCCTTCCCATTTGTAGAACCATTTTTTCGTTTTGAGCAAGATTCCCACCCTATTTAAAAACAACGATCTTCGTTTTATCATTGTTTACAGTTAATTTTCATTCATCACAGTATTTTTCTTATTTGTTAATTTGTGTCTGTAAGTCACCAGTACTACTTGAGAATATTATAATATCATCCCTGCATAATAGTGTCATGTCAGGATGTAGTTGAATTCCGTTTGTACACTTATCTTGAATTTGTGTTGCTAATTCATTAATATCAGTGACATTAAACATCAAACCAACCAACCAATCATTAATAAAGAATGAGAACAAAAAAGGACTTAGTATGGAGCCTTGTCTCACTCCAAGTTTACTATCAAACGTTTCCGTCAATTCTCGGTTATTTCTGACACACACTGTAACATTTTCATAAATATTACATAGCAGGCTCATTTTACAACTAAGACCATGTGAATACAGAAGTGACCATAACTTATGTCGTTTGCAAGGCCAACTTTCCCCCTTTTGCTACTTTTGTACGATTGCAGGTAACATAAACATATTGTCGGTAGTTGTATAGCCTTCTCTAAATCCAGATTGGGCTCCACTTATTTTATCCATAGTATTACCCCAAGAACACCTATCTCCAATTTCCATCTCAATCATACAGTCCCACACAATAGAAGTCTGTAGGCAACCGTCGTCCAGTCTGATATGTGGTCGTAGGGTTGAATTCTTCCTAGTAATATTATTACCTGACCCGCTATTAACAATATGACCATTTAATGCTTAAAAGTATACGGAGCTTAGATTTAAGAATTTTTTGACATTCATTTTCATTTATTTTTTCTAAAAGTGTTTTTTTTGTTTATGTTCAAACATATCCCTAGTTAAGTCATGAGTTTATATTGGGTAATGCTCTTATTTAGTGGCCAGGTCACAAAGGGAGACAATGGATACAGTGGAAGATCAGCCCTTCTGACTCTTAATTTGAGGACTTAAAGGTCTCCACAGCCACTCATCACAAGATCAATGTGTTCAAAAAATGATAACAAAAAGACAAAGGTCATCCACCCCTTGTCATTACATTGCTTTGATATTGACTTTTATTTATTGCTTCAATGTTTGAGATAAATGGATCATGGTGCATCAGGGGCATTCACTATTTTACTGGTCTCAATCGTGCCCTTAATGCTGAAGGTTTCAAATCATTATGTGGGGACTTGTGCAGGGCCTGTTGTCTGATAGTTTTTAATCTGCACATACTTTGGAAAATCAAATATTTTTTTAGTTGCATTGAAAATTTTATGAACGATTGCATTGGGACAATAATTTTTACACTACTTTTACCCCCTTCAACGATATAGCCACGAACAATCTCAGCTACCGATTTATACTGCCAATTGTAACAGTTAATTGATTTATTTATTTAAAAAATACAGCAATCCAAATTTATTTATTAATGATTAAAAAATATACAATATAAACTGTCACTGACAGCATTTGATTCGTTCTTCGTCCAACATCAAACTTTGCAACGGTACCATTCTATGAGAGGATCAACTGCATTGACCTGCTGTTTGATGAGTATGCCCCCGTGGGGACCCGGAGTAGATAAGAATGTGTCCTCAGCACCCCACTGCTGGTCGTAGAAGGGGACCGAATTGGGCAACTCGTTTGCCGTTGGTTGCGCCCTGGTGTCGGTGGAGGACGGGAATCTGGTGGTGGTTGAGGGCAGTGGGACCAGGAACATGTAGGAAGTTCTACTAAAATTCTCCTCAATCCCGATTACTGGTCTCGATTTGTTGTTATGTCTGCTCCAGATGGTTGTCCTCTTAAATCTGATCCGATTGCCACAGTAAAGGTCATTGAAGTTTGGGCTGGCGACGTAAAGGAAGTTAAAAAATCTGATCCTCTATTAATTGAATGCAGAAAACCAATGCAATCTCAAATTCTTTTATCAATCCCTAACTCATGGTCCTGTTGAGGCTTTTCCTCACAGGACAATGAATAGCCTTTAAAGGATTTGTCTGCGGTGATATCGGAGGTTGAAATTCAGACTGAAACTGTTAATGTAACAGAGTTGCACTCCCAAGGAGTTACAGCTGTCAAACGTTTCACAGCTAAACATAATAAGGAAGTCACTAAAACAAACACATATATCTTCACATTTTGTCTTCCAGTTCACCAAGAATAACTTTAAGCTGGCTATTGCAGCTTTAGGGTGGATACATTTATTTCAAATTCCTTGAGGTGTTTCCTTGAGGATTCTTCCCTGCCCCAAAATTTCAGAAATTTAAACAACAACAGGGGAAAACAAAAATCAATTTTAATTCTGATAACGACGATGACTATAATGAAATCTTCCCTATTCATGAGCAGCTAAGGACTCTAGGACAAGCTCATGATACTCCTACAGGATAATGTTTACAATCAGTAACTCAAACATTTGCCGTAGTCATGCTTAGAAACATTATTAAATATCTTGGATGGTATCTGGACAACAAGACTTCCCTCCATCGTGGCGATATAGGCCGACATCATTTACTAGCTGTGCATGCAAGACCATTGAAAGATATACAACGTGGTAAAATAGAAGTACCATTGACCCTTTCGTTAGACTGAAGACATTTGTGTAAAGTGCTATCATAATAAACAACATGCGTAATCAATATTTTTTTATTTAGAAAAAGTGTATGATACCACCTGGAAACATGGAATTTTAAAAATATCTTCATAAAATGCGATTGAGAGGGTGTTTGCCTATTTTTTTATATCAGATTTTAACAAATAAACATTTTCAGGTTCGTGTTGGATGGACCTTGTTTGATTTTTGAGATCAAGATGAAGGTGTCCCTCAAGGTAGCATATTATCGGTAACTTTGTTTAACATGAAAAATATATAGTTTATCTAAGGTTTTGAATGTCTCTGTTGACGGGTCCTTGTCTTACCTTATCTAAACTAAAGAAATCTGACACTAATCCACTACAATATATATTAGAATATAATCAGTTAAGAAGCGAATATGATACTTCCAAATCTATTTTTACTGATGGATCTGAGGATGGTCATGCTGTTGCCAGCGCCACTATCATTAGATCCATAACGTTATCACCAAGATTACCAGATAACCAATCCATTTTCACAGCTGAATCAAAGACCATTTTAACTGCTCAAGAATATATAAATAAACAGTCTAAACAAAAGTTATTTGTTATTTTTTTCAGACTCGCTGTCCTGTTTCAAGCGAAATAAAAAAACCTTGTGTCAACATCAAGTTTTATGTGACATAATTGAATTACACAATAATCTAGCTATTGGCAAATATGACATCATCTTTTGTTGTCTGCCCAGCCATGCTGGTATCGTTGGTAACACTTTGGCTGATGCTGATGCTTAGGCAGCACTCAACAAATCTGTAACACTACTTAACTAACTCACTTAAATGCCCATGTCAAAGGTATGGAATAAGATAAAAAAAATCAAAGGCAAAGGTTTCAAGTCTAGTACTCATAATCTCAAAGATAACAAAACTTTATTGACTGAAAAATCTGATATTGCAAACAAGTTGGATGAAACATTAGCTCAACATTCTTCTTCGTCCAAATATAACCCAAAGTTTCAGAAATGTAAAAAAACTTTAATTCTGACAATGGCTAAGAATACAGTGAAGTATTTACACTATATGAGCTATACACTGCTTTAGCACAAACTCATGATACAGCGACCGGTGCTGATGATATCCATTATCAGTTCCTAAAATACTTACCTGAATCCTGTCTTGCAACACCACTGAATATTTGTGATGATATTTGGACAATAGGACATTTCCCTCCTTCGTGGAGAAATGTCATAGTCGTACCCATTTCAGGCCTGGCAGGGATCATACAGACACATCAAATTATCGACCCATTTCATAAATTAGCTGCGTTTGTAAAACCATGGAGCAACTGGTAAATAATTGATTAGTTTGGTTTTTAGAAACCAACAATCTGATCAGTGATATCCAATACGGTGTTCGTAAAAACGGGAGTACAGTTGACCATTTCGTTTGTTTAGAATATTTTATGAAGAATGCTTTTGTCAATAAACAAAAAGCTGTATCTCTCTTTTGTATCTTTAAAAAGTTAATGATACCACTTGGAAACATGTTTCTTTTAAAGATTTACGTGACATCTGTTAAAGAGGCTGCTTGCTTTAATTTGTATCACAGTATTTAACAGACAGACAATTTCAGGTTCGTGTTGGATCAACCCTGTGTGATCATTATAATCAGGATTAAGGGGTCTTATAGGTATTGTGTCTGTCACATTGTTTAGTATACAATAAATAGTTTGTCGAGTATATGATGACTCAATTGATGGGTCATTGTTTATGGATGATTTTAATATTACATGTTGTCGTAAAAATATGTGTACAATTGAATGACATTTACAGCTGTGTCTTAATAAAATGCATGTCATCGATCCCAATTGCGTGGATGTCAATCACTGGATTGTCTGGTCCAGACTCGATTTTTACAGACCGCCGTCATATAGCTGGAATATTGCCGAGTGCGGCGTTAAACAACAAACCAACAAACCAACCAATCCCTCTAATCACTGACAATGACTCATCCTCTCTATCAAGAACTGATTCAGAGGAAACCAAAGCTGGTTCGGATCAAATCACATATTAATGCTGCTAATCTAGATCAAGATATTATCTCTCCATATCAGCTTTTGTCTTCTCCTTACACACTATTTAACATATTGACTATTAACTGAGAGTGTTTATGGCTGTGCCCTTAACGGGGATTGAAGTACTGAAAAATTATTGTCCCCTGAGAGGGCTTTGTAAGGCTGTGTCTTACAAAGTATGTTATTCCTACCTTAGTTTTAATCGCAGCATATTTTTTATTTTATATGATGGCTAAAGTTGCATATAATACATTGTGTTGTTTGTTTATTCTTTTACATTTTATTAAACTAGTTTTACCTTAAATCTGTGATAATCTAGTTATTGTAATGTCCTTCGGAGACAATGTCTAATCTCATCACGATATAGCTGAAATGCTGATGTGACGTGTTCTCATTCACTCACTCACTACCTCACTCACTCACTGATGAGATTGAGTTCAAAGTGTACGCAGTGCTGACGGTCAAAATAACGTTGGCTCAACGTCTCTGAACGTCAACTGTAATTAGCTGTACTGCTCCGAATCCCAGTATTCCTCCCCATAGAATGCTGATGGAATTTCCCAGAGATTTGCATAACATGAAATCGTCCTTAAACATCTTCCAATCTGTTAAAATAGCCAGATGAAATAACAGATACATAATACATGACTGACGCATTGCCATTTGTAATTATATAATCACATACAGCATATATACTAGAAGGGATGAAAAAGGAAATACTCACGTGTGTCGATTTAACGTGGTTTCTTCCCATTTTCATCCCACGAATGAATCTCAGTGTGGTGAAAAGGCAGTTTATCTCACACTGTGGTCGTCGCTTCATTGCACTAAAAGGTTTGTAGTAATTATGATTCAGTTTTACTTTAAAACACTAAAGCTGAAGTTCCCATGATCTCCAGTAAGGTGGTCTATCTTTGGCTATTAGTGGTCTATAGCCTTGTTTAAAATGACGACTTTTACTCTGTATATCACAATATGATTTTTTTTAAATGATCTGGTTTGTTTTATAAAAAAAACTGTGATATACCTTACTATTTTACTGTCCTTTGTCAACAGATATTTTAAATCTAATACCTGCTTTCCATCGCTATATGGCTGAAATACTTTCTTATAAAGTGGTAGTGTATAACTATTAACTGAGAGTGTTTATGGCTGTGGCCTTAACGGGGATTGAAGTACTGTAAAATTATTGTCCCCTCAGAGGGTTTTGTAAGGCTGTGTTTTTCAAAGTATGTAATTCCTACCATAGTTTTAATCGCAGCATATTTGTTATTTTAATTGATGGCTAAAGTTGCATATTATACATTGTGTTGTTTGATGATAGTTTATTCTTTTACATTTTATTAAACTAGTTTTACCTTAAATCTGTGATAATCTAGTTATTGTAATGTCCTTCGGAGACAATGTCTAATCTCATCACGATGTGATGTGTTCTCACTCACTCACTACCTCACTCACTCACTCACTCACTCACTGATGAGATTGAGTTCAAAATGTACGCAGTGCCGACGGTCAAAATAACGTTGGCTCAACGTCTCTGAACGTCGACTGAAATTAGCTGTACTGCTCCGAATCCCAGTATTCCTCCCCATAGAATGCTGATGGAATTTCCCAGAGATTTGCATAACATGAAATCGTCCTTAAACATCTTCCAATCTGTTAGAATAGCCAGATGAAATAACAGATACATAATACATGACTGACGCATTGCCATTTGTAATTATATAATCACATACAGCATATATACTAGAAGGGATGAAAAAGGAAATACTCACGTGTGTCGATTTAACGTGGTTTCTTCCCATTTTCATCCCACGAATGAATCTCAGTGTGGTGAAAAGGCAGTTTATCTCACACTGTGGTCGTCGCTTCATTGCACTAAAAGGTTTGTAGTAATTATGATTCTGTTTTACTTTAAAACACTAAAGCTGAAGTTCCCATGATCTCCAGTAAGGTGGTCTATCTTTGGCTATTAGTGTTCTATAGCCTTGTTTAAATTGACGAGATTTACTCTGTATATAACAATATGATTTTTTTTCAATGATCTGGTTTGTTTTATAAAAAAACTGTGATATACCTTACTATTTTACTGTCCTTTGTCAACAGATATTTTAAATCTAATACCTGCTTTCCATCGCTATATGGCTGAAATACTTTCTTATAAAGGGGTAGTGTATAACTATTAACTGAGAGTGTTTATGGCTGTGGCCTTAACGGGGGTTGCAGTACTGTCAAATTATTGTCCCCTGAGAGGGTTTTGTAAGGCTGTGTTTTTCAAAGTATGTAATTCCTACCATAGTTTTAATCGCAGCATAATTGTTATTTTAATTGATGGCTAAAGTTGCATATAATACATTGTGTTGTTTGATAACAGTTTATTTTTTTACATATTCTCAAACTTGTTTTTCCTCAAATCTGTGATAATCTAGTTATTGTAATGTCCTTCGGAGACAGGTTTTATGCAATCGAAAATATTTTTCTTGACAATGTCTAACTTTATCTCATCGCGATTTAGCTGAAATATTGCTGATGTGACGTGTTCTCACTCACTCACTCACTCTCTCACTAACTCACTGAGTTCAAAGTGTATGCAGGGCTGACGGTCAAAATAGCGTTGGCTCAACGTCTCTGAACGTCAACTGAAATTATCTGTACTGCTCCGAATCCCAGTATTCCTGATGGAATTTTCCAGAGATTTGCCCAACGTGTACTCAGTCACTCAATCTTTTTACACAGCCAGATTAAATAAAAGCATTGTTTTGACCAGAATACTGTGTACGTAAATACATGTACCCTGATGCAAAGAACCAGGTTGTTATTAGGGGAATCGTGTCCATTGTTTACTTTTATTTTGGACCCGTGAAGATCAGAGGTAGAATAGGTCTTCAATAACTCAAGCTTGCCGTAACAGGCGACTATGCTTGTCGTAAGAGGCGACTAACGGGATCGTGTGGTCAGACTCACTGACTTGGTTGATGCATGTCATCGTATCCCATTTGCATGGATCAATGCTCTTGTTATCAATCACTGGATTGTCTGGTCCAAACTCGATTATTTACAGACCGCCGTCATATAGCTGGAATATTGTAGAGTGCGGCGTTAAACAACAAACAAGCAAACAAACAAACATAATCAGATTAACTGTTCTTGTGACTGTACACACTGAAATACGTCCGTCGTGAGGTGAACGTTAACTAATTCACTATTTTCTGTTTGCTTAAAGTTGGCTACAGTGCAACCTCTTGAAAATCAGATCTTAGTTCTCGATACTGCTAAACAAAGATCTGAAGACATGTCATTAGGGGTCACGTCAGAACGACCTTTCATCCAACCAATCAGTGCGTTGCTTACCAGATCACCAAATTGACAATCGGAATATGATTTCTAATCATGCAACATGGAAAACTTTAACATGGTGTATGCCGAACGATAGTTATGGGCTTAACGACATACAATCTAAAGCATATATTAGACATTTCAGAATGTTGTTTTGTTCAGGTTTCAATTTTTGTATCGAGAATTTGTCAAAATGTGTTTCGAAGCATCGTCGCAAATTTGAAATTACCTTCTGATTTGCTAAATTTGTTGACTTCTTGTCAGTCATTTCATTGGTCAGTCAAAGTTCGCCCAAAGTCAGTCTGATATGACTTGGAATGGTATGTCTTGGGATCTTTGTTTAGCAGTAGCCATAGCCAGATCTGATTTTAACAACATTGGTTACAGTGCTACATTTTATTTATATGAAGGTGTACATCATGTTTCAAATCTAGTAAGTCATACCCTTGTCTCGCAATAAACCTGCATGACAAGCATGGTTCCAACGAGACAGGGACTAGACTTCATACCCAACATCAAATTGCTTGTCGACATATTTGAGGCTGGTGGTCTGACTTGGCTGATGTCAAGTCATCGTACTACATCAGCTTGGTATGTTTTCAGTCACAACTTTTTTAGTCACTGTATGTTTGACAGAGACTCAGCTGTTTACAATGTGCCATGCTGTGACGAACATATAGGCTATCAAACAAGTAAACGCTTGACAATGGCGTTAAAAGCACATTATACATGAGTAGGTGTGTTTATGAGGGCATTGACGGTAGCGTAAGTACGATTCGTGTGGACAACCGTGCATGTTGTAAGTATTTTAGTTTTGGTTAAAATAAAACAGCCTGGAATATATACCATGGAGAAGTGTTGTATTAAGAACTGTAGTATTTGAGCATGTTTGTTTTGTTTGTGTGTTGTAACGCCGCACGCAGCAATATTCCAGCTATGTGACGGCGGTCTATAAATATTTAGACCAGACAATCCAGTGACTGACATTATAATCATCAATCCACGCAATGGGGATACGACGACACGCATCAACCAAGTCAGCGAGTTCTGAGAGCATTTGACGAGACACAGCATCTTGTCTGAGCTCTGGTAGCCTTTGACGAGACACAGCTTTTTATGTGTTCTGATAGCCTTTGACGAGACACAGCTTTTTATGTGTTCTGATAGCCTTTGACGAGACACAGCCTCTTGTCTGAGGTCTGATAGCCTTTGACGAGACACAACGTCTTGTCTGAGGTCTGGTAGCTTTTGACGAGACGCAGCGTCTGGAGTTTTGAGTAATAGAGGTATTGAAGACTTTAAAATGATCCGTTCAGGAGTCCGTTCATCAGGCAGCTTGAGAGAGAATAATCCTGAATTTCAGCTTCTACTCTGTGGCGTAAAGACGTGACACGCACTGTGTATTCGGTGAAATCAGGAGAATCTGTTGATTCCATTTCCCGATTCGGGGCGATTGGGTAGTCTAGTGGTAAAAGCGTTCGTTCCCTCGTTCGCTCGTCACACTTAAGGCCCGAGTTCGATTCATGGGCACAATGTGTGAAGCCCAATTCTGAAGCCCAAAATAGTGGTTCATCTAGCAGCTCTCCTCGGTTTCTGTTTAACACGAACATTGATTCTACAGGCCGAAGGTCGGGGGTTCTATGTCCGGTCGTGTTGTACCAAAAGACGTTAAAAGATGGTACTTGTTGATACCCTGTCTGGCGCTAGGCATTAATGGGCTAAAACACGAACTGGTCGGCTCGAAGTCACTGTACTGTGTCATGGTATTCATGTTAAACTGCGGTATCTCAGAGTGCTAGCAGTATAAAATCGGCATCAGTCTGGACTAGTATAAGCAGCTACACATATACGTGCATGCACGTCCCTGTAAACTTGCACTAATCTTGAACGCGACGTTTAACCCCATTTCACCTCATCTGACCTTATGTGTTCTTCAGGCGGTGGTTCTTCTGGCAGCTGTGCATCAGACACATATCGAGGCCCCAGCGTCTTCTCTGAGGCCGAGAGTCGCAACATGCATGACCTGGTTAGCACCATCAAGGCGACAAAGAGCGCCATCTCCGCCTACATCTCCGTCCACTGCTGCTCCCAGTATCTGCTGACGCCCTACGGATACGCCTACAACACTATTCGAGCTAATGATACTTAAATTGTGAGAAGTCAAGTAGCTATAGTTTCCTTATGAGTCCTTAGATGTATTATCGACCCATGAAGATCCGATTTAGAAAAAGGTCTAATAGCCGTGGATCGATGCCCAAGATGTCAATCACTGGATTGTCTTGTCCAGATGTCCTTATGTACAGATCGCCGTCATTTAGCTGGAATATTGCCGAGTGCGGTAGTGAACAACAAATAAACAATGAATTCAGACAGCAAATGGGACTAATCCCGGGATGCGCTTCCTTGCCATACCCACCAAGAACTTTTCGGAAAATGTGAAGACTCCCAAACACTGCAGCCTTCTGCATTACCCAGATTGTCAGAAGGGCTGTATTCCTGTCGACGCCATATAGCTTGAGTGAGTGAGTATGGTTTTACGCCGCTTTTAACAATATTCCAGCAATAACACGGAGGGAGACACCAGAGATAGGCTTCAGACAGACAAACAGACAGACAGACAGACATTGTTCCAGATTAGCAGTGCTATACTTATAGTCGGTGTAGTGTTGTAACAGTACCGGTGTTTGGGCAACCATTTCCCAATTAAAATTTCATTCTGGCTCAAAATTGTTTTATCATGTTCGTGATTCTCATTTACTATACAGAAAAATTCGGGTTGGTGAGATGCTTATCTTTATTTATGTATATATTTAGTATCAAAAGGTCGTTAGAGCATTCTCAATATCCCAATCCTCATCATTTGAAAATGTTTGATTTTCAGTTGTAAACCGTCATATCAAACGACACAGGCCCAGTAAGTGATTCATTTCATTGACAAAGCTTTTAAATTGCCAGTTATGTATAAATTTGACGGATTTTTGGGGTTTGTCAACTATGTAAATTACATGTATATGTCAGAACAAACAGTTCAATACTAAATCAGAGCAGCCCCAAATCCAGCAAACAAAGGCAGTCATTAATGATTTGTGATCCTGTGGGTTTTTCAAGCCATAATTCACACCCTGTGTTGAGGTTCATGACTGTCAATATTTTTTGGTTTGTTGTGAATTCAAATATTTGCTTACGGCAAGATCGCCGTCCACTTTCATTTGCTGAGTGTGGTGAAGGCCTCACCTATCATGGCTCGTCCTTAGTCGACACGAAGTTTATGTTCGTTATATTATTATGTTCCACTTGCGGGTTCTTAATGCTTGCGTGAACCATATTCAGTTAACGTTTTGTCTTAAACACTCTAGTTGTTCATGTTCATCAGTAACTTAGTCTAAGATAGATCTGTTTTCTGAACAAGTTGAGTTCTGATTAAACTGCTCCAAACTCATCTGAGATCGCCATCTGGGAAGCTTACGGCGTTAACTGCAGTTGCGGCTGGAGAGCTGACAAGGAGTCTTGAGCACTGTCAAGGGAATCTTCATGTCACTGATATCAGCATTGGTTGTTGCCAGGAAATCAGTTTAACATTCAGAAAAGACAAATGTAGAAAACTATGAACCAATCCATGATTTTTTAGGCCATCTTTGTCTTATCTGTCCATGCTGGTAGCAAAGGTACTGTACGTCCCCTTGGTCTAGTATGGTGATCTACCGTCAGTTGCTGGTGATCAAAAGCTCCTTTTTTATAATGCATTGTTCTATCTAGAGATGTATTTTTATGGTTCCATGCTAGTTTTAAATTGTAATCTGTGATAAGTCTAGTTATTTTACTGTCCCTTTTTTAACAGAAATTGTAACTTGCTTACACACTCACTTTGCCTTATCTAATGAACGATCAACTTTCAGTCTAAGGGTAAGTGAGAAGTGGGTTATTGTTGTCTTTGATACATTCTATTAGTTACGTTATAAATATAATGTACAGGTAGAGGTTTCCAAATATTGTGTCAGTTACCAACCATGTGTAAGTGGAATTCATATCTACACAGTTGTCACCAAAGAAGGAAGAAAATTGCGCACCAGCTGTTCGTGAGCATTTTAAGTTGATCATTATCAAGTATTCCTCTGGAGTAATACTTGAACACAGAAAGAAATTCCACCTGTCTTGCTTTGTCAACTTTTGCAATTGGAATTTCCCCTTTGAAATCTTCCAAAACTTGATTAAGAAATTATGCATGTATGATCAAGCATATCGTCCCTCATGAATAGACACAGTCCGCCATATTGAACAACTGTATTATATTTATTGTTTGTCTTGGGAGGGGTGGGGTGGGGAGGGTCATGGTTTGTTTGTCGTCCAAGGACGGGTAATGGTAATGTGGGTATTACAGGCCACGTGTAATAAACGTTTTGACAATGAAACAATATCATATGTTCTATACCAACAATTCCTCTGTTCACCCGAAAGTTAAAGAGTCTTGAAAGCAGCTAATATTTCTTAATAGGCGTGTGTTCATTGACAGATATGCTAATTCCACCTTAGCAGGCATCGTGGTGTCTGCTCCTACTTGTTGGTGAATATGTAATCAGTGCTACTTTCAATATCCTGCGTTCGTGCCGAGGCCTTGAAGGTTACAACTCTGATGAAACAACGTTTGAGCATGAGTTATGTGATGTCCAACCACAGTGCTGAGTCATTAAATGTAAACCTAATCCAACACAACTCCAATACAGTTTCTGTGTTTCAGTGTATGCTATTCTATTACAGGTCAAACTACTGCGGTTGATGCAATGCTGAGTCCATGCTACCAAATGGCTCCATCAACAAACATTGTTGAACAAGGAAATAAACCTCATGTTTTTGGATTGATCATATTTCAGAGTGAAATTTCTGTTTGGGGGTTCATTCGGATCTAGTTGTCTAACCGCGGCATAAACGCTTCACTCTACGTCACCGTAACTACAACAGGCAATGCAAACTGGATTGTGTTATATTATAAGTAATTGGTAATAATCCGTTACAAATAAGTCCTACATTTTATTCTATCAGCATCGTACAAATGTTGTTAGGTTGTTTTTGACATATTTTTCTCATATACTGAAAGTCAAATCAACTCTCAAGGTCATACACAAGGAAACATATTATATTTGTGATATCCCAAGGCGTGTTCAGTGTTGTAAGATGAAATTTGGAACATTCCCCGGGTAGGTAAATGTACTGGTCAGTCCAAAGGTAGTTCTGTCACCTTGTTCCTGCACAAGGTCCGTGCATTACATGTTTGTAAGAGAAAGCACACAGGTTTTCAACAAGAAATTATCACACAATTGAGGGTCAATGCCAGAAGTGCATGTGACTTTCCCATTAAGCTAGCTGAAATAATGTGACTTTCTGTTGTACAGTTACCTGGCATTTGACATATGTTTACCACCGGAACGTGATGTCTTTTTACTGCTTGGGGTATGTGATTTCCCAAAACTGAAGTGTTTTTAGCTTTGGAACAAGTAACATTGTATTTTCTGTTCAAAATGTGTTCTGCATTTTACATGTGTTTGTCCTCCACATTTAGTGGTGGTGTGCAATTGGTGCAATTGGTGAAGTTAGAAAGCTATCAACGGATTTGGTCAAATGGTTCCTAACACATATTTCTGGAGTGAATGTTTTGGGGCAATGACGAAATGGCGGGGGTGCAGCTACTTCTATGTGTGGATGTGTTACAAAACTCTTTTCGAGGTCGGCATATGCCTACCACAGGCAATGATCTTCACCCAGTTCCTTGAAGCAAGATCCAGGTACAAAAAGATACCTGCTTAGAGAGGATTTGACATGGCTTTAACCACTAGACTTCTTGTCTTCACGATTTTAATATCTTTTTCTCCCATAACAGGGCTTGATCTTCAATCGCCAGCAGTGGTTTATCCGCAGTGGTTTATTTTTTTCACTCAATCTGATTAGCTGGCTGAGAGTGGAGAGTTGTGTAATCGCGTTTTGATATATTGGCTAAAAATAATTGACGGCATTATTTTCGGATGGGGATACCCGAGGTCGTCCAGTACAGGAAATCCCCAGCTAGCAAAACATTACCATAGTGACAATGTTTCCATTGCCGAAAGTTGGTGAATGAGAGAAAATTTCTGGGGGAAAATGGGTGTGATATGTAGAGATATATCAGAGAATTTCGGCTTCCAAATGTACCAGATTCAGTTGCAGAATGAGAAGACGGTCACCGAAGTGAGATACTGCATCGATATTACGGGACTATGTGAGCAACTCCGGTACATTCTTTACTGGGTGTTTTTAAGGCTAATAACAAAACTAATGAAACAGTTAATTAATTCATGTAAAAATACCAATGAAATAGTGAAACAAACCACATTGTTTGGTATTTAAAAAAAACAAAAAAAATGTCAACCACAAGAGAAATGTCACGTTATGAAGTGTTGATCTAGAGCCGATCGATCAAAAACATACTTCATAGTTCTATTAAAATAATCGAGACTTAAATTTCATATTCTAAGAAAATAAACACTCAGATAATTTGGATCTAAAGCAATACTCAATTTTAATGCAGGAAACATCAATCTTTGCCGGACGGACCGTACACCTCATGACCAAGAGGTTTTGCAACCACAGCAGTTTCCCCTTTCAACAGGTGGAGTTTATCCAGATCAATATAATTAATGTATTTTGGCCTATAACTATTTGGGTTTTTCTAAACATGAAGACTTCAATTATTTAAACATACTATCTCAGGAAATTGAGAAACGCATTATGAAAAAAAACAGCATTACCCCGTTTAAACTTGAATGTATTAAGTCATATCTAAATCTAAATAAACTCCAGAAAGTGATATATGTATATATATTTTTTCTTAACTATTTTGATTTATTATAGGGAGCAGACAAAATGATGAAGATAAAGATGGTGGGCACCAATCAACCTAATAAGGTTTGGGTTTTTTCAAAAACAATATTTCTTTTTTAACAATGATGTACATTTATGCTTCTTATAATATATTTTGTATTTTAGATAGGATGTAATAATCTCAAAATTAATTTCATATTATTAGTTTTAAATAAAAACTCAATATCACAGTTAATTATTTTCAGAAGTAACAGACAATACAGAGTATTAAGACATGAAGAATTAGGTTTGTCTCAAGTATATATATTCTTTAAACCAAAGGTATATTATTCACCATGATTGCTGAAAAAAACACTTCTTTAATAATGCAATGGTTATATTATCAAAGCAGATAAAGAGCCCCAACATACATAGCTAGCTTAATTGTAATGATAATTATTTAGCATTTATGAATGATAAACTGGACATATGACAAAATCAGAAATGCATTTATTTTTTTTTCCCATTACAAGGTTTACAGTAGTTTTCTTTTTTCACAAAATCTAATTGGCTGTCTCGGAGTTGAAAGCTGTGTCGCTATTTTAATCAGAGACCCAAAATTAATCGTGTGTGTAAATTTTCGGAACATGGTAAATTAAGAAAAACTCAAATTTATGGGTGATGAAGAAGTGACCAACAAAAGGTCCTCTTATACCATTTTACCATAAACCTCATTTCTTTACATAAGCAATGTCTAATTTTAATTTAATACTTTTTACAAAAAATCACATATGAACAGGTCACAAAATATTATTATGTCTTGTTTTCATGAAGAAAAAAAGAAGAAAATGTTAATTTTAAATTACCTATTATCAGTAAGTCTTAACTTCGAATCTGATATAACAACAAAAGAATAAAGTTTGGAGGAAACTGTTGCAGTAAAATAACAATGTAAAATTACAAGGGTATGAAAATGCAAATATTTCTAGAACTACCGAAATGAAAGTTTATTGTTTACATGTCCTATGCATTTATGTTTCACACACAATAAATTATTGTTCTTGTCAAATTCAAATTGTTTCTTGTCATTCACAAATATGGGGCAATTAGATGATTCATTTAGTGACATTTTTGGTGTCATGCTGTTAAATATTATGTTCAAAAGAAAACAAATATCCACTGAATAAGTGGTGTTTTTTTTATAAAAATATTACAATCCATTGATCGATTTCAGAAGATTTGATCAGCTGATCAGTTGCCTGAGTTTGTATTGATAGAATCTTGCCTGATCAATCCTGCTGACAATTCCTTTCGGCACTTGTTTTTCGTTAACAATATTTCACAATATAAGATTTAATTTTCTCTTAATTGGGTTTATAACATTTGTTTCTAGCGAACAAATAAACGATTAACGTATTTACATACACTGAAAAGGAGGGCCTATTTGATGTTGCGCACTGAGAATGATAGTCACGGCGAGATGAATGCAAATGAAGTAAAGGGCTGAGTAATCCAAAACCATTAAACAAATATCAAATTGCATTACTAATTCTCAAAACGTTACTTCCATCAGCTTTTAATAGTTAACAAACACATAATATGAATGCTAACAAGTGGCTTGCCTGTCACGGAAAACACGTGAGAGTTGTCTTCACTAGATCTTTTTAGCCTGTTTCTGGTGCAGTTGTCCTACTTAGCATATTCGAAAACGAGGCTGGGGGAATCCCGAGTGGTTACTAAATACGGGAAATCTTCAACTACGAGCTCGACTTTTTATGGCATATTGTTATGGGAGAAAAAGTATTAACCCTGTGTTCGGTTGTTACCGTAAAATCTACACTTTTGTGATTAATCTGCCACAATTAGAACTCGGCAATTAGAACTCGTTATTAATTAGAACTCGTGATTTATCTGACACAATTAGAACTCGGCAAAGCCTCGTTCTAATCGTGACAGATTAATCACTCGTGTTTAGATTTTTCGGTAACAACAGAACACAGTGGTGAATCCTCTATGTATCTTTAATATCTGAGAGGTGTTCCTAGCCCTGAAATCTTATGCGTTTTCAATTTGAAGAACTCACGACTGAATTACATACGATCCTTACAGACGACAGGTTTACGTTTGCAACCTAAAGTCAATCGGTAGCTTCGTACGTTAACCAAGGATGTGGGGTCTTTGACCCCTGCGAACAGCAAAACCTGGTCATGGCCTTAGAGACTTAAACACTTGGCCTGCATAAGGAGTATGATGTCATTTAACAGTTTTAATGAACGACAATTACAATGGGCATATATATCTAGGGACTGCAGATATTGTTGCAATAGACACATTTCAGGAAGTATATATTCCTAAAAACATTTAGATCATATATGTATAGAATTGTACCTTATAATGCAATTTCATTTAAGCATGTCAAGCACTTTATGGCACCAGAGCTATCGATGATTCAGTTGTACCTCTAGGATAAGCTACCCTTAAACGAGAATAATTTGACTCATGCCCTACATAGATGTACTTGCTTTTCCGAGAACTTATGTACAGAAAACCTTTATTATAAAGAATGTTCCTCACCCAAATATGTCTCTCAGTTACTTTTCTTTTTGTTCTGTTTCTGACCAAGTTCAATTCCATGATATTGTCTCGGTCGCCATAATAAATCATGTCTCCATTTTCACTCAGAGTCATACCATACACTGTATGTGATGATGCTATCCGCTTCCGCCCCTGCCCATCGTATGTGAACGAGTAGATACCTCTCTTGTTGGATGCATACAATAGATCTCGCCTTGTATCAACACAAATAACCTGTGAATTAATTTGACAGGTGATGTTCTTGAAATATCTCCCATCAGGTGTCATGCTAGTTACACAGGCAAATGGCGACCATGTAGCCAGGAACACCAGGTGTTGAGCATCATCCACTGCAATTGCCCTAGCAGATATTTTCCTCTTTACGGTGACACCGACCTTAGTATGTAATGAGAAGGATAGGATGTTCTTCGGTATGTAGGTAGACATCAAAACGTGTTGGATTGTTGCTACATATGCTATGGCATTGACATACCGTGGTTTTATATGACGATACGTCGTAATGGTCCTGTTCAGAAGGTTGAATTCACGTAATGGTACCTGCGCAAAGACCTCGGCTGCAATCAAAAGACCTGTCTTTTCCTCTGTTCTCACTGGAAGAAGATAATTTTATATTTTATATAGTGACTGACGGGTACAAGAAACATGTATTTGTGGTGATCAGGTAATGAATAGAAAAATAAGTGTGTAATCCATTTTTGGTTTGGTTTGGTTTGTTGTTCAACGCCAAAATTAGCAATATTCTAGATATATGACGGCGGTCTGTAAATAATCGAGTCTGGACCAGGCAATCCAGTTGATGCATCAACCAAGTCAGCGAGCCTGTTAGTCGGCTTTTACAACAAGCTTAGTCACCTTTTACGGCAAGCATGGGTTCAGGAAGACCTATTCTATCCCGGTCGACTGTGCAATCTATAAGCGCCTCAGATGTTCGTGGGCAAAATGATTGACTGTTGTCAAATCGTTCTGTTTCGTATACATTGAGTGTCATATTAACAACTAATTATCAGTTGTTTGCTTTACAAAGCATGTTGGGGGAAATTAATTGATAGCAGAGGAAATGCTTAGTTTGTTGAATCCTTACAGACACACTAGTCAGCATCATTACCATCATGGATCAACACTGTAACTCCCATGTCAGCTCAGTCACGACACGAGATGTGTTTATCGAGAGAGCATGATTTATAGTTAGAGTGACAAGGTACATAGTATGGTCGACTGAGAGAGAATGATGTTAATAGCTGCGTTGCTATAAATAACTATGCAAATGTAACCTTTGTCCACTACATATTGCAAGGTGGGAAAAGGACGACTTTCAAAGTTTTTGCCATAATTAAACATGTGAAATCTTGCATCCAAATAATTAGATTAAACATAATTATTTATCATCTTCTGGTTAGCATGTCTTCAAATAAGTACAAGAGCAAATATTGAACACTTACGTTTTATACATCGAAAGTCATTTGATCTGGTAAAAACAATCCTTGATTCTTTCTCTTCACATATTTCCTTTCTTTGTGAAATCGAGCCATGTCTTTCCTAGGACAGACTCTTTGATGTTAGAAATGTAGTCATACAAATTACTTAGAATATACATAAAGGAATCGCACACAATTATTGCATTACAAACAAGAGAAAGCTTATCTCTCTGAGAAATAGATCCATGTGCATTCTAGGACAGAAACATCCATTTCATATCAGTATTTATACCAAGTACTTAGAATAATATAAATAAATAAATATAAGTTGAACTTCTCTGTTTCATTAACCTTAATCTTTA
The DNA here is from genome assembly GCF_022045235.1 of Haliotis cracherodii. Taxonomy (NCBI): domain Eukaryota; kingdom Metazoa; phylum Mollusca; class Gastropoda; order Lepetellida; family Haliotidae; genus Haliotis; species Haliotis cracherodii. The sequence continues at coordinate 7,977,642 of NW_027266269.1, forward strand.
ACAAGACATTTCCGAGAGTCTAAGTAAAACCTGGTACCTTGCTGATGTCCAGAAGGACTGCCTCCTCTCCGTTTGTCTGTTGTGGATATTTGGACCATGTAGCTATGCAGGCCAGCCTTTTTATCAGAAATACGCAAAAAGTGCAATTATTGCATTTGCCACAGTGATCTCTGCACATTTCCGGTCCGACTGGCTGCCTCTCTTGGTCAAATGTTGCAGTGACCACCACGATAAAAACAGTGCAAACTATTTGAAGTGTACAGACACTTCCTCTGTAAGGAAGCATCTTTCTGAACCTGGATGTTGCTGCAAGCACAAAATATTGCTATTACAGGTACAATATTGCTATGGTCAGTGACTGTGGTAATTGTATGGTGAAACACGTTTGAAATATTACAAAGACTGCGCCAATATTCTACTGTGAATGTCACAGGGTGGTAATGGGTACCATGCTTATTGGCCATGTTTGAGTCCAAAGGGGTGCAAGATTATGACACTACTTTATTAAGTATGTTTAGAGTCAATCTTTATTTCCGTACGCAGACTTATAGAACATTTATAATTAGTACATTCTGAGCAGCAGATACAAGAACATAATATATTTCTCGTGTCACATTGCATAATGAGTGAGTGGGTGAATTTGTTTGAACGCCACTTTTAATATTATTCCACTTATATCACAGCGTGTGAAACCCAAGGGAATGGGTATTGTGCTGACAAACCTAGAAACATGATCAGGGCGAACTGGGATTCGAACCCACAATCATAGGTCTCTGGCGTGCCTAAGGGACGCAACGCTGCACAGCGAATCGCGGCGCCCTAGACGACTGGGCCACCCGTGCCCCCCATTTCATAATAAATGTACACAGATAAAATTTGTAAAAGTAACAACTTCGAGTTGTTAAACAGAGATGTGAATTAAAAGAAATTGGGATTGACATAGTAATATTCAGGTATGTACTTAGCCCTTAATGTTGCATAAAATGGGCATATAAAAAGAAGTGTTATTTCTCTTCAATGTCATTCAGGGTGCACAAGTGTCAAATGCGTTCTTCTCTTTTCATACCCATGTAATGCCAAGTTTCAATAAATACATCGTGTGAACAACATCAAAATCTTGACCAGGAAACCCGGATTTTTTTAAATTTAAACATGATAAATACTGTTCGAGATATAAATGATTTTTTACCATTTTGTAATAAATACATTTTTTTGATTCAGATACAGATTAAAACAATTTTGTAAATACATGCATTTTAGTCTTTGTGTTAATGATCTAATGAAATAAGAATGATATTGTATATTTTTTTCACACCATACATAGCCATAACCAACGGAAAACAGCAAGTCTTTTACATGTTCCTGAGGCAAGAGAGTTAACTGACTTTAAAAGTCAAGTTTCCTACCTTGCCGAACAAGGCTTGTATTATGGAGTTACATTTTGGCTGGACTAACGAGTCTACAGATACTGTTCGGGATATAAATGTTTTTTTACCATTTTGTAATAAATACATTTTTTTATTCAGATACAGATTGAAATATAATATATTGTAAATATATATATTTTATTATTTGTGTTAATGATCTAATGAAATAAGAATGATATATATATGATATATAACCAACGGAAAACAGTAAGTCTTTTACATCTTCCCGAGGCAAGAGAGTTAACTGACTTTAAAAGTCCAGTTTCCACCCTTGCCGAACAAGGCAATCAAAACCGTGCAACGAATTCGAAATCCGGTTGGTAAATTGTCATGCAGATTGCAGGATTTGCAAAGACTGTGCACCGCTAACTCGCTGTCAACAGATATTTTCCAGATATTTCATGCTTTTAATCAAGGTGCTCACGTGATTTGATGCACTCCATGATGTAAGACTGTTTTATCGTAATAAAGATCTTGATAACCGCCATTTTGTTTGAAAGAAATGCAAGTGATACGAGAGGTTGAATCTGATTCGTCCATAGGAGAGGCTTAGAAGGGACATAACTCGCAATAACCGCTGGTGGCGCATCGATCGCGCCCCGGGATTGCAGCCTAGTTCGACAAGGGTGGCAACTGGAATTTTAAAGTCAGTTAACTCTCTCGCCTCAGGAAGATTGTCGTTTACGTCTGTTACCCGCATTCGTTTTCCATTTTTATCAAAGATTACCATCATATAATAACATTTTTTCTCCATATACCAATATCAGACTTATCCTTAAATCAAATATCTTGAAGAACGACTTGTACATGACATTTGCAAGAGTATGGATTTCTTTAAGCACACAAATTAAAACTTTTTGAGCTTGCATTAATGTTTGCTTTGCATGCATAGACGAGGTAAGATGATTTGTAGAATATGCACCTAAACATTTGCAGAATGAGGTACTTTCTACTTCTAGGCCTTCCCATTTGTAGAACCATTTTTTCCTTTTCAGCAAGATTCCCACCCTATTTAAAAACAACGATCTTCGTTTTATCATTGTTTACAGTTAATTTCCATTCATCACAGTATTTTTCTTATTTGTTAATTTGTGTCTGTAAGTCACCAGTACTACTTGAGAATATTATAATATCATCCCTGCATAATAGTGTCATGTCAGGATGTAGTTGAATTCCGTTTGTACACTTATCTTGAATTTGTGTTGCTAATTCATTAATATCAGTGACATTAAACATCAAACCAACCAACCAATCATTGATAAAAAATGAGAACAAAAAAGGACTTAGTATGGAGCCTTGTCTCACTCCAAGTTCACTTTCAAACGTTTCCGTCAATTCTCGGTTATTTCTGACACACACTGTAACATTTTCATAAATATTACATAGCGGGCTCATTTTACAACTAAGACCATGTGAATACAGAAGTGACCATAACTTATGTCGTCTGCAAGGCCAACTTTCCCTCTTTTGCTACTTTTGTATGATTGCATGTAACATAAACATATTATCGGTAGTTGTATAGACTTCTCTAAATCCAGATTGGGCTTCACTTATTTTATCCATAGTATTACCCCAAGAACACCTATCTCCAATTTCCATCTCAATCATACAGTCCCACACAATAGAAGTCTGTAGGCAACCGGCGTCCAGTCTGATATGTGGTTGTAGGGTTGAATGTTTCCTAGTATTATTATTACCTGACCCACTATTAACAATATGCTCAAGAGTATATGGAGCTTAGATTTAACAAAAAAAATTGACATTTATTTTCATTTATTTTTTCTAAAAGATTTTTTTTTTTATGTTCAGACATATCCCTAGTTAAGTCATTAGTTTATATTTTGTAATTGTATTATTCAGTGGCCAAGTCACAAAGGGATACCATGGATACAGTGGAAGATCAGCCCTTCTGACTCTTAATTTGAGGACTTAAAGGTCTCCACAGCCACTGATCACATGACCAATGTGTTCAAAAAATGATAACAAAAAGACAAAGGTCATCCACCCCTTGTCATTACATTGCTTTGATACTGACTTTTATTTATTGCTTCAATGTTTGAGATAAATGGATTATGGGGCATCAGGTGCATTCACTATTTTACTGGTCTCAATCTTGCCCTTAATGCTGAAGCTTTCAAATCATTATGTGGGGACTTGTGCAGGGCCTATTGTCTGATAGTTTTTAATCTGCACATACTTTGGAAAATCAAATATTTTTAGTTGCATTGAAGAATTTATGGACGATTGCATTCGGACAATAATTTTACACTACTTTTACCCCCTTCAACGATATAGCCACTAACAATCTCAGCTACTGATTTATACTGCCAATTGTAACAGTTGATTGATTGATTTATTTAAAAAATACAGCAATCACAATTTTACTTATCAATGATTAAAAAATATACAATATAAAACGTAACTGTCTCTGACAGCATTTGATTCGTTCTTCCTCCCAGGGATCAATACTTCAAAGTTTCATCCATCAAGGATCTTTTTAATCAGGAAAGTACTTATTTAATTCTTTGAAGAAGAAAGATAGAAATAGAATTGTTAAATCAATTTTTCAAACAATATGTTTAGTAATAAATAAATGATGTTTTTAGACTTGGTAGAAAGAACCTTTTAACTTAGATTGTAAGTGACTGTACCCTTGACGGGGATGAAGAAATTTAAAAAAGAATATATGTTCATTTAACATTTTCTAAATTTGTCAATAATTAGCACAACATTTTCAACCATCAGCATTTAGTTTACAAGAAAGATATCATCAACATGAATGTTTTTAAATGTGTCACTATACATCTGATCATTTATTTTCACCACCTGGTGTTAAAGCAACAGGCGCTGCTTCCATTCTGCTGTTCGTCTCACTTTACGAATAACCTTTACACTTTGTTCCTTGTATATTTCTAAATCTTCAAATCTTCAGCAGTCCAATCTTCAGGATTTATTTGACCAGTTCCCTTAGCCCTGTATCATCATGGGTGATCTTAATGGACACAACACTCTAGGTGCCCGTTCCGATACTAACAGTATATGGAAACTTCTTGAAAGATTTTATTGCAAATAATAATGTCTGCATGGTCAAGATGGCTCGAACATATATTTACATCCTGCAACTTGAACATTCTCTGCTCTAGATCTGCCAATCACAAATTCAAACATATATAATGAATGTGAATGGTGGGTCAAGGATGACCTTTGTGGCAGTGACCATTTTCCGACAGTAATTACAGCTATAAATCCCACCTATGATCCACCTACAGCACGATGGTATGTTTCTAAGGCCAATTGGTCATTTCAGACCATTTATTCTGACAAATATTGCAACAAGACCTTTTTATGGATGATCCTGGCTCATGTCAGTAATTCTCTGACTAACTGAAGCATATATCTGACATAGCATATAGCATATTCCTAAGTCCTCTGTGAACTCACATATTCGTAAAAAATGGTTTAATGACGAAGGCAAACAAGCAAGCCAGAGTAGGAAGAACGCAGATAAAGTCTTGACGAACTTTTAAACTCACTAAATTGTCAGACTTGAAAGAATTATGAGCACAAGCTCATGATACTGCGACCGGTGCTGGTGATATCCATTATCAATTCCTAAAATACTTGCCTGATTTTTCTCTTGCAATACCACTGAATATTTTTGATGATATTTGGACAACAGGACATTTCCCTCCTTCGTGGAGAAATGTCATAGTCGTACCCATATCAAGCCTGGCAGGGCTCATACAGACCTATCAAATTATCGACCCATTTCATAAAGTAGCTGTGTTGGTAAAACCATGGAGCACCTGGTAAATAATCGATTTGTTTGTTTTCTTAGAACCAACAATCTAATCAGTGATATCCAATACGGTGTTCATAAAAACCGAAGTACAATTGACCATTTACTTCGTTTAGAATCGTTTATGAATAATGCTTTTGTCAATAAACAGAAAGCTGTATCTATCTTTTGTATCTTGAAAACGTTAATGATACCACTTGGAAGCATGCTTCTTTTAAAGATTTACATGACCTGGGTTTAAGAGGCCGCTTGCTTCAATTTGTATCGCAGTATTTAACAGACAGACAATTTCAGCTTCATGTTGGATCAACCCTGTGTGATCATTATAATCAGGATTAAGGGGTCCCATAGGGCAGAATTGTGTCTGTCACATTGTTTAGTATACAATAAATAGTTTGTTCAAGTATATGATGACTCAACTGATGGGTCATTGTTTGTGGATGATTTTAATATTTCATTTTGTCGTAAAAATATGCTTACAATGACATTTACAGCTGTGTCTTAATAAAATTCATCAATGATGTCATGAGAATGGCTTTTAGTTTTCACAGTCAAAGACATAACCCAGGGCTCTCTTTAGATTGCGCTCCTATTAAAATAAACCAAATGTTTGGGGTCGATTTTCGACCACCATTTGACGTTTTTGCCACAGACAACTCTTTTTCACTTTCGAGATAATAATCCGCTCTAAGGTAGACTGTTGCTCCATTGTGTATGCTGGAGCTTGAAAAAATAATTTAAAAAAGTTAGATTCAGTACACCACCAAGGACTAAAACTATATTTTAGAGCTTTTAGAATTTCTCTCGATGAATATTTTTGAAACAACTCCGTATTATATAATCTCTTCATTATATCACTAAATTACATTCCAATCCCTGGGACCCGTGAAGATTCCGGGGTAGAATTGCTCAACACATGCTTGCCGTAAAAGGTGACTATGCTTGTCGTAAAAGGCGACTATTGGATTCGGGTGGTCAGGCTCTCGCCGACTTGGTTGATGCATGTCATCGATCCCAATTGCGTTGATGTCAATCACTCGATTGTCTGGTCCAGACTCGATTACTTACAGACTGCCATCATATAGCTGGAGTGTTGCTGAGTGCAGTGTTAAACAACAAACCAACAAACCAACCAATCCCTCTAATCACTGATAATGACTCATCCTCTCTATCAGGAACTGATTCAGAGGAAACCAAAGCTGGTTCGGATCAAATCACGCATTAATGCTGCTAATCATGATCAAGATATTATCTCTCCATATCAGCTCTTGTCTACTCCTTACACACTATTAAACATATTGACTATTAACTGAGAGTGTTTATGGCTGTGCCCTTAGAAAGGACTGAAAAATTATTGTCCCCTGAGAGGGTTTTGTAAGGCTGTGTCTTTCAAAGTATGTTACTCCTACCTTAGTTTTAATCGCAGCATATTTGTTATTTCAATTGCTGGCTAAAGTTGCATATAATAAATTGTGTTGTTTGATGATAGTTTATATTTTACATTTTCTTAAACTAGTTTTTCCTTAAATCTGTGATAATCTAGTTATTGTAATGTCCTTCGGAGACAATGTCTAATCTCATCATGATATAGCTGAAATATTGCCGATGTGATGTGTTCTCACTCACTCACTACCTCACTCACTCACTCACTCACTCACTGATGAGATTGAGTTCAAAGTGTACGCAGGGCTGACGGTCAAAATAACGTTGGCTCAACGTCTCTGAACGTCAACTGAAATTAGCTGTACTGCTCCGAATCCCAGTATTCCTCCCCACAGAATGCTGATGGAATTTCCCAGAGATTTGCCAAAGAAGAAATCGTCCTTAAACATCTTGCAATCTTTTTAAATAGCCAGATGAAATAACAGATACATAATACATGACTGACGCATTGCCATTTGTAATTATATACTCATATGCAACATATATACTAGAAGGGATGCACGATTTGAAAAAGGAACTACTCACGTTTATCGTTTTAACGTGGTTTCTTCCCAGTTTGATCCCACGAATGAATCTCAGTGTGGTGAAAAGGCAATTTATCCCACACTCTGGTCGTCGCTTCATTGCACTAAAAGGTTTGTAGTAAATAAGATTCTGTTTCACTTTAAAACATTAAAGCTGAAAGATTTTGGTTTCAGATCAAAGACATAGATAAAGAAATTAAATAGGACTAAATATTGGTATTGATTGAAAATATCCTTGGATTAAGCTTTGTTTTCCCATGACCTTTTTCAGCATTGTTTTGACCAGAATACTGTGTAAGTAAATACATGTACCCTGATGCAAAGAAACAAACAATGGATTCAGTGGATTTCTTGTGAAGTTTCAGGTTGTCTTTGCGTTTTGAAAGTTGAAATTCAACTGAGATTATGAGTAGAGCCAATCCAGGTAGTTATTACGGGAATCGTGTCCATCGTTTACATATCTTTTATTTTGGACCCGTGAAAATCAGAGGTAGAATAGGTCTTCAATAACTCAAGCTTGCCGTCAAAGGTGAATATGCTTGTCGTAAGAGGCGACTAACGGGATCGTGTGGTCAGACTCGCTGACTTGGTTGATGCATGTCATCGTATCCCATTTGCCTGGATCAATGCTCTTGTTATCAATCACTGGAAATTGAAATTACCTTCTGATTTGCTAAATTTGTCGACTTCTTGTCAGTCATTTCATTGGTCGGTCAAAGTTCGCGCAAGGTCAGTCTGATATGACCTCGAATGGTATGTCTTGGGATCTTTGTTTAGCAGTAGCCATAGCCAGATCTGATTTTAACAACATTGGTTCCAGTGCTACATTTTATTTATATGGAGGTGTACATCATGTTTCAAATCTAGTAAGTCATGACCTTGTCTCGCAACAAACCTGCATGACAAGCATGGTTCCCATGAGACAGGGGCTAAAACTTCGTACCCAACATAAAAATTGCTTGTCGACATATTTGGGGCTGGTGGTCTGACTTGGCTGATGTCATGTCATCGTACTTTATCAGCTTGGTATGTTTTCATTCTTTTAGTCACTGACAGAGACTCAGCTGTTTACAATGTGCCACGATGTGACGAACATATAGGCTATCAAACAAGTAAACGCTTGATAATGGCATTAAAAGCACATTACACATGAGTAGGTGTGTTTATGAGGGCATTGACGGTAGCGTAATTACGATTCGTGTGGACAACCGTGCATGTTGTAAGTATTTTAGTTTTGGTTAAAATAAAACAGCCTGGAATATATACCATGGAGAAGTGTTGTATTAAGAACTGTAGTATTTGAGCATGTTTGTTTTGTTTGTGTGTTGTAACGCCGCACGCAGCAATATTCCAGCTATGTGACGGCGGTCTATAAATATTTAGACCAGACAATCCAGTGACTGACATTATGATCATCGATCCACGCAATGGGGATACGACGACACGCATCAACCAAGTCAGCGAGTTCTGATAGCATTTGACGAGACACAGCATCTTGTCTGAGCTCTGGTAGCCTTTGACGAGACACAGCTTTTTATGTGTTCTGATAGCCTTTGACGAGACACAGCCTCTTGTCTGAGGTCTGATAGCCTTTGACGAGACACAACGTCTTGTCTGAGGTCTGGTAGCCTTTGACGAGACGCAGCGTCTGGAGTTTTGAGTTATAGAGGTATTGAAGACTTTAAAATGATCCGTTCAGGAGTCCGTTCATCAGGCAGCTTGAGAGAGAATAATCCTGAATCTCAGCTTCTACTCTGTGGCGTAAAGACGTGACACGCACTGTGTATTCGGTGAAATCAGGAGAATCTGTTGATTCGATTTCCCGATTCGGGGCGATTGGGTAGTCTAGTGGTAAAAGCGTTCGTTCCCTCGTTCGCTCGTCACACTTAAGGCCCGGGTTCGATTCATGGGCACAATGTGTGAAGCCCAATTCTGGTGTCCCCAGCCATGATATTTCTGGAATGTTGCTGAAAGCCGCATAAAACCATAGTCACTCACTCACTCCGATTTATACTATGTTATGGTTGATATATATTTTCTCTGCAACTTTCTATAATTACTGACTGCAACAACAACAGCGTGACGTCAAAATAGTGGTTCATCTAGCAGCTCTCCTCGGTTTCTGTTTAACACGAACATTGATTCTACAGGACGAAGGTCGGGGGTTCTATGTCCGGTCATGTTGTACCAAAAGACGTTAAAAGATGGTACTTGTTGATACCCTGTCTGGCGCTAGGCATTAATGGGCTAAAACACGAACTGGTCGGCTCGAAGTCACTGTACTGTGTCATGGTATTCATGTTAAACTGCGGTATCTCAGAGTGCTAGCAGTATATAATCGGCATCAGTCTGGACTAGTATAAGCAGCTACACATATACGTGCATGCACGTCCCTATAAACTTGCACTAATCTTGAACGCGACGTTTAACCCCATTTCACCTCATCTGACCTTATGTGTTCTTCAGGCGGTGGTTCTTCTGGCAGCTGTGCATCAGACACATATCGAGGCCCCAGCGTCTTCTCTGAGGTGGAGAGTCGCAACATGCATGACCTGGTCAGCACCATCAAGGCGACAAAGAGCGCCATCTCCGCCTACATCTCCGTCCACTGCTGCTCCCAGTATCTGCTGACGCCCTACGGATACGCCTACAACACTGTTCGAGCTAATGATACTTAAATTGTGAGAAGTCAAGTAGCTATAGTTTCCTTATGAGTCCTTAGATGTATTATCGACCCATGAAGATCCGATTTAGAAAAAGGTCTAATAGCCATGGATCGATGCCCATGATGTCAATCACTGGATTGTCTTGTCCAGATGTCCTTATGTACAGATCGACGTCATTTAGCTGGAATATTGCCGAGTGCGGTAGTGAACAACAAATAAACAATGGATTCAGACAGCAAATGGGACTAATCCCGGGATGCGCTTCCTTGCCATACCCACCAAGAACTTTTCGGAAAATGTGAAGACTCCCAAACACTGCAGCCTTCTGCATTACCCAGATTGTCAGAAGGGCTGTATTCCTGTCGACGCCATATAGCTTGAGTGAGTGATTATGGTTTTACGCCGCTTTTAACAATATTCCAGCAATAACACGGCGGGAGACACCAGAGATAGGCTTCAGACAGACAAACAGACAGACAGACAGACATTGTTCCAGATTAGCAGTGCTATACTTATAGTCGGTGTTGTGTTGTAACAGTACCGGTGTTTGGGCAACCATTTCCCAATTAAAATTTCATTCTGGCTCAAAATTGTTTTATCATGTTCGTGATTCTCATTTACTATACAGAAAAATTTTGGTTGGTGAGATGCTTATCTTTATTTATGTATATATTTAGTATCAAAAGGTTGTTAGAGCATTCTCAATATCCCAATCCTCATCATTTGAAAATGTTTGATTTTCAGTTGTAAACCTTCATATCAAACGACACAGGCCCAGTAAGTGATTCATTTCATTCACAAAGCTTTTAAATTGCCAGTTATGTATAAATTTGACGGATTTTTGGGGTTTGTCAACTATGTAAATTACATGTATATGTCAGAACAAACAGTTCAATACTAAATCAGAACAGCCCCAAATCCAGCAAACAAAGGCAGTCATTAATGCTTTGTGATCCTGTGGGTTTTTCAAGCCATAATTCATACCCTCTGATGAGGTTCATGACTGTTAATATTTTTTGGTTTGTTGTGAATTCAAATATTTGCTTACGGCAAGATCGCCGTCCACTTTCATTTGCTGAGTGTGGTGAAGGCCTCACCTATCATGGCTCGTCCTTAGTCGACAAGAAGTTTATGTTCGTTATATTATTATGTTCCACTTGCGGGTTCTTAATGCTTGCGTGAACCATATTCAGTTAACGTTTTGTCTTAAACACTCTAGTTGTTCATGTTCATCAGTAACTTAGTCTAAGATAGATCTGTTTTCTGAACAAGTTGAGTTCTGATTAAACTGCTCCAAACTCATCTGAGATCGCCATCTGGGAAGCTTACGGCGTTAACTGCAGTTGCGGCTGGAGAGTTGACAAGGAGTCTTGAGCACTGTCAAGGGAATCTTCATGTCACTGATATCAGCATTGGTTGTTGCCAGGAAATCAGTTTAACATTCAGAAAAGACAAATGTAGAAAACTATGAACCAATCCATGATTTTTTAGGCCATCTTTGTCTTATCTGTCCATGCAGGTAGCAAAGGTACTGTACGTCCCCTTGGTCTAGTATGGTGATCTACCGTCAGTTGCTGGTGATCAAAAGCTCCTTTTTTATAATGCATTGTTCTATCTAGAGATGTATTTTTATGGTTCCATGCTAGTTTTAAATTGTAATCTGTGATAAGTCTAGTTATTTTACTGTCCCTTTCTTAACAGAAATTGTAACTTGCCTACACACTCACTTTGCCTTATCTAATGAACGATCAACTTTCAGTCTAAGGGTAAGTGAGAAGTGGGTTATTGTTGTCTTTGATACATTCTATTAGTTACGTTATAAATATAATGTACAGGTAGAGGTTTCCAAATAGTGTGTCAGTTACCAACCATGTGTAAGTGGAATTCATATCTACACAGTTGTCACCAAAGAAGGAAGAAAATTGCACACCAGCTGTTCGTGAGCATTTTAAGTTGATCATTATCAAGTATTCCTCTGGAGTAATACTTGACCACAGAAAGAAATTCCACCTGTCTTGCTTTGTCAACTTTTGCAATTGGAATTCCCCCTTTGAAATCTTCCAAAACTTGATTAAGAAATTATGCATGTATGATCAAGCATTTCGTCCCTCATGAATAGACACAGTCTGCCATATTGAACAACTGTATTATATTTATTGTTTGTCTTGGGAGGGGTGGGGTGGGGAGGGCCATGGTTTGTTTGTCGTCCAAGGACGGGTAATGGTAATGTGGGTATTACAGGCCACGTGTAATAAACGTTTTGACAATGAAACAATATCATATGTTCTATACCAACAATTCCTCTGTTCACCCAAAAGTTAAAGAGTCTTGAAAGCAGCTAATATTTCTTAATAGGCGTGTGTTCATTGACAGAAATGGTAATTCCACCTTAGCAGGCATCGTGGTGTCTGCTCCTACTTGTTGGTGAATATGTAATCAGTGCTACTTTCAATATCCTGCGTTCGTGCCGAGGCCTTGAAGGTTACAACTCTGATGAAACAACGTTTGAGCATGAGTTATGTGATGTCCAACCACAGTGCTGAGTCATTAAAGGTAAACCTAATCCAACACAACTCCAATACAGTTTCTGTTTTTCAGTGTATGCTATTCTATTACAGGTCAAACTACTGCGGTTGATGCAATGCTGAGTCCATGCTACCAAATGGCTCCATCAACAAACATTGTTGAACAAGGAAATAAACCTCATGTTTTTGGATTGATCATATTTCAGAGTCAAATTTCTGTTTGGGGGTTCATTCGGATCTAGTTGTCTAACCGCGGCATAAACGCTTCACTCTACGTCACCGTAACTACAACAGGCAATGCAAACTGGATTGTGTTATATTATAAGTAATTGGTAATAATCCGTTACAAATAAGTCCTACATTTCATTCTATCAGCATCGTACAAATGTTGTTAGGATGTTTTTGACATATTTTTCTCATATACTGAAAGTCAAATTAACTCTCAAGGTCATACACAAGGAAACATATTATATTTGTGATATCCCAAGGCGTGTTCAGTGTTGTAAGATGAAATTTGGAACATTCCCCGAGTAGGTAAATGTACTGGTCAGTCCAAAGGTAGTTCTGTCACCTTGTTCCTGCACAAGGTCCGTGCATGACATGTTTGTAAGAGAAAGCACACAGGTTTTCAACAAGAAATTATCACACAATTGAGGGTCAATGCCAGAAGTGCATGTGACTTTCCCATTAAGCTAGCTGAAATAATGTGACTTTCTGTTGTACAGTTACCTGGCATTTGACATATGTTTACCACCGGAACGTGATGTCTTTTTACTGCTTGGGGTATGTGATTTCCCAAAACTGAAGTGTTTTTAGCTTTGGAACAAGTAACATTGTATTTTCTGTTCAAAATGTGTTCTGCATTTTACATGTGTTTGTCCTCCACATTTAGTGGTGGTGTGACAAAACCGGAAGTGCAATTGGTGAAGTTAGATAGCTATCAACGGATTTGGTCAAATGGTTCCTAACACATATTTCTGGAGTGAATGTTTTGGGGCAATGACGAAATGGCGGGGGTGCAGCTACTTCTATGTGTGGATATGTTACAAAACTCTTTTCGAGGTCGGCATATGCCTACCACAGGCAATGATCTTCACCCAGTTCCTTGAAGCAAGATCCAGGTACAAAAAGATACCTGCTTAGAGAGGATTTGACATGGCTTTAACCACTAGACCTCTTGTCTTCACGATTTTAATATTTTTTTCTCCCATAACAGGGCTTGATCTTCAATCGCCAGCAGTGGTTTATTCGCAGTGGTTTATTTTTTTCACTCAATCTGATTAGCTGGCTGAGAGTGGAGAGTTGTGTAATCGCGTTTTGATATATTGGCTAAAAATAATTGACGGCATTATTTTCGGATGGGGATACCCGAGGTCGTCCAGTACAGGAAATCCCCAGCTGGCAAAACATTACCATATTGACAATGTTTCCATTGCCGAAAGTTGGTGAATGAGAGAAAATTTCTGGGGGAAAATGGGTGTGATATGTAGAGACATATTAGAGAATTTCGGCTTCCGAATGTACCAGATTCAGTTGCAGAATGAGAAAACGGTAACCGAAGTGAGATACTGCAACGATATTACGGGACCACGTGAGCAACCCCGGTACATTCTTTACTGGTTGTTTTTAAGGCTAATAACAAAGCTAATGAAACAGTTAATTAATTCATGTAAAAATACCAATGAAATAGTGAAACAAACCACATTGTTTGGTATTCAAAAAAAAAACAACAACTGTCAACCACAAGAGAAATGTCACGTTACGAAGTGTTGATCTAGAGCCGATCGATCAAAAACATATTTCATAGTTCTATTAAAATAATCGAGACTTAAATTCCATATTTTAAGAAAATAAACAAACAGATAATTTGGATCTAAAGCAATACTCAATTTTAAAGCAGGAATCATCAATCTTTGCCGGACGGATCGTACACCTCATGACCAAGATGTTTAGCAACCACAGCAGTTTCCCCTTTCAACAGGTGGAGTTTAAATCTAAATAAACTTCAGAAAGTAATATATGTATATATTTTTTTCTTAACTATTTTGATTTATTATAGGGAGCAGACACATTGATGAAGATAAAGATGGTGGGCACCAATGAACCCTATTACGGTTTTTTTTCAAAAACAATATCTCTTTTTCAACAATGATGTACATCTATGTTTCTTATGATATGTTTTGTATTTTAGATAGAATGTAATAATCTCAAAATTAATTTCATATTATTAGTTTTAGGTAGAAAATCAATATCACAGTTAATTATTTTCAGAATTAACAGATAATACAGAGTATTAAGACATGTAGAATTAGGTTTGTCTCAAGTATATATATTCTTTAAACCAAAGATTTATTATTTACCATGATTACTGAAAAAGACACTTCTTTAATAATGCAATTGTTATATTATCATAGCAGATAAAGAGCCCCAACATACATAGCTAGCTTAATTTGAATGATAATTATTCAGCATTTCTAGGGATATTAAACTGGACATATGACAAAATTAGTAATGCATTTTTATTTATTTTTCTCCCATTACAAGGTTTACAGTGGTTTACTTTTTTCACAAAATCTAATTAGCTGCCTGGGAGTGGAAAGCTGTGTCGCTATTTTAATCAGAGACCTGAAATTATTCTAATGTGTAAATTATCAGAAAATGGTAAGCAAAGAAAAACTCAAATTTATGGGTGATGAAGAAGTGACCAACAAGAGGTCCTCTTTTACCATAAACCTAATATCTTTACATTAGCAATGTCTAATCTTTTGCAGTAAAATAACAATGTAAACTTACAAGGGTATTAAAATGCAAATATTTGTAGAACTACCGAAATGAAAGTTTATTGTTTACATATCCTATGGATTTGTGTTTCACACACAATAAATTATTGTGCTTGTCAAATTCACATTGTTTCTTGTCATTCATACATATGGGGCAATTAGATGATTCATTTATTGACATTTTTGGTGTCGTGATGTTAAATGTTATGTTCAAAAGAAAAAAATATCCACTGAATAAGTGTTTTTTTATATAATAAAAACACATGTGCTCACCATGTTCAGGAACAAAACAAAAGCCAAAAAAAGATGACATGAACTAGTCATCATTTTACATATTAAATTAGTCACTGTAAAATTAGTTTTAAAGCTGAAAATTCGTCCAAAAATATTACAATCCATTGATCGATTTCAGAATATTTGATCAGCTGATCAGTTGCCTGAGTTTGTATTTATAGAATCTTGCCTGATCAATCCTGCTGACAGTTCCTTTGGGCACTTGCTTTTCGTTAACAATATTTCACAATATAATATTTATTTTTTTCTTAATTGGGTTTATAACATTTGTTTCTAGCGAACAAATAAACGAATAACGTATTTACATACACTGAAAAGGTGGGTCTATGTGGTGTTGTGCATTGAGAATGATAGTCACGGCGAGACGAATGCAAAGTTATGGGCCGAGTAATCCAAAACCATTAACAAATATCAAATCGCATTACTAATTCTCAAAACGTTACTCCCATCAGCTTTAAATAGTTAACTAAAACATACAATGAATACTAACAAGTGGCTTGCCTGTCACGGAAAACTCGTCTTCGCTAGATCCTTTTAGCCTGTTTATGGTTCAGTTGTCTTGCTGAGCATATTCGACCCCTGAAGATTCCGGGGTAGAATAGGTCTTCAGCAACCCATACTTGCAGTAAAAGGCGACTATGCTTGTCGTAAAAGCCGACTAACGGGATCGGGTGGTCAGGCTCGCTGACTTGGTTAATGCAGGTCATCAATCCCCAATTGCCTGGATCGATGATCATGATATGAATCACTGGATTGTCTGGTCCAGGCTCGATAATTACAGACCGCCGTCATAAAGCTGGAATATTGCTGTGTCCGGCGTTAAACAACAAACCAACAACAACAACAACTGAGCATATTCGAAAACGAGGCTGGGGGAACCCCGAGTGGTTACTAAACACGGGAAATCTTCAACTACGAGCTCCACATTTTATGGCGTATTGTCATGGGAGAAAAAGGATTAACCACTGTGTTCGGTTGTTACCGTAAAATCTACACTTTTGGGATTAATCTGCCACAAGCGTTCAGGGACAGTGATGTCGATTTTGTCCTTCCTTCCCCAAAGAGCTAATTCCCCGTCAACACATGCGCGTTGACAACACAAACACAGCAATGAACGGACATTCCAGCTCAGGCGTACAAGAGGTGAACGGAGCTCCAGCTCACCTCAGGGCGTTTCCTACGAGCAGCACATCCTGCTCGAGGTCGTCCCTATACCAGCACTCGGAATACCAAGTCTAACTAACACCGTAGTAACTGTGTAATGGTAGCACATACATATAGTAATGAACACAATGGAAATATACAATTACGTTGCTCCGGACATTGGACTTCCGCGGGTGACGTACCGACACAACTCAGGGGATGAACAATTAAGGCAATAAATGTCATACTATAAATAACAGTATTTAACGGGAAGTGACATGGTAGTCCAGGCTGACTGACAGTCAAAATACAATGAAATGTTGGTGAGGATTAACAACAGGGATTAGCGCCTAAAACTTAATGACAAAAACTTAATGACAATTAAGTTATGGAGACATGGCAACAGGGTAATTTGCCTTTGGAGTCAAATGTACTGCAGACAATGGTAGTCATAAATCAGTCGCTATAACAACTAGTTGTCAACGCGCATGTGTTGACGGGGAATTAGCTCTTTGGGGAAGGAAGGACAAAATCGACATTACTGTCCCGGAACGCTTTATACACAACATGTAAACAATAAACTCGTGATTAATCTGCAACAATTAGAACTCGGCAAAGCCTCATTCTAATCGTCACAGAGTGAGTGAGTGAGTTAAGTTTAACGCCGCTTTTAACAGTATTCCAGTTATATCGCGGCGTGTCAGCTTAATGTGGGAGGAAAGCCCGAAGTGATGCAGGTCTCAGACGTTTACCACTTCGGTGAAACCCACAAGCACGGGTATGGTGCTGACAAACCTAGAAACGTAATCGGGGCGAACCGGGATTCGAACTCACAATCATAGGTTTCTGGCGTGCCCAAGGGACGCAACTCTGCACAGCGAATCGCGGCGCCTTAGACGACTGGGCCACCCGTGCCCCCCTAATCGTAACAAATTAATCACTCGTGAGTAGATATTTCGGTAACAACCGAACACAGTGGTGAATCCTCAATGTATCTTTAATATCTGAGAGGTGTTCCTAGCCCTGAAATCGTATGCGTTTGAACAATTTGAAGAACTCACGACTGAAATACATTCGAACATTACAGACGACAGGTTTACGTTTGCAACCTAAAGTCAGTCGGTAGCTTCGTACGTTAACCAAGGATGCGGGGTCTTCGACCCCTGCGAACAGCGAAACCTGGTCATGGCCTTAGAGACTTAAACACTCGGCCTGCATAAGGAGTATGATGTCATTTAACAGTTTTAATGAACGACAATTACAATGAGCAGATATATCTAGGGACTACGGATATTGTTGCTACAGACACATTTCAGGAAGTATATATTTCTAAAAACATTTAGATCATATATGTATAGAATTGTACCTTATAATGCAATTTCATTTAAGCATGTCAAGCACTTTATGGCACCAGAGCTATCGATGATTCAGTTGTACCTCTAGGATAAGCTACCCTTAAACGAGAATAATTTGAATCATGCCCTACATAGATGTACTTGCTTTTCCGAGAACTTATGTACAGAAAACCTTTATAATAAAGAATGTTCCGCACCAAAATATGTCTCTCAGTTACTTTTCTTTTTGTTCTGTTCCTGACCAAGTTCAATTCCATGATATTGTCTCGGTCGCCATAATAAATCATGTCTCCATTTTCACTCAGAGTCAGACCATACACTGTATGTGATGATGCTATCCGCTTCCGCCCCTGCCCATCGTATGTGAACGAGTAGATAGCTCTCTTGTTGGAGACATACAATAGATCTCGCCTTGTATCAACACAAATAACCCGTGCATAAATTTGACAGGTGATGTTCTTGAAATATCTCCCATCAGGTGTCATGCTAGTTACACAGGCAAATGGCAACCATGTAGCCAGGAACACCAGGTGTTGAGCATCATCCACTGCAATTGCCCTAGCAGATATCTTCCTCTTTACGGTGACACTGACATTAGCATGTAATGAGAAGGATAGGATGTTCTTCGGTATGGAGGTAGACATCAAAACGTGTTGGATTGTTGCTACATATGCTATGGCATTGACATACCGTGGTTTTATATGACGATACGTTGTAATGGAGCTGTTTATAAGGTTGAATGCACGTAATGGTATCTGCGAAGTGGCACAGGGTGCAATCAAGAGACCTGTCTTTTCCTCTGTTCTCACTGGAAGAAGATAATTTTAATATTTTATATAGTGATTGACGGGTTCAAGAAACATGCATTTGTGTTGATCAGGTAATGGATCGAAAAGAAAGTCTGTATCTGTAAGTACCTGCACATGGAAGGTGTGTAATCTGTTTTTGGTTTGGTTTGGTTTGGTTTGTTGTTTAACGCCACAATCAGCAATATTCCAGCTATATGACGGCGGTCTGTAAATAATCGAGTCTGGACCAGACAATCCAGTGATTGATATCATGAGCATGCATCAGCCAAGTCAGCGACCCAGACCACCCGATCCTGTTTTTTACGACAAGCATAGTCACCTTTTACAGCAAGCATGGGTTCCTGAAGACCTATTCTACCCCGGAATCTTCACGGGTCCTCTATAATCTATAGGCGCATCAGATGTTTATGGGCAAAATGATTGACTGTTGTCAAATCGTTCTGTTTCGTATACATTGAGTGTCATAATTACAACTAATTATCAGTTGTTTGTTTTACAACGCATGTGGGAGAAATAAGTTGATAGCAAGGGACATGCTTAGTTTGTTGAATCCTTACAGACACACTAGTCAGCATCATTACCATCATGGATCAACACTGTAACTGCCATATCGGCTCGGTCATGACACGAGATGAATTTATTGAGAGAGCATGATTTATTGTTAGTGTGATAAGGTACATAATATGGTCGACTGAGAGAGGATGATGTTAATGGCTGTGTTGCTATAAATAACTATGCAAATG
The DNA here is from genome assembly GCF_022045235.1 of Haliotis cracherodii. Taxonomy (NCBI): domain Eukaryota; kingdom Metazoa; phylum Mollusca; class Gastropoda; order Lepetellida; family Haliotidae; genus Haliotis; species Haliotis cracherodii. The sequence continues at coordinate 7,997,150 of NW_027266269.1, forward strand.
TAACCTTTGTCAACCAGATATTGCAAGGTGGAAAAGGGACGATTGGCTATTATTAAACACTTGAAATCTTGCATCGAAATAATTAGATTAAACATAATTATTTATCATCTTGTGGTTAGCATGTCTTCAAATAAGTACAAGAGCAAATATTGAACACTTACGTTTTATACATCGAAAGTCATTTGATCTGGTAAGAACAATCCTTGATTCTTTCTCTTCACATATTTTCTTTCTTTGTGAAATCGACCCATGTCTTTCCTAGGACAGACTCAGTGATGTTAGAAATGAAGTCATACAAATTACTTAGAATATACATAAAGGAATCGCACACAATGGTTGTATTACAAACAAGAGAAAGCTCATCTCTCTGTGAAATAGATCCTTGTGCATTCTAGGACAGAAACATCCATTTCATATCAGTATTCAAACCATGTACTTAGAACAATATAAATAAATAAATAAATAAAAGTTGAACTTCTCTGTTTCATTAACCTTATTCTTTAAGGAGACATTCCCGAGAGTCTAAGTAAAACCTGGTACCTTGCTGATGTCTAGAAGGACTGCCTCCTCTCCGTTTGTCTGTAGGGGATATTTGGACCATGCAGCTATGCAGGCCAGCCTTTTTGTCAGAAATACGCAAAAAGTGCAATTATTGCATTTGCCACAATGATCTTTGCACATTTCCGGTCCGACTGGCTGCCTCTCTTGGTCAAATGTTGCAATGACCACCACGATGAAAACAGTGCAGACTATTTGAAGTGTACAACCAGATCTTCTGTAAGGAAGCATCTTTCTGAACCTGGATCTTGCTGCAAGCACAAAGTAAAATATGGCTATGGTCAGTGACTGTGGTAGTTGTATAGTGAAACACGTTTGAAATATTACAAAGACTGCGCCAATATTCTACTGTGAATGTCAAAGGGTGGTAATGCGTACCATGCTTATTGCCCATGTTTGAGTCCAAAGGGATGCAAGATTATGACACTACTTTATTAAGAATGTTTAGAGTCAATCTTTATTTCCGTACACAGAACATTTATAATTAGTACATTCCGAGCAGCAGATACTATAACATAATATATTTCCCGTGTCACATTGCATAATGAGTGAGTGGGTGAATTTGGTTGAATGACGCTTTTAACATTATTCCAGTTATATCACAGCGTGTGAAACCCACGAGCATGGGTATTGTGCTGACAAACCTAGAAACATAATCAGGGCGAACTGGGATTCGAACCCACAATTATAGGTCTTTGGCGTGCCTAAGGGACGCAACGCTGCACAGCTAATCGCGGCGCCCTAGACGACTGGGCCACCCGTGCCCGCCATTTCATAATGAATGTACATAGATAAAATTTGTAAAAGTAGCAACTTCGACTTGTGAAACATTTATGTGAATTTAAATAAATTGGGATTGACATAGTAATATTCAGGTATGTACTTAATATTGCATAAAATGGGCATATAAAAAGAAGTGATATTTCTCTTCAATGTCATTCAGGGCGCACAATTGTCAAATGCGTTCTTATCTTTTAATACCCGTGTCACGCCAAGTTTCAATAAATAGGTCGTGTGAATATCATCCAAATATTGCCCAGGAAACCCGGATTTTTGTCACATTTAAACAAGATAAATACCTTTCGGGATATAAATGATTTTTTACCATTTTGTAATAAATACATTCTTTTATTCAGATACAGATTAAAATAAAAAAAGATCGAAATCCGGTTGGTAAACTGTCATGCAGATTGCAGGATTTGCAAAGACTGTGCACCACCAAATCGCTGTCAACAGATATTTTCCAAATCTTTTCACGTTTTTTAATCAAGGTGCTCACGTGATTTAATGCACTTCATGATGTAAGACCGTTTTATCGCAATAAAGATATTGATAACCGCAATTTAGTTGGAAACAAATGCAAGTGATACGAGAGGTCGAATCTGATTCGTCCATAGGAGAGGCTTAGAAGGGACATAACTCGTAATAACCGCTGGTGGCGCTACCATCGAGCCCAGGAATTCCAGCCAAGTTCGACAAGGGTGGAAACTGGACTTTTAAAGTCAGTTAACTCTCTCGCCTCTCTGGTCGTTTACGTCTGTTACCAACCTTCATTTTCCATTTTTATCAAAGATTACCATCATATGATAACATTTTTTCTCCATATACCAATATCAGACTTATCCTTAAATTAAATATCTGTAAGAACGACTTGTACATGATATTTGCAAGAGTATAGATTTCTTTAAGCACACAAATTAATACCTTTTGAGTTTGATTAATGTTTGATTTGCATGCATAGACGAAGTAAGATGTTTTGTAAAATATGCACCTAAACATTTGCATAAAGAGGTACTTTCTATTTCTAGGCCTTCCCATTTGTAGAACCAATTTTCCTTTTGAGCAAATTTCACACCATTTTTAAAAACAACGATCTTCTTTATATCTTGGTTTACAGTTAATTTCCTTTCATCACAGTATTTTTATTATTTGTTAATTTGTGTCTGTAAGGCACCAGTACTATTTAAGAATATTATAATATCATCCCTGCACAATAGTTAAATAAAATTGTGTCATGTCAGGATGCAGTTGAATTCCATTTGTACACTTATGTTGAATTTGTGTTGCTAATTCATTAATATAATTGGCATTAAACATCAAACCAACCAACAAATCATTAAAAAATAATTAGCACAAAAAGGACTTAGTATTGAGCCTCGTATCACTCAACATTCAATATCAAACGTTTCCGTCAATTCTCGGTTATTTCTGACACACACTGTAACATTTTCATAAATATTACATAGAAGTGTGCTCATTTTACAACTAAAACCATGTGAATACAGAAGTGACCATAACTTATGTCGTTTCCAAAGTCAACTTTCCCCCTTTTGATACTTTTGTACGATTGCAGGTAGCATAAACATATTATCAGCAGTTGTATAGCATTCTCTAAATACAGATTTGGCTTCACTTATTTTATCTATAGTATTACCCCAAGAACAACTATCACCAATTTTCATCTCGTTTCTCTGGATTACTGCATGAACCAATGTTGTTTGGCCTTCTTCTCCTTTCCTGCTCTTCAAATTCAACCTCTAGGTCCCGATAATAACGCGCTGCTTTCTCTGCCTTTTCATCTTGTGCACCAATGTCAATTCTAATCTGCCTTCGTGGATTGTATGTCCTCTTTAATAGATCTGATATCTTTGGAATGTCAATCCTCCATATTCTTAATCTGGTCGATAATCGCTGTTTTTAATTCGTTTCATTCGCCACCTGTTGACCCTGGGTCTAGGTCTACGTCTCCTTATCTTTTGTATCAGTGATGGTACGAGTGTATTACCAGGCAGAGTATCTACATTGCATACGTACTGTTTTCGGTATGTAAACGATGTTGGTGTCGCCAGTGTCGAAAGAATGTGTAAACACTCACTCTGTAAACTATGCAAACATTGTGCAGTAGTAGGGATAAGCTAAGGCGATATGTCTTTTATCCATGTTGTTGTAGCAGATCCTAAACCTACCACACTTAATGATAGTCTGTAGGCAACCGGCGTCCAGTCTGATATGTGGTTGTAGGGTTGAATTCTTCCTAATAATATTATTACCTGACCCGCTATTAACAATATGACCATTTAATGCTTAAGAGTATATGGAGCTTAGATTTAAGAAATGTTTTGACATTCATTTTCATTTATTTTTTCTAAAAGTGTTTTTTTTGTTTATGTTCAAACATATCCCTAGTTAAGTCATGAGTTTATATTGTGTAATACTCTTATTTAGTGGCCAGGTCACAAAGGGAGACAATGGTTACAGTAGAAGATCAGCCCTTCTGACTCTTAATTTGAGGACTTAAAGGTCTCCACAGCCACTGATCACATGACCAATGTGTTCAAAAAATGATAACAATAAGACAAAGGTCACCCAACCCTTGTCATTACATTGCTTTGATACTGACTTTTATTTATTGCTTCAATGTTTGCGATATGCTGAAGGTTTTAAATCATCATGCAGGGCCTATTGTCTGATAGCTACCAGGAGTAGATAAGAATGTGTCCTCAGCCTGGATCTGGTGGTGGTTGAGGGCACTGGAACGAGGAACTTCCTTTTGCCCAACACACCACTTGACCCATACTTCACCTAGACAATCTCAGCTACCGATTTATACTGCCAATTGTAACAGTTAATTGATTTATTTAGTTTAAAAATACAGCAATCAAAATATATTTATCAATGATTAAAAAAATATACAATATAAAATGTAACTGTCACTGACAGCATTTGATTCGTTCTTCGTCCAACATCAAACTTTGCAACGGTACCATGAGAGGATCAACTGCATTGACCTGCTGTTTGATGAGTATGCCCCCGTGGGGACCCGGAGTAGATAAGAATGTGTCCTCAGCACTCCACTGCTGGTCGTAGAAGTGGACCGAATTGGGCAACTCTTTTGCCGTTGGTTGCGCCCCTGTGTCGGTGGAGGACGGGAGTCTGGTGGTGGTTGAGGGCAGTGGGACCAGGAACATGTAGGAAGTTCTACTAAAATTCTCCTCAATCCCGATTACTGGTCTCGATTTGTTGTTATGTCTGCTCCAGATGGTGGTCTGCTTAAATCTGATCCGATTGCCATAGTAAAGGTCATTGAAGTTTGGGCTGGCGACGTAAAGGAAGTTAAAAAATCTGATCCTCTATTAATTGAATGCAGAAAACCAATGCAATCTCAAATTCTTTTATCAATCCCTAACTCATGGTCCTGTTGAGGCTTTTCCTCACAGGACATTGAATAGCCTTAAAATGATTTGTCTGCGGCGATATCGGAGGTTGAAATTCAGACTGAAACTGTTATTGTAACAGAGTTGCACTCCCAAGGAGTTACAGCTGTCAAACGTTTCACAGCTAAACATAATAAGGAAGTCACTAAAACAAACACATATATTTTCACATTTTGTATTCCAGTTCACCAAGAATAACTTTAAGCTGGCTATTGCAGCTTTAGGGGGGATACATTTATTTCAAATTCCTTGAGGTGTTTCCTTGAGCATTCTTCCATGCCCCAAAATTTCAGAAATTTAAACAACAACAGGGGAAAACAAAAATCAATTTTAATTCTGATAATGACGATGACTATAATGAAATCTTCTCTATTCATGAGCAGCTAACGACTCTAGGACAAGCTCATGATATTCCTACAGGATAATTTTTACAATCAGTAACTCAAACATTTGCCGTAGTCATGCTTAGAAACATTATTAAATATCTTGGACGGTATCTGGACAACAAGACTTCCCTCCATCATGGCGATATAGGCCAACATCATTTACTAGCTGTGCATGCAAGACCATTGAAAGATATACGACGTGGTAAAATAGAAGTACCATTGACCCTTTCGTTAGACTGAAGACATTTGTGTAAAGTGCTATCATAATAAACAACATGCGTAATCAATATTTTTTTATTTAGAAAAAGTGTATGATACCACCTGGAAACATGGAATTTTAAAAATATCTTCATAAAATGCGATTGAGAGGGCGTTTGCCTAAATTTTTTATATCAGATTTTAACAAATAAACATTTTCAGGTTCGTGTTGGATGGACCATGTTTGATTTTTGAGATCAAGATGAAGGTGTCCCTCAAGGTAGCATATTATCGGTAACTTTGTTTAACATGAAAAATATATAGTTTATCTAAGGTTTTGAATGTCTCTGTTGACGGGTCCTTGTCTTACCTTATCTAAACTAAAGAAATCTGACACTAATCCACTACAATATATATTAGAATATAATCAGTTAAGAAGCGAATATGATACTTCCAAATCTATTTTTACTGATGGATCTGAGGATGGTCATGCTGTTGCCAGCGCCACTATCATTGGATCTTAACTTTATCACCAAGATTACCAGATAACAAATCCATTTTCAAAGACCATTTTAACTGCTCAAGAATATATAAATAAACAGTCTAAAGAAGAGTTATTTGTTATTTTTTTCAGACTCGCTGTCCTGTTTCAAGCAAAATAAAAAACCTTGTGTCAGCATCAAGTTTTATGTGACATAATTGAATTACACAATAATCTAGCTATTGGCCAATATGACATCGTCTTCTGTTGTTTGCCCAGCTATGCTGGTATCGTTGGTAACACTTTGGCTGATGCTGATGCTTAGGCAGCACTCAACAGATCTGTAACACTACTTAACTAACTCACTTAAATGCCCATGTCAAAGGTATGGAATAAGATAAAAAAAATCAAAGGCAAAGGTTTGAAGTCTAGTACTCATAATCTCAAAGATGACAAAACTTTATTGACTGAAAAATCTGATATTGCAAACAAGTTGGATGAAACATTAGCTCAACATTCTTCTTCGTCCAAATATAAACCCAAAGTTTCAGAAATGTAAAAAAACTTTAATTCTGACAATGGCTAAGAATACAGTGAAGTATTTACACTATATGAGCCACACACTGCTTTAGCACAAACTCATGATACTGCGACCGGTGCTGATGATATTCATTATCAGTTCCTAAAATACTTACCTGAATCCTGTCTCGCAACACCACTGAATATTTGTGATGATATTTGGACAATAGGACATTTCCCTCCTTCGTGGAGAAATGTCATAGTCGTACCCATTTCAGGCCTGGCAGGGATCATACAGACCCATCAAATTATCGACCCATTTCATAAATTAGCTGCGTTTGTAAAACCATGGAGCAACTGGTAAATAATTGATTAGTTTGGTTTTTAGAAACCAACAATCTGATCAGTGATATCCAATACAATGTTCGTAAAAACGGGAGTACAGTTGACCATTTAGTTTGTTTAGAATATTTTATGAAGAATGCTTTTGTCAATAAACAAAAAGCTGTATCTCTCTTTTGTATCTTTAAAAAGTTAATGATACCACTTGGAAACATGTTTTTTTAAAGATTTACATGACCTGGGTTTAAGAGGCCGCTTGCTTTAATTTGTATCACAGTATTTAACAGACAGACAATTTCAGGTTCGTGTTGGATCAACCCTGTGTGATCATTATAATCAGGATTAAGGGGTCTTATAGGTATTGTGTCTGTCACATTGTTTAGTATACAATAAATAGTTTGTTCAAGTATATGATGACTCAATTGATGGGTCATTGTTTATGGATGATTTTAATATTTCATGTTGTCGTAAAAATATGCGTACAATTGAATGGCATTTACAGCTGTGTCTTAATAAAATGCATGTCATCGATCCCAATTGCGTGGATGTCAATCACTGGATTGTCTGGTCCAGACTCGATTTTTACAGACTGCCGTCATATAGCTGGAATATTGCCGAGTGCGGCGTTAAACAACAAACCAACAAAACAACCAATCCCTCTAATCACTGACAATGACTCATCCTCTCTATCAAGAACTGATTCAGAGGAAACCAAAGCTGGTTCGGATCAAATCACACATTAATGCTGCTAATCTAGATCAAGATATTATCTCTCCATATCAGCTTTTGTCTTCTCCTTACACACTATTAAACATATTGACTATTAACTGAGAGTGTTTATGGCTGTGCCCTTAACGGGGATCGAACTACTGAAAAATTATTGTCCCCTGAGAGGGCTTTGTAAGGCTGTGTCTTACAAAGTATGTTATTCCTACCTTAGTTTTAATCGCAGCATATTTGTTATATTATATGATGGCTAAAGTTGCATATTATACATTGTGTTGTTTTATGATAGTTTATTCTTTTACATTTTCTTAAACTAGTTTTACCTTAAATCTGTGATAATCTAGTTATTGTAATGTCCTTCGGAGACAATGTCTAATCTCATAACGATATAGCTGAAATATTGCCGATGTGACGTGTTCTCACTCACTCACTACCTCACTCACTCACTCACTCTCTCACTGATGAGATTGAGTTCAAAGTGTACGCAGTGCTGACGGTCAATATAACGTTGGCTCAACGTCTCTGAACGTCAAATGAAATTAGCTGTACAGCTCCGAATCCCAGTATTCCTCCCCATAGAATGCTGATGGAATTTCCCAGAGATTTGCATAACATGAAATCGTCCTTAAACATCTTCCAATCTGTTAAAATAGCCAGATGAAATAACAGATAGATAATACATGACTGACGCATTGCCATTTGTAATTATATAATCACATACATCATATATACTAGAAGGGATGAAAATGGAAATACTCACGTGTGTCGATTTAACGTGGTTTCTTCCCATTTTCATCCCACGAATGAATCTCAGTGTGGTGAAAAGGCAGTTTATCTCACACTGTGGTCGTAGCTTCATTGCACTAAAAGGTTTGTAGTAATTATGATTCTGTTTTACTTTAAAACACTAAAGCTGAAGTTCCCATGATCTCCAGTAAGGTGGTCTATCTTTGGCTATTAGTGTTCTATAGCCTTGTTTAAATTGACGAGTTTTACTCTGTATATAACAATATGATTTTTTTAAATGATCTGGTTTGTTTTATAAAAAAAACTGTGATATACCTTACTATTTTACTGTCCTTTGTCAACAGATATTTTAAATCTAATACCTGCTTTCCATCGCTATGTGGCTGAAATATTTTCTTATAAAGTGGTAGTGTATAACTATTAAATGAGAGTTTTTATGACTGTGGCCTTAACGGGGGTTGAAGTACTGTAAAATTATTGTCCCCTGAGAGGGTTTTGTAAGGCTGTGTTTTTCCAAGTATGTAATTCCTACCATAGTTTTAATCGCAGCATATTTGTTATTTTAATTGATGGCTAAAGTTGCATATAATACATTGTGTTGTTTGATAACAGTTTATTCTTTTACATATTCTCAAACTTGTTTTTCCTCAAATCTGTGATAATCTAGTTATTGTAATGTCCTTCGGAGACAGGTTTTATGCAATCGAAAATATTTTTCTTGACAATGTCTAACTTTATCTCATCACGATTTAGCTGAAATATTGCTGATGTGACGTGTTCTCATTCTCTCACTCACTCTCTCACTAACTCACTGAGTTTAAAGTGTACGCAGGGCTGACGGTCAAAATAACTTTGGCTCAACGTCTCTGAACGTCAACTGAAATTATCTGTACTGCTCCGAATCCCAGTATTCCTGATGGAAATTCCCAGAGATTTACCCAACGTGTACTCAGTCACTCAATTTTTTTACACAGCCAGATTAAATAAAAGATAAGTAATACATGACTGACGCATTGCAATTTGTAATTATAGTCATATGCATCATTTATACTAGAAGGGATGCACAATTTGAAAAAAGAAATACTCACGTTTGTCGATTTAATGTGGTTTCTTCCCAGTTTGATCCCACGAATGAATCTCAGTGTGGTGAAAAGGCGTCGCTTCATTGCACTAAAAGGTTTGTAGTAATTATGATTCTGAATGTTTCACTTTAAAGCTGAAAGGTTTGGTTTCAGATCAAAGACATAGATAAAGAAAGTAGATAGGACTGTTGGATTTTATTGAAAGTATCCTTGGATTAAGCTTTGTTTTCCCATGACCTTTTAGAGCATTGTTTGACCAGAATACTGTGTACGTAAATACATGTACCCTGATGCAATGAACCAGGTTGTTATTAGGGGAATCGTGTCCATCGTTTACAAATCTTTTATTTTGGACCCGTGAAGATCAGAGGTAGAATAGGTCTTCAATAACTCAAGCTTGCCATAACAGGCGACTATGCTTGTCGTAAGAGGCGACTAACGGGATCGTGTGGTCAGACTCGCTGACTTGGTTGATGCATCCATTTGCGTGGATCAATGCTCTTGTTATCAGTCACTGGATTGTCTGGTCCAAACTCGATTATATACAGACCGCCGTCATATAGCTGGAATATTGCCGAGTGCGGCGTTAAACAACAAACAAGCAAACAAACAAACATAATCAGATTAACTGTTCTTGTGACTGTACACACTGAAATACGTCCGTCGTGAGGTGAACGTTAACTAATTCACTATTTTCTGTTTGCTTAAAGTTGGCTACAGTGCAACCTCTTGAAAATCAGATCTTAGTTCTCGATACTGCTAAACAAAGATCTGAAGACATGTCATTAGGGGTCACGTCAGAACGACCTTTCATCCAACCAATCAGTGCGTTGCCTACCAGATCACCAAAGTGACAGTAGGAATATGATTTCTAATCATACAACATGGAAAACTTTAACATGGTATATTCCGAACGATAGTTACGGGCTTAACAACATACAATCTAAAGCATATATTAGACATTTCAGAATGTTATTTTGTTCAGGTTTCAATTTTTGTTTCGAGAATTTGTCAAAATGTGTTTCGAAGCATCGTCGCAAATTTGAAATTACCTTCTGATTTGCTAAATTTGTTGACTTCTTGTCAGTCATTTCATTGGTCAGTCAAAGTTCGCGCAAGGTCAGTCTGATATGATTTGGAATGGTATGTCTTGGGATCTTTGTTTAGCAGTAGCCATAGCCAGATCTGATTTTAACAACTTTGGTTACAGTGCTACATTTTATTTATATGAAGGTGTACATCATGTTTCAAATCTAGTAAGTCATACCCTTGTCTCGCAATAAACCTGCATGACAAGCATAGTTACCACGAGACAGGGGCTAAACTTCATACCCAACATCAAATTGCTTGTCGACATATTTGAGGCTGGTGGTCTGACTTGGCTGATGTCAAGTCATCGTACTACATCAGCTTGGTATGTTTTCAGTCACAACTTTTTTAGTCACTGTATGTTTGACAGAGACTCAGCTGTTTACAATGTGCCATGCTGTGACGAACATATAGGCTATCAAACAAGTAAACGCTTGACAATGGCGTTAAAAGCACATTGTACATGAGTAGGTGTGTTTATGAGGGCATTGACGGTAGCGTAATTACGATTCGTGTGGACAACCGTGCATGTTGTAAGTATTTTAGTTTTGGTTAAAATAAAACAGCCTGGAATATATACCATGGAGAAGTGTGGTATTAAGAACTGCAGTATTTTAGCATGTTTGTTTTGTTTCTGTGTTGTAACGCCGCACGAAGCAATATTCCAGCTATGTGACGGCGGTCTATAAATATTTAGACCAGACAATCCAGTGACTGACATTATAATCATCGATCCACGCAATGGGGATACGACGACACGCATCAACCAAGTCAGCGAGTTCTGATAGCATTTGACGAGACACAGCATCTTGTCTGAGCTCTGGTAGCCTTTGACGAGACACAGCTTTTTATGTGTTCTGATAGCCTTTGACGAGACACAGCCTCTTGTCTGAGGTCTGATAGCCTTTGACGAGACACAACATCTTGTCTGAGGTCTGGTAGCCTTTGATTTCACCTCATCTGACCTTATGTGTTCTTCAGGCGGTAGTTCTTCTGGCAGCTGTGCATCAGACACATATCGAGGCCCCAGCGTCTTCTCTGAGGCGGAGAGTCGCAACATGCATTACCTGGTCAGCACCATCAAGGCGACAAAGAGCGCCATCTCCGCCTACATCTCCGTCCACTGCTGCTCCCAGTATCTGCTGACGCCCTACGGATACGCATACAACACTGTTCGACCTAATGATACTGAAATTGTGAGAAGTCAAGTAGCTATAGTTTCCTTATGAGTCCTTAGATGTATTATCGACCCATGAAGATCTGATTTAGAAAAAAAGGTCTAATAGCCGTGAGAAGCATAACTGCTCGCTTACCTGGTTAATGCATGTCATCGTATCCCAGTTTCGTGGATCGATGCCCATGATGTCAATCACTGGATTGTCTTGTCCAAATGTCCTTATGTACAGATCGCCGTCATACAGCTGGAATATTGCCGAGTGCGGTAGTGAACAACAAATAAACAATGGATTCAGACAGCAAATGGGACTAATCCCGGGATGCGCTTCCTTGCCATACCCACCAAGAACTTTTCGGAAAATGTGAAGACTCCCAAACACTGCAGCCTTCTGCATTACCCAGATTGTCAGAAGGGCTGTATTCCTGTCGACACCATATAGCTTGAGTGAGTGAGTATGGGTTTACGCCACTTTTAACAATATTCCAGCAATAACACGGCGGGAGACACCAGAGATAGGCTTCAGACAGACAGACAGACAGACAGTCAGACATTGTTCCAGATTAGCAGTGCTATACTTATAGTCGGTGTTGTGTTGTAACAGTACCGGTGTTTGGGCAACCATTTCCCAATTAAAATTTCATTCTGGCTCAAAATTGTTTTATCCTGTTCGTGATTCTCATTTACTATGCAGAAAAATTCGGTTTGGTGAGATGCTTATCTTTATTTATGTATATATTTAGTATCAAAAGGTCGTTAGAGCATTCTCAATATCCCAATCCTCATCATTTGAAAATGTTTGATTTTCAGTTGTAAACCGTCATATCAAACGACACAGGCCCAGTAAGTGATTCATTTCATTCACAAAGCTTTTAAATTGCCAGTTATGTATAAATTTTACGGATTTTGGGGGTTTGTCAACTATGTAAATTACATGTATATGTCAGAACAAACAGTTTAATACTAAATCAGAACAGCCCCAAATCCAGCAAACAAAGGCAGTAATTAATGCTTTGTGATCCTGTGGGTTTTTCAAGCAATAATGCATACCCTCTGTTGAGGTTCATGACTGTCCATATTTTTTGGTTTGTTGTGAATTCAAATATTTGCTTACAGCAAGATCGCCGTCCACTTTCATTTGCTTAGTGTGGAGAAGGCCTCACCTGTCATGGCTCGTTCTTAGTCAAGACGAAGTTTATGTTCGTTATGTTATTATGTTCCACTTGCGGGTTCTTAACGCTTGCGTGAACCATATTCAGTTAAAGTTTTGTCTTAAACACTCTAGTTGTTCATCAGTAACTTAGTCTAACATAGATCTGTTTTCTGAACAAGTTGAATTCTGATTAAACTGCTTCAAACTCATCTGAGATCGCCATCTGGGAAGCTTACGACGTAAGTTAACTGCAGTTGAGGCTGGAGAGTTGACAAAGAGTCTATAAAGCACTGTCAAGGGAATCTTCATGTCACTGATATCAGAATTGGTTGTTGCAAGGAAATCAGATTAACATTCAGAAAAGACAAATGTAGAAAACTATGAACCCATCCATGATTTCTTTGGCCATCTTTGTTTTATCTGTCCATGCAGGTAGCAAAGGTACTGTACGTCCCCATGGTCCCTAGTATGGTGATCTACCCTCAATTGCTGGTGTTTAAAAGCTCCTTTTTATAATGCATCGTTCAATCTAGAGATGTATTTCGTTATTATAATGTATTGTCCTGTCTAGTGATGTATTTTTATGGTTCCATGCTAGTTTTAAATCATAATCTGTGATAAGTCTAGTTATATTACTGTGCTTTGTTGACATAAATTTTAACTTGCTTTCACAGTCACTTTGCCTTATCTAATGAACGATCAACTTTCAGTCTATGGGTAAGTGAGAATTCGGATCTTGTTGTGTTTGATAAATTCTAATAGTTACGTTATAAATATAATGTACAGGTAGAGATTTCCAAATATTGTGTCAGTTACCAACCACGTGTAAGTGGAATTCATATCTACACAGTTGTCACCGAGGAAGGAAGAAAATTGCACACAAGCTGTTTGTGTCATGTTGGTTGTATCCTTCTATTGTGAGCATTTTAAGTTGATCATTATCAATTATTAATGGATACATGGTTTGTTTGTTGTCCAAGGACGGGTAATGGTAATCTGCGTATCACACACGTACGTGGTAGGCCACGTGTTATAAGCGTTTTGACATTGAAACAATATAATATGTTGTATACCAACAATTCCTCTGTTCACCCATAAGTTAAAAAGTCTTGAAAGCAGCACATATTTCTTAACAGGCGTGTTTTCATTGACAGATAGAGTATTTCCATCATAGCAGGCATCGTTGTGTCTGCTCCTACTTTGAGAACATGTTGGTGTGACCATCAATATCCTACGTTTGTGCCAAGTTATTTGATTTCCACTCACAGTGCTGAGGCATTAAATGTAAACGTAATCCCCAACCCAACCCCAATACACTCTCTGTGTTTTAGTGTATGCTAGTCTATTACAGGTCAAACTACTGCGGTTGATGCAATGCTGAGTGTATGCTATCAAATGGCTCCATTAACAAACATTGTTGAATGAGTAAATAAACCTTATGTTTTTGGATTGATCATACTTCAGAGTCAAATTTCTGTTTTGGGGTTCCTTCGGATTTAGTTGTATATCCGCGGCATAAACGTTGTAATCTACGTCACCGTGACTACTACAGGCAATACAATCTGACACAATTATGTTACATTATAATCAATTGGTAATGATCCATTACAAATAAGTCCTACATTTTATCCTATCAGCATCGTAAAAATGTTCTTAGGATGTTCTTGACATATTTTTCTCATATACTGAAAGTCAAATCAACTCTCAAGGTCATACACAAGGAAACATATTATATTTGTGATAGCTCAAGGCGTGTTCAGTGTTGTAAGATGAAATTTGGAACATTCCCCGAGTAGGTAAATGTACTGGTCAGTCCAAAGGTAGTTCTGTCTCCTTGTTCCTGCACAAGTTCCCTGCGTGACATGTTTGTAAGAGAAAGCACACAGGTTTTCAACAAGAAATTATCACAAAATTGAGGGTCAATGCCAGAAGTGCATGTGACTTTCCCATTAAGCTAGCTGGAAGAATGTGCCTTTCTATTGTACAGTTGTCTGGCATTTGACATATGTTTACCACCAGAACGTGATGTGTTTTAACTGCTTGGGGTATGTGATTTCCCAAAACTGAAGTGTTTTTAGCTTTGGAATAAGTAACATTGTATTTTCTGTTCAAAACGTGTTCTGCATTGTACATGTGTTTGTCCTCCACATTCAGTGGTGATGTGACAAAACCGGAAGTGCAGTTTGTGGAGTCAGATAGCTGTCACTGGATTTGGTCAAATGGTTCCTAACACATATTTCTGGTGTGATTGTTTTGGGGGCTTCACGAAATGGTGGGGGTGCAGCTACTTCTATGTGTGGATGTGTTACAAAACTCTTTTCCAGTTAGACATAGGCCTACCACAGGCAATGATCTTCACCCACTTGCTTGAAGCAAGATCCAGGTACAAAAAGATACCTGCTTAGAGAGGATTTGGCATGGCTTTAACCACTAGGCTAAACTCGAAGGACTTCATGTCTTCACGATTTTAATATCTTTTTCACCCATAACAGGGCTTGATCTTCAATCGCCAGCAGTGGTTTATTCGCAGTGGTTTATATTTGTTTACCTAATCTGATTAGCTGGCTGAGAGTGGAGAGTTGTGTAATTGCGTTTTGATTTGCTAGCTAAAAATATATTGACGGCATTATTTTCGGATGGGAATACCCGATACTGTCGTCCAGTACAGGAAATCCCCAGCTGGCAAAACATTACCATAGTGACAAGGTTTCCATTGACGAAAGTTGGTGAATGAGAGAAAATTTCTGGGGGAAGAATGGGTGTGATTTGTGGAGATATATCAGAGAATTTTGGCTTCCAAATGTACCAGATTCAGTTGCAGAATGAGAAGACAGCAACTGAAGCAAGATACCGCATCGATATTACTGGACCAGGTGAGCAACTCCGGTACATTCTTAACTGGGTGTTTTCAAGGCTAATAACAAAGTTAATGAAACAGTTAATTAATTCATGTAAAAATACCGATGAAATAGTGAAACAAACCATGTTATTTGGTATTTTAAAAAAAACAAAAAAAAACTGTCAACCACAAGAGAAATGTCACGTGTAACACTATCAGTGTTTGCCAAATACGACTGATGTAACACTATCAGTGTTTGCCAAATACGACTGACCCCGTGGAGACCCCGTGGATATGTCAAGTACATATCAACTGGACCAAGGGGAACAATTTTAAGTGCCTCGTCATGGACACCATTTGATGGTCAATTTAATCTCAAGTTGACAACACCAAATTTTAGTACCTGTGCAAAAGCAAATGCTTCGCATTCCATCATTACTATATATACCGCGCGAGTGGAACGACTAGGATCGAGGGAATTTGTTCCGGGACTCGCAAAAAGGTGATTCTTTGGGTTTTTGCAAGAACTTACGTGAGCAAAATGGCAGAATATGGACGATTCTTACAAGGGTTAGCGAGAGAAATACTTGGGCAGTTATCAGCTGTTACTTCAACATTCAAGTCCGAGTGGGTTCAACCCTGTCTGACCATCATACTCAGGATCAGGGTGTCCCACAAGGCAGTATTTTGTCTGAAACATTATTAAGTATCAAGATAAACAGTCTGTCAAAAGTTTTGAATGATTCAGTTGATGGGTCGTTATTTGTGGACGATTTTAACATTTCTTGTCGCGGGAAAAACACTATTGAGAGACAACTGCAGAAATGGTCGCTTGCAAATGGCTTTACATTTTCTAAAACAAAAAGTAATTGTATACATTTCTTCAGGAAATATAGACAACACAAGGACCCTAAACTATTTCTATCTGACACACCCATAAAGGTAGTTGAGGAGACCAAGTTCTTGGGGCTTATTTTTGACCGTCACCTGACATTCTTGCCTCATATAAGATATCTCAAGGCAAAGTGCCTGAAAGCATTAGACTTATTGAAAGTCGTATCAAACTCCAAGTGGGGCGGGGATCAGACAACCCTTCTCCATTTGTACAGGTCTTTGATCCGCTCAAAACTTGACTATGGTTCCATCATTTATGGTGGAGCCTGTAAAAGTAACTTACAAAAACTGGATTCAATTCATCACCAGGGCTTGAGGCTGTCTTGGAGCTTTCAGAACCTCTCTTGTTGACAGTCTCTATGTGGAGGCTGATGAGCCTTCATTAAAACAACGCCGTTAATTTAAAACTTGCTTTACAATATATAACAAAATTAAAATCAAATCCGTCCAATCCAGCCTATGATTGCATATTTAATCCTCCCAACGAGGAATTATTCCATACAAAACCGAATCTGGTTCCTCCACAAGGGATTAGACTAAAACCTCATGTAACAGCAGCAAATATTGACCTTGATTTTGTTGCACCATACTGTTTACTGTCTACACCTCCTTGGCAACTCGTCCACCCGTTGTAGACCTCACACTTACTAATTTTTATTAAAAAATCAGATACAAATCAGTTAGTCTTTCAGCAAGAATATATCGCGTTGAGATCACAGTACAATTCTCACCGCTCCATTTTCACTGATGGATCCAAGGATGGTGGCAAAGTTGCCAGTGCTACCATCGTTGGATCAAAATTATTTCTTCCAGATTACCAAACAATTGTTCTATCTTTACTGCTGAGGCCAAGGCTATTCAAACAGCTTTGGAATATATTCAGACACAAAATATCTGCAAAAACTTCATCATTCTCTCTGATTCTTTGTCATGCCTACAGGCTTTAAAACATGTCTGCTCAAACCATCCACTCATTCTTGATGTTTAAGAATTACACAATACTCTGGCCACTGGCCAATACGACATCGTCTATTGCTGGTTACCCAGTCATGTTGAAATCACGGGTAACTCTCACAGCAAAAAAAGTGTAGGTTTCCGTCTTCCGGAAACCTTCCGGAAACCTTCCGGATACCTTCCCATTTTGGATCCGGCCCGGATACCTTCCGGAAACCTTCCGGAAACCTTCCAAAAAAAATGTCAAAATTTGGGGGGTGCATTTTGTTCACTTAAGTGTGAAACACATAAAAAAATTAACTTGAAAATACCAAGCAATTTGAAGGTTGTTGAAGGCATCTGGAAGGTTTCCGGAAGGTTTCCGGAAGGTTTCCGGAAGGTATCCGGATGCAAATTTTCTTCATGACTTGCTTCTGGTAAATAATGTTAGCCTGTGCATTACAGGTACCTGTTGTAATATTCTGTGTTATTTTAATGGTAAATATCCTCCTAAAACATTTTTGGAGAAGAAAATTGTTCAATTTCATATTTTGTCCTTTTCGGATGTTAATGGTATTTAATGAACAAACATCAGTTCTTGTATAATGATATCCTTAAATTTCATGTCCAGACTTCCAGTTTGTACTGAGAAAAAGAAAAAGTCATTGACAATGTGCTCACTTGGGCCTTTGGTCCTAGTGAGATGATAATAAGACTATTTGTAACGGTACATGTACTTGTTATATCCAAAATACTAACTTCATTGACATTTGCCTCACCCTAGTTTTATGGTACTACAGTAAGCTCTTCCTCAGTTACTGTGAATTATTTTATTAAAAGGGATTGACAGTTAATTTGACACTGGAGTTGTAACCACTGCACATATATGTGTATTCAAATAATATAACAACGATGTGCTTAATACTTCACAAATATCTCCAGAAATAGGCATTTTAGTTATAATTGCAGAAATACTTTATGAATGACCCCTTCACTGTTTCCTTGATCTTACACTTCAACCCCTCATGAGTTATCACTTCTGAGTGTGAATTTGACCTTCAATATCAGTGATAAATATTTCAAAAACATTTCAAAGAGCTATCCAGCACATAAACCAAATATGCAGTCCTTTGGTAGAATTCAACATATCATTGACCAAAATATGGAAGTAATGTAACCAGTATATGTATAAGAGTTACTAAGACTTCTGTAGAAAAGGCAATTTAAGGGAAAATGTAGTATATATAGATCACACACGACCTTTTTCCAACTTCGACCCCTGCCCAAAGGAAGAGTTAGACCACAAACAAACTTTTTGTCTGGTTGTGACTTTAACCTTTGACATAACAGATCAATGTGTCATCAGACATTTTCAGAGCAAAGGAAACATGTGTTATTTATCTTGAGATGCCCAAGCAATGCATGGTTTCATAAGATAAGTGTGGCTATTAAACTGAGGCAAAATCATGAAACATCCCCATTTACACAGCTGGCAAATGAAACATAAGCAACAATCAAATTATCAATTTCTTTTATTCATATGCCTATAGTATATCGCACATTGAACAGTGTTCACATGATGGTTCCTGATGCAGTATGCAATTTCATCCTATTCTTCAATACTCATAACAGAGTGTGATAACTGTTCGCTTGACAGTACCTACGGATTATGTTCACCAGTTCAGATGACTTACTTTCCCTCAATCCTCCTTTTCTTTCTATATTGCCATGGATGAACAGGAACCAGGATGAGGGGATACCAGTTAGACTCTATCTCTGCTGCATTGTGTTAGTAGAATTGTGAACTTTCCATTTGGTGTTTGGGTCCACATTTAAAGACAATAAGTCCCATTTATCATTCCTTTCAAGTGTTTACAAGAATTTCCTGAATGTCCTGGAAGAATTCCACTCCAGCTTGGCATTGGTTGGTCTTCTCACATTAGCCAGACCAGCCTTTGTGTGTCCCAGTACCATTTGGCATACTATTTCTCGGTCGGCCTCCATTGAAATAACAGGACCCTCATCGTCGCTGTCTGCAAATCACCTCTGATATCTGAAGGGGTGCAGCCTCTGTTTAGGACTCCCTTGTCTGGTCCTTCCAGACTGTCAACCTGGAGTACTCATCCAGGGATCTCAAGCAGGACTTCAGTTTCTGCAGCATTATGTAAAAAGATTTTAGCAATCAAAAAGAATTGTTGCCACATGTACTTACAGATAGAAGGCAGCAAAATCACTTAAGTTGTCATATGTGAGTCTATATGCTAAACATTTAAGATAATCACATCTCAAATCTCAACCAGACAAACCAGTGACTAATGTTATGAACTCGGTCCAGACAAACCGATGATAACTATTATGGACAATATCCCACATCACTGTGGTATGATTACATGTGATCAATGAGCCTACTCAATCACAACCTTATCTATTAATTAGGCTTGGAATGCTGGGAATCTTTTTAAGAGATGTCATTTAGTGATTGTTTCAACTCATCAACATGGAAAAATATATATTCACAATCCTTGTCACATAGCCAAACTATTGCTGGATGCAGTGTTAAATAAATGATTTGGCTTTAACACTGCTTTGAACAGTATTCCAGATATATCACCGCATGTTAGTTTGATGTGGGAAGAAAGTCCTAAGTGATGCAGGTCTTTGATGAATCCCACGAGTATGTGTATAATGCTGACAAACCTAGCAACATAATCGGGGAGAACCAGGATTTGAACCCATGACTATAGGTTTCTGCTAAGCCCAAGAGATGCAACTCTGCACAGAAAATTGTAGTGCCTTAGATAATAGGACATCCGTGCCTACAGCGATAAGGAACAAACTGAAGACATATTTGCAAAATAACCATATGAACCAAACAGAATAATTTCAAAATATTTACCACTCACTGTTGCTCTTCTATGGTCTTTCTTTGCATTGATGCTGCACGGATGACTGTCTCTTTTATTCATCCGGACATTCTACAAACATAAGTAGCATTCACATCACAGAAATGTCCAAACTGTACATGTTGTACATTTGATTCAAATGAAAAGACCCCGGTTGTGATTCCGACTTAGAACTACCCTAATCATAATAATTCATGTCAAACATTCAGAGATGACATTTATCCCCATATTTAACAAATGTTAAAACAATATTTTGACAACAAAGTCAGGGTCATTCAACACATACATTACATAGGAAATAACTTGTTCGACAATGCAGAGAGATCCTCACCATGTTGAATATCATTCCATGAATTATTGCCACATTTTCTTGAAATGCAGATTAATGCAATGCAGTATTTACTTTTATTTCTAGGCTATTTGTTTGGCTTTTCCATGGCACTGTTTTGACAGAGATCTAACCTTGATATGACACTTTGTTCAGAAATGATATAAATAAGAGAATACTTTATTATTCCCGAGAAAATTTGGGTTACATTGTAAAAGCACAGAGAAACAAGTATAGGATTCATGATTTAAGTTAAATACACTCGACCCGTGAAGATTCCGGGGTAGACTAGGTCTTCAGCAACCCATGCTTGCCGTAAAAGGCCATTGTGCTTGTCGTAAAAGGTGACTAACGGGATCGGGTGGTCAGACTCTGACTTGGTTGATGCATGTCATTGATCTAAATTCCGTGGCTCGATGCTCATGATATGAATCACTGGGTTGTCTGGTCCAGACTCGATTATTTACAGACCGCCATCATACAGCTGAGTGCGGCGTTAAACAACAAACCAACCTAAATACACTCATACATACACACACAAACACAACATCCAAACACCAGGGTTAGAAATTGGCACTAGTCATTTTGACATTTTAAAGGTTTTGCTATATGCTATCATTTTAGGACTAGTGGACTGAAAGTGTTAGTTTCTACCGCTGCAAACACTAATCAACTAATGAATTGAGTGGTCAGACTAGGTTGTCATCATACTCTGAGGGCATGGATCTTTGCTGAAAATAACAATCACTAGATTGCCTGGTCCATGTTCAATTATTTACAGGCTGTCATCACAGAGCTGGACTATTGTGAGTGTGATGTTTCACATTACATTGAAATATACCATGATGAATACATGTAGTTTGTATTTATCACAAACAAAAATACTCACTCAATACTTGGTATCCTCCCTGAGGATGTCTGTGAACCTCCCCACAAACCCTGAACATGCTGAAACAGAAAACAACTAACTTGTCTTTATCCTTTCAATGTTTCAGTGTGAATTTGTTAAAGATTGATAATCTGTCATTATTCATTGTAATCCATATCTCACTTTCAGGTGGTTCAGGTGGCAACACATGATTGGAATTGAATGCCACGTTTTGTTTGACATGCACTTTGCCAGATTTATACCCTTGGTAACTAACCCTCATCATCAAATCCCAGCGTTATGTTGAGAATAAGGACACGACCCTTAAAAGTCCTGCAACTGTAGCTCTTATGCAAGCCCAAATAGAAATACCATGTCACAACAAACACTTGATCATAATAATAACAAAGGGTTTCCGAAAACAACAAAACTAAAAGGCCCTTGACGTTTACAGTAGTAACATGGAGATCAGGAAAATATCTAAATCAATCCATTCCATAAGATCTCTGTATAGAAATCATGGAACATTATGTCTCGAAGCCCTGCTACATACCTGGCATCTGCAAGCTGCTCTTCCTTCCTTCGGCTGTCAATCGAGTTTTCGAAATACTTGACGTCCTCGTTGTGGATGGCTCAGGTGGATTTCGACCGGGATTTCCGAGTTACGGGTGATTGAGAACAATGTATCCATACACGAGGTAAGCATATCGCAATCAAGCATCACGGTGTACATCGAGTACACGAGGTTTGAGTGTTTGTTTACAATTGTGTTCCAAAATGGCGCCCTCGGCCATACAGGGAATTATGGGTAGACTTGCTTGTCCCGGAATAACACGAGTTGGTCACGAATGA
This sequence comes from Haliotis cracherodii, assembly GCF_022045235.1. Taxonomy (NCBI): domain Eukaryota; kingdom Metazoa; phylum Mollusca; class Gastropoda; order Lepetellida; family Haliotidae; genus Haliotis; species Haliotis cracherodii. The sequence continues at coordinate 8,019,436 of NW_027266269.1, forward strand.
CGAGCGGTCATTTCTGCAGCAGTTACGGAAAGAGACGAGGTTGGCCGATTACAGTTCATACAGGCCATATTGGGAGCCGCGGGGATTTCGACAGTGTGTATTAGGAAGTATACCTATGTGGTGTATGGAATATGCGTTTGCCTACCATGCCAGGCAGTGTGACAAGGGATATCCCAGCGGATGTAATATTCCTACAGCAGAAATGTTTCACAACCTCGATTGCAGGGAGCTGAAGATGTGACATATTCAGACAGAGACCATAATACATAGACTGTTATATGGTCTCTGATTCAGGTAAGGAATATGTTAATCATATTGATCACGTATTAAAGTTATTTATCTTCTGTAAGCCACTTATTCTGTGTTATATATGTTAGTAAATGTGTGATTTAATTTTTGTAGGATAAGCAATCTACCTAATTTATGTTAATCCTTGCTAATGTATATGATGTAGAAATATGTTTGCTTACTTGTATTCCTTTATCTAGATACTCTATAGTGACTCATTTTTTAGTTCATACCGTACCGACTAAACTTACTTTTGCAGGTGTGAATAATCAAGAACAAATTAAATGACAGGAGTTTTGCAACAGTGAACATAGTGAAGTGGAAGATAAGACATTTGAAAGGTATGGATATTTTCACTTGAACTTGTTGAAGAATACCGTGATAACAACTTTATCATGTTGGGAATTTTGGCGGTGGGGTAGCATAGTGGTTGAAGTGCTGAAGACCAAGGTTCGATTCTTGTCATGGGTACAATGTGTGAAGTCTATGTCAGGTGTCCCTTGCTGTGGTATTGCTAAAAAGAGCGTAAAACCATACCCACTCATTTGGGGATTCCGGGTTGGAATTGGTCCCCATCAACCTATGCTAGTTGTAAGAGAGGGTAAAACTATAAAGGGAAATAGTACCTCGCCTACTATTGCCTGGTGAAAACAGCACCTTGTTATTTTTTTTTTACCATGGGTCTGAATATGCCCGAATACATGAAATTAAACTTGCATGGTCACTTGTAAACACAAATAACTGAGAAATTTTCAAAAAGGTTTACATTAAAAACTAGCATCTACTTGCCGACTCTGATTTGGAGATGCAACTAAACTTATTGTGAAAATATAATATGCTTTGATTTCTTTGAAGTAAAATAAATGCAATTAAACTTGCAAACACAAATAATTGTTAAATGTTAGTCACCTAAAAATAGTTTACATTAGAAATTAGCCTCTGCTCAAATTTACTCATGATTCTGATTGGGAGGTGCAACTAAACTTATCATTGAAAGATCACATGCTTTGAAGTTTTAAGTAGCTTTACTCAGATTAGCTCAATGTCAAGCTGAACCTGAGTCTGGCGAAAATGTCAAGAAACTGGACAGCAGGTATACTATATATGTCATATTTATTTTAGTAAGTAGGAAATAAATAGTAATTTTATAGAAATTTCATTTATATATATTTCGGCCAGGAATCAACATGTCTCTCCAGATAACAGACAACAATTAGTAGCCCTTTTTGCCAAATCAAGGTGCTGTTTTCGTTGGAGAAATCAGTGACATTTTGCTGAGGTGCCGTTTTAGCCTCACCCATAAGAGATAACCTAATAGATCAGGTGATCAGGCTCAGTGACCTGGTTCATGGCATCTGACAGTGACCATCTAACAGTGTGGATTGATGTTCACAATATCAATCACTGGATTGTCTAGAATTTTGGGCCTACCTTTAGAATACAGTACCTTTTCAAACAGGTCACAGTACCCTGTGATGTAATTCGTAGTATTCTGTTGCCTGACACCCTGGCAAAACAATGCCTTGTGATGTCAGGGGTCATTGGATGTGCATATATATGCTCTTTTCAGTGGTCTATCGTCTTCACACGCTATGTTGTTGCATGAGTTTAAATTATTTGTTTACTAAATATTGTTTTAAACATTTATATGTGAACTGGATGGGTAAACAAGCAAAAACTTATTTGAATACCGCTCCAGAATTAGAATACAATATGATATGACAAAAGTACAGTCAAGGAATACAATTATATACATGTTCTAATTATAGAAACTACGTTGTCGGCGCTGTCAGGTCGCATTTTTAGTAGTAATAGTGTACTGCAATATACGGCAAGGAATAGTATTATAAATTTAAGATGCTATGTACAATCACAAAACCTATTGGATAGCTGAATGTAGTCTTCTACTGATTTAAGAATTTCTAAGTTTATTTTTGACGTCCTTTCAGGATTACCTAATAGAATTGAATTTAGATCATATCCCTTAACATAATAGTACATATTCTGTCTTAAATCATTGTAATTTGGACATATGAAAAAGAAGTGAAGTGCATCTTCAGTGTGATGGCCACAGCTACATGCAGGATTATCTTATAAATATTGCCTGCGGATGCACATTTTATAACAAGTGCTTGTTTATTTTCTATATACTTTTATTTCATTTTTTTACTTATTACAGTGGTTAAAATGATTATAAATATAAATTGAAACTAATAATGTGCAATAAGCGGGTTATAGCTGAAACGACACCTTAGCAAAACAGCACTGACTGGCGAAATACTCGCCGAAAGCGAAAACGGCGATTATTACTTGACGAAAATGACACCTTATTTTTTTTTTTACCTTGGTAAAATAAATGAATTTAAACTAGGAATGATAACTTGCAAAGACCAATAATTGTGAAATGTTAAAACAGGTTTACAATAGAAATTAGCCTCTACTCCAACTTATCCGATACCCGACTCAATTTATTGTGATAACATGCTTTGAAGTAAAATATATGGAATTAAACACACATCGTCTCATACAAACACAAATGCATGTAGTTGTTAAACGTTGAAACAAGTTTACCTTCGAAATTATTCCCCTACTCCAATTTACTCACCGACTGTTGTGAATGTATTTTTCACTTTAAAGTTTAAAGTACTCAATGTCAAGCTGAAACTGTATTTAAGAATCCTAACATGGTGCAATTTTTCACAATGTCCTTTCGATGTGTCATTTGAACATGTTGAAAGGTTTTACAAGGGATATTTGTAACCCAATACTTTCCGTAACGGGCGACAATGCTCGTCTAAAGAGTTGACTAACGCCATCAGGTTGCGATCAGACTCGGTGACTTGGTTGATGCATGTCATTGATCCCAATTGTGTGGGTCGATGCTCATGATGTCAATCACTGGACTGTCTGGTCCAGACTTGATTATTTACATATAGCCGGAATATTGCTTGAGTGCGGCATAAAACAACAAACCAAATCATAAGTGTGGGATGAATGATTTGAAATTAGCAAGTTTAATGTGACCTTCAATCACTACAACCTGATCTGAGTCTTGAAAAGATATGACTTTGATTCAGTGAAAATTTGCATCATGATAGTTTCAACTGTAGATACAGTTAATCTGTTTGTTGTACAGTTTCTGTATATCAATATATATGTTGTTCAAATAAGCTTTGCCTCTTCACCAACCCTATTCCTCTTTTGGAATAAATAGTGTCCAATAATTCAAACACCATCACCATCATCCTAGTGAACACAACAAAGAAATGCACATCAAAAACGTCATTATTATTATTTCTGATCTCTGATAAATTAGAAAAAAACTGTTATCCAGCAAGATACATTTCCTTGGTCCCAAGAAGCATGGTACATAGTAAACTGACTCGATAAGTTGAATAACATTTGTAAAGGCACAACTGACTAAGCCGTCACTACTCAATTAAGTAATTAACAGACAATTGCAAGTACTAATACCCACCCGACACTAATTGCCCTGTTAATCCCTAGTCCACAATGATTTGACATTGAGTTCATTTTGCTAATTAGCTGTTTTTAGAGTAGCAAGGTAATAAACATCAAAGGTGGGGCAGGCTTTGATCATGTGTTCTGTAGAAGAGATGATGTCACTTGTTTTATGTTTATTTAGGATTAGCTACATCCCTTGATGCTACCAAGGCAGCCCTTGAGATTATCAGACAGTTTGGCTAGACACAAACTGATGTCTCCCTTGTAGCACACTATGTGTCAGACACAGACTTTGACCACTCTGTGCAGATGCATATCAATGCATAAAGAACATTGGGTAGATGATTCAACAATGCCACACAAGTCAAAGTTGGGTTTCACTGTATTTAGAAACAGACGATGGATCCAAAACTTTATAACAGTAATTATGATTAATTTAAACTTTGCCAGGCCAATATTTTGGCAGATTTGCATGTTATAGTTAATCTTTATTTAGTTAATTTTCAAAAAAGATAGGATGAATGATAAAATATGATAATGAGTCATGAATATTTGAATTCAGATCAGAACAAACAGGGAGGGTCACCCTAAAATGTGAGAGTCTCTAGGGGAGACTTTTGACAAAATGGACAATAAAATATAAAGTGCTTTGCATTTTCTTTCAGGGAGGGTTGTGTCAAAAATGAATGAGAACATACCGGTAATACATGACCGGCCCCTTTAATGTAATATACATAGTTTTTAGTTGATGGTTCAGGTTGTACTTTTCAGTTGAATTTCTTATCACTGTCTATGATGGACTACCAATTAACGGTAGATATTTAATATCCATAATAACTTAGATAAATGCTTCTACAGTCTCATCCTAATTTGTCAAAATTTGAATTTCAATATAGCTTCCATTAATGAATTAATGAATTTGGTGAGAATATCTATTGTCTGAATTCCTAATATACTTTCTTTTGTATTTGGTGTGCAAGGGTAGCCTAGTGGGTGAAACAGTCTCTGAAACCCGGGTTCAATTCACCACATGGGTACAATGTGTGAAGCCCATAGCTGGAATATTGCTAACAAGCTGCATGAAACTATACCAACTCACTCGCTCATTATGTTGTATTTTGAGATCACTTACATGACATGTGTTTTGATAATTATGAATAGTTGCATTTATGTATTTATGTATAAGAACCTATGTAACTTAGTTTTTCATAGTCTTGTTTACCCTTCCTTACATTTTGATGTAATGCAAACACTCAACCAAAATTCAGGTGAACCTTGTGGTATTGTTTTAGAAGACCGGATACATTTTTGTATTTTCTGAACACTTTACTGTTTGCAATGGCTTATTTACATGTTCAAAGATTGGTTAAATATCAGTTGCAAGATAAATTGTCAATACCTCACTGTTTGAGAAAACAACTTTAAACATTTGTAAATATGTGTGTGTTTCATAACTTTTGACTAACAAGTTTCTAAAGATGTTATGAAATGTTTCAGGTACCTGGATTTCACAATCTCACACCAGCTACATTTAAGAAGATCTTGCTCACACAATTCAGACAAGGGACTCGCCGGAAGATGAACAGTACTCCTGATAACAACCATGAGATTCGCCTCAGAAAGTGATGATTCTGAATGAATAATGCCACATCAGTGTGACTGTAGGTGGTTTTATTATGACACTAATGAAGTCTGAATGAATTTATGCCAAAGCACTGTGACTATGTCCAGGTTGTGTACACCGATGCTGACCATACAAATCTGAATGACTTTTGTGGTTTACTGCAGAAACATAATTGACTTTAGATATTTTTCTTCAATAAAATTCTTCTGAGATTTGACTAATTTGTTTATTTAGAAAATGGCATTGAAGCGTCTGTTCTGTAAGGCCTTGCAAACACCACTGGTTACTTTATGCTAGTTCCTCTTCTTGCTTGATCAAATTTCAATTTGTGATATGTACCTATGAAATGCCATATAATCAATAAATAATATTTTTTTCCAAAAACATGATTTGTTTTGCTTCATTAGCATAAAGATATATAATACTGATCAGCCATAACATAGGTGCTGAACAAATATGAAATGTACTAATGCCCTGAATGTTTTCCTACTATAAATACTTAACAAAAGTTGTAGTTCCACCTTAGTAGACAAATGACATTGATATTTTTTCTGTACTTTATTTAGGTGTTTTCTATGGATGCCATTAGTCTTATGCACCAATTTGGGACAATTGTATTCTGTTTTATATTCCCATGAAACTACACTGTCCCGATATAACAAGTACTGATACCGTTCCAAACTAATCTGTTAATCTCACCAGGGCCAAATGCCAAAGCACATAGCCAATGACTTTCCATTTTTTTGTGAGTGAGAATGCTGTTTTGCCACTTTTAGCAATATTGCAACAATATCATGGTGGCGGACACCAGCAAAAAGCTTCACACATTGGACCCATGTCGCAAAACAACTTGTGAACAATGCATGCCCACATATCTCAGTTTGAGGAGGATATTTACCATTAAAATAACACAGAATATTACAACAGGTATCAGTAACTTTTTCTTTTTCTCAGTACAAACTGGAAGTCTGGACATGAAATTTAAGGATATCATTATACAAGAACTGATGTTTGTTCATTAAATACCATTAACATCCGAAAAGGACAAAATATGAAATTGAACAATTTTCTTCTCCAAAAATGTTTTAGGAGGATATTTACCATTAAAATAACACAGAATATTACAACAGGTACCTGTAATGCACAGGCTAACATTATTTACCAGAAGCAAGTCATGAAGAAAATTTGCATCCGGATACCTTCCGGATACCTTCCGGAAACCTTCCGGAAACCTTCCAGATGCCTTCAACAACCTTCAAATTGCTTGGTATTTTCAAGTTAATTTTTTTATGTGTTTCACACTTAAGTGAACAAAATGCACCCCCCAAATTTTGACATTTTTTTTGGAAGGTTTCCGGAAGGTTTCCGGAAGGTATCCGGGCCGGATCCAAAATGGGAAGGTATCCGGAAGGTTTCCGGAAGGTTTCCGGAAGACGGAAACCTACACTTTTTTTGCTGTGTCTATGGCTGATGCTGCAGCAAAAGCAGCTCTAAACAAATCTGTGACCCCACTTCTTCTACCATACAGCGACTACAAACCTTTAATTAGATGCTATATCAAAGACCTTATGCAAAAGAAGTGGGAGACCCAAGTAGTTACAAATAAATTACATACAATAAAACCAACTATCGGTTACACCTACTTGGGTTGTAAGTCCAGATTTGAAGAGGTCATTATGCGACGATGTTGAATTGGCCAATCATGTTATGCATATCCTGCATCCCTTGTGATGAAAGAATCACTGTCAAGCATGTCCTGCTTGACTGCATTGATTTTTCCATGACAAGGGATAAGTATTTCAAAATTACATCCTTAAAGAATCTTTTTAATCAAATCAGTTCTCATTTAATCATCGGTTTTTTAAAAGAAATAGAATTGATAGATAACTTTTGATTGTAATATGTATCATATAAAATAAGTGATATTTAATTTGGTAGAATGAATTCATAACTGAGATTGTTAGTGGCTGTTTCCTCACAGGAGGTTGAAGAATCGTAAAATAATTGTCCCCCTGAGAGGGAACGTAAGTCCGGTATCATTCAAAGTATTTTTATCATTTCACTGTGATTTTAATCGTAGTATTATTGTTGATTTTAACTGTTTGGCTAATCTTTCTGACCATCGCCAGTAGCCAGACGGATGGTGTAAATCCTGCTGGGGTACCATGAAGGTAGCAGAAGTACCGTAAGTCCCTATGGTCTCTAGTATGGTGGCCTAACTTTGGTTGCTGGCGATCTACAGCCCGTTTTTATACTTTGCCGTCTGATAAACTATTTGCCAAAAATAGCACCACTGACACCAAACTGTTAGTAAATGAGATTTATCTCTGCTGTTTTTTTTGGAGAATGTGATACTTTGAGGTTTCTATTTTTCTTTCAGGTGGAGTTTACAGTATTGTGGAAGCATATTTGTTAAAAGTACATAACAGCCATAAAGGTATGCATGATGCAATAATATATACAAACATCTTCAGAAATAAAAAAATGAATGATTCTTATTGAATTGTGACCCAAATCTAAGAGGGCGGGTAGATTAAGCTTATCCGTCCGTCCTTCCTTTCAAAGATTCAGTTTGTGTGTGAGTGCAGTGTTAAGTTTGATTTTGATATGTATATTTTCTGAAAAAAATGTGATTTTCTAAATGTTTTTAACTTCGGATATTTGTTTTTATTTCAACCTTTGTGCGAGCTGTCATTTGAACACTACTTCATGGATTCTTTTCCAATTAGTGGTACAGTTTCTATACCCATAGAGAAAATATAGCTTTTTACATGTTTTGAACTTAGAATAATTTTCATTTAACATTTGTGCTACCTATAACTTGAGAACTACAACATGGATTCTTTCCAAATTTAAGGAACACTTTCTATACTAATAAGAGAGGTGCAGTGCAATTGTTGATTTAGATATGTGTATTTTCAGAAAAATAATATGATTTATTAAATGTTTTGAACTTAGAATTTTTTTCTTCAACACTTGTGCGACCTATAACTTGAAAACAAACACATGGATTTTTTTCCAATTTGGTGTAGTTTCTATACCAATAGAAGTGCAGTGCAAAGTTTGATTTTGATAATTATGCTTTGTCCATGTTTTGAACTTTGAAAAATGAATGAGTCGTTACCCTTGTTCATTTTAGTGTCAATAGCTTTTCTGCCTATCTATGATCCAAGAGCATCATGGTATTACTGTCCATGCTACCTTCCTAGTTTTAACAGTTTTGTAACAGTTTTATGTTAACATTTATGAGGGGTGGGGGTAGCACTGCTGAGACCTTTTTGCAGAAATGAAATTATTATTTTGGGGAGGGCAAACATTTCTCCTATATGTCAAAAATATGCCCCTTGCCTTGTCATTTCTATTATATCTGTGTCAATGTTTTATTCAGTTAGCAAGGCACATGGGGAGATCATGGATACAGTTAAAGATCATCCCTGTGAAAAGTTCTTCTGACCCTACATCTGATGACTTGTCATTTAACAAATAAATGAAGGTCACCGAAACCAGAATTATATGGTCATTTTGTTGCTGTATCATGTGTCTTAATGGATCAAGGATATGGATCATAAGACAATGTATGGGGTAAGGCCAAGAAAAATTAAATGTTTCAATTTGTGCCAGGCTTATTGTCTGAGGGTTTTTGATTTGCAAAGTCATGGGAAAATCATATACTTTCTTAATACTGTTGAAACATGTGTGAACAATTTGCACATAGTCCTGAAAATTGTATTGGAAAGTAAATATTATATCACCAAATTGTACATGTAATTTAAAACATTTTGAATTCTTTCTTGGCCGTATTTCAAACTATGTATGCCGAGGTACCCTGCCAGAAGAGAGCGTATTTCATTGGCATGCTCTTTCATGGATAGTGTTCAGAGATAATTTGGCTAGCAGAACGTATTGCTTGTTACCTGATGTCTTAACTAAAATGGTATAAACATCTCAGGCTGCCTCGGAGGTAGTGGGGAATAAAACAGGCGTAATCTAACGTTGGGCCAACCTTGGCTGACCATCGTCTGACTGCTATCTGGTACCAATAGCCTGTCGATATATCTGTTAATGGGTGCATTGACGGTAGCGAAAGTACGATTCAACTATCAGTGTGGTAAATGGTGCATGTTGTAAGTAGTCTAGTTACTGCAAAGACAGGCTGAATATATTCTAAGTAGGAGGATGTTATTAAGAATTTAGTCAACTGTAAGTATTTGACCAAAAAGGTTTTGTTGCTGAATGCTTTTTGTGACCCGATTCCAACAGACATATCAGATATGAGGGAGCAGATATGAAGGGAACACGTGTTTGACATCCCATGGGAAACCTTGAGATGACCTGAGATATTTATTTTGCACTGACAAATCAAATACGCATGTTTCACTATGTTGCACTTTTTCATGTTTGGGCGGGTTGCCTCTACTGTTTACAACATGTGGATGTGATCGCCAGTAAAATGCCAACATTCCAAGGGGTGTTTTTAGACACGATTAGTCGGCAAAACTAAAAACAATAACTTAGCAACTAGCATGACAGCTAAGGAAATGTCCACGTGTATATGGGGCTTCAAATACACCAAGATAAACATGTGTATGTTTTTCGGTTGTACATAATGTTCAATGCTATGTTAAGGAGGCCGTTTTACTGAGTAACTGCCTGACTATCCAATTCCCATTTGTTCAACTTATTAATTTTCACAAGTATCTACATAATTCTACTGTTCTGTTGTTTCTATTATGATGTTTTTGACAGTTTGGTCGGACTTATTCCAGCTCTCTTAAAATAGAATTATTAAAATTTTGAAAAAAATAGTTCGAGAGTTATCGATATAGTTGAATGGTCAGGTACATAGAGGTTAACACGCGAGTGTGTTTGGGGGATGGTAAATATCCTGTATTAGGAATAAACATTGTATTTAGCGAGCCCTATATTGTCATTCTTCAATTCAGTGCATGAAAATAGCTTTCCTTTTGTCACAAACATTACCGAAACATTGCAAGTTTTCCTGGAATGTGCGCATTAAAATATATTACGTCACAGGGTAAGTGATGTGTCAGTCTGACAGTGGCAGTAAACAATGTGGTTCAAACTGAAACATGTTTCTTATACAGTGGCTAAACAACATATGCGCAAAACAACAATTGCCTACATGAATTGTTTTTACATGTCTCACGGCAATCCATCAGTCTGTCCGCTAGAGTAATTTCCCTTTGACTGTGAGACGTCACGGCCACGGTCAGATGTTGTTGACAGTCTGTCCTGTCAAAATGTTAGTGGAGTCAGATGTACACACAGCGACAAAACGAAACAACGTAACTATTCAAACACATTTCCGCCAAATCCATCTTTTTTAATTTGTGGAAAAGGTTCCAAGTCGCAGAGCTCTACGAGCACAGATGTGGCTACTGATCACGCTTCGCTAAGACTAGTGCCCTGGCCATTTTTTTCGGAATTTATGTCTCTACATTTGCCCAAACTTGTACTACCCAAACTAATCAACCTTGTTTCAATGTGGTCGGTTGTCGACAAGCAAGTCATTTTTCTGATAGATTTTAATCTATCCAGGGATCTATTAAATCGAAATCTTCCTTAAGTCTAAATAGCCTTTGTCTGACTTTATTCTTGTTAATATGGTTGTAGTTGTACGAATCCTGTAAATAATCTTGGATAATTTTCCAATCTCCACAAAGAAGTGCTTTATATGAATATCCATCAACGCTCAAACATAGTCGGCACGATCGTACGTTTTTCAAGTCACAGATAGGCGACACATACAGTTTGTACATCACACAGTGTCACTGAAAAGACAAAGGTTTCACAAAATATGCTTACACACATCCTGTCGCCTTGTCCAGGCATTTAAAGGGGCAGGAATGGCGTGCAAACAGATCTACCGCCCATTCTTAAAAAGAAACGCGCAATTCTTGGAAAACAGGGGAGGAATACATGTTTGAAATAGTTATCCAAATGTGTGAACGAACAGATTCCTCAAAGTACATAGTACACAGCTGTTAGGATCAGACCACGTTGCGGTAAAAAATCGTGCACTCTGGAATACAAAACTCACTCACTCAGATAAAATAGCGGATTGATAAAATACAATGGAAGGAAGTACGTCCCTCATTGTCATTACTTACAAACTATCTCCAGCAGGCATACTTTCCATGTTGCACAATTTAAAAACGAAAATACCTACTAGTTTCGATGCAGTGCTTATTCTTTTCACTTTGTTCCAACAATGAATCTCAACATTCTGGGAAAACTATCACACATCTTTCATATTCAACTAAAAGGTTTCAACTTGAAAAGCTTTTCAATATTGACTTTTAGAACATGGTGTAACCACTTAAGGTTCTGGCTCTGATAATCTTATTACAAACACAAGAGAATAAGATAAGAATGTTGATCTAGTATGATTGTTTTGGGTGCATAGTTAAAGTATTCTTGGCTCAAATAATGTGTACCATGACCTTTTGAGACACCGCCAAGGGATAATCTCCATCATGTATGTTTAAGTGAGAGGTTTTGTTTCATTAGCTGAAACAATTTTAAAAGTTAACATTGATCATGCATTGGAAACACATACTTTATGTTAATAAGCAACATAGCAGCCATTCAAAACCATTTAACTAAATAAACTATTTTCTGGTTTCGTATTACCACACACTCAGCCTCAGTCGTTATCAAGCAAAAGCAATACCCACAAAAGGATATTCCAGTTTATGTCTGACATTTTGTCTTTAGGGCACAATTGACTATTGATAAAGAGGCGACTCATGTTTGATCGTGTGGTCAGGATTTGTGATTTGAAGCTTGATTTGCTTGTCTTCATACCTCAACAGCGTAAGATGAAGAAAGATAATTTCTATGGATGAACAACTTCTTTATTACAATAAGTGCGATGGTTCACTGTAGATCCTAACACCTTTATCAAGCAAGTGATTGATAGTGCTGACTGACTGATGTAGGAGATTTAACGTGCGCTTTCTGACTGAAGCGTATTTCGCAAACGGGCCGGGCCGGACCATTTATTGTATTCCGAAAAGGGTGAAAGTGGTGTGTGCAACCCTAGAAGGGGCTTTTAGGGGTTGCTTATACTGAATTTTTGGAATTTTTAAATTTGAAATAAATGCCGAGGTGACCAGAGGAGGGAACTAAGGGAGCCGGGTGAGGTGTGTGTGTGTATGTTTATTGGATTTTGGATTGGTAGATTAATTAGTTTTTAGATGCGCTTAATTAGGTCTGTTTTGATTAGAAATACGCCTAGGGCCTTGAAGTTTTCTAGTTAATTTTGAGGGTTTAGTATTTCATCTAGAGTAGGAACCTCATTTAGATTGAGGGTGGTTTGTAGTGTGGTTCTGTGTGTTTGGTAGTGGGTGCAGTGGATGAGTGGGTGTTCTGTGGTTTCGGGTTGTTTGCAGTGGGGGCAGTTGCCTGTGGTGTGTCTTTTAAGTTTTTTTAGGTGGTTATTTAGGTTCGTGTGTCCTGTTTGGAGTTTAATAATTAATCTGTCAATTTTTTTAGAGGGGTTTAGGATTTTAGGTTTGGCTAGTGGTTTTCTGAGCACTTTTTTGATTTGGCTATTTGAGTTTTGATATTGTTTATGCCATTTTTTGGTTATTTTTTTGTTTGTTTAAACTTTTAATTTCGGATGTTGAGATGGGTAGGTTTAAGCTGATTTGTGGTATTTTGAGAGATAATTTAGCTGCTTTATCGGCACTTTCGTTGCCGTAAATTCCTACGTGGGCGGGTATCCACAAGAAGGTTATTTGTTTGCCTGCTTTTGTTAGGTCGTTTAGGATAGTGCTGTTAGGATAGTGCTGAAGAACATAGGTATATATACTTCTAAGTTTATACACTAAATTGATTGATGGACACTGAGAGCTGATTAAGATTATCTGAAGCCAGTAAATGACTTATGGGACAGGGTAACCAACCACGGAAGCTGATTGGGATGATTGGAAGCAAGTGAATTAGAAGCCAGTGAATAGTCTTATGGACACAGAGTCAGTATTTAATGTGGCACATTTGTATGGATGAAAACTACTGTATTCTTTGTATCTACGTTTCACGGTCCCTTTATCAGATTACCCATAGATAGATAGATAGATAGATAGATAGATAGATAGACAGATTGAGTATGAATAGTTGAATCGGTGGGTGGATGTAATATTCGGTGAATGGTTGAATCGGTGGGTGGATGGAATAGTGGGTGGATGGTTGAATTGGTGGCTGAAGGAATAGTGGATGAATGGTCGGATGGGTGGGTGGACGGATTGGTGGGTGGACGGAATGTTGGATGGAATAGTGGATGAATAGTTGAATTGGTGGTTGGACGGAATAGTGGGTGAGGGGTTGAATAGGTGGCTGAAGGAACAGTGGCTGAATGGTCGAATGGGTGGTTGGATGGTTTGTCGGATGAATAGTTGAATGGGATGAAGGATGTATTGGTGATGGATTTTAAGGATGGATTGGTTGGTGGGTTGGTTGGAGGATGGGACAGTGGATGAATGGTTGGAAAGGATGGTAGATAAATTGATTTGTTGATAAATTGAATAGTGGATGGGGTAAAGGCATGAGTACAAGACTAGGGAAAGATACCAGAAATAATTGACCAATAGAGTTAGAGCGTGGCAGGGAGGCATTATTAACCATGTCGTATCAGGTATCAAAGCTGTCAAATTTTATGTTTGAAAGGTAAGTTGACCTTTGATTACTTTTCTAGGTCAATCCCGTGTTGACAGTGATGATACCAGGTGTCATAATAAAGTATTTGCAATATTCATACCTTCAATGTTACACAATTTGAAAAGGAAATACCTTACGTTTTCAGACGTCGTGTTCTTTTATTCAGTATCTTCCCATGAATGAATCTCAATGTTCTACCGGCCAATTTATCCAACACCTCATCAGTTGCTTCGGGTTTAGAGATGTTTATATTAAATGTTCTGTATTATATTTGTGTGTCTATTTTAGAACGTAGTATTCTATCTCCTCAGTTTGTTCCAACGCCTGAATCTCAATGTTCTGAACAACCAATTTATCCCAAACATCAGTAGTTGCTTCATTGCACTAAAAGGTGTGTATTAGATATTCATCTTCTTAATATAGGATTTTTATAACATTAAAGCTGAACCTTTTTAGGGTTTGGCTTCAGACAGTTGGCATTGACGAAGGTAAAGCATTCAGGTAGAACTATTTATCAGCTCAACACTGTATAGTTTAAGTATTCCTGGTTTAACATGACGTTTGAGAGCAGCAGCTTTTTGCTATGATGCTGTGTAAGTGAATGTGTTCTGGTGCGAGGAAACAAACACTGAATATATGGCTGATTGTATACTGTAAATATCCGTTATGATTTCTTGTGAAGTTTCATATTTTGCTTACGTTTTTGCAGAGCCATCCCAGTGTGTTATTAGTACAATTTCCAATAGGTGTTCTTTATACATTCTACTCCGTTTGCATGTCATAATCAGTATAACTTACTGTTGTTTGTTGTTTGTAGTGTATATCTAAACATATAGTTAACCGTTCCTTTCCCATCTCTGGTTTTCAGTGATCCATTCCTATTCCGTTCCATGATATTTTGTCCTTTATCTTCAATGAATACTGTGGCATTGACATGTCATTTTTAACACAACTCCTTTTGCTTTGGTCGTTCTTTGTAGGTCAAACAATTTAGATTGGTGCACTGAGCTGATCTAATGTTCTCAAAGGTCTCCACCGACAATTTAATTCATAAAAATTTACATATTTTTTCAAATGAACTCAATTGTAATAAGCAAAGTTATCCAAGATGGGTGTTGGTGCATTTAAAGAATCCATGTCCACATAACATACACACACACACAAACAATTACATTCAAAGTAAACCGCCGTCATATAGCTGGGCTATTGCTGAGTGCGACATAAAACAACAAACAAACTAACATTCAAAGTAATGTCGAGATGTGTGACACGTTAATATCAAATGCCTTACTGTTGAAATTCATAGTATTTAGTATCAAAAGGAAGTTAGAGCATTCTTAATATCCTGATCCTCATTATTTGAAAACTTTTGAATTTCAGTTGTAGACCTCCATATCAAACGACACGGGCCAAATAAGTGATTCATTTCATTGGCAAACCTTTTAAATTGACAGTTATGTTTTCATTTAACGGATTTGTTTTGTTTGTCAACCATGTAAATAACATGTATGTGTCAGAAGAAACGGTTCAATACTAAATTAGAACAGCCCTAAATCTGTTATAAATTAATTCATCAATGTTGTGTCCGCTGTTCAAGCCATAATTCATCCCCTGTGTGGCGGTACATGACTGTTGATATTTTTCTTTTGTTACGAACTCAAATATTTGCTTACGGCAAGGTCGTTTCGTTAGATTAGTGTGGAGAATTGTCAGGGATAGAGACGAAGTGTATGTTCGTTATGTTATTTTGTTCAACTTGCTGGTTCTTAACGTTTGTGTTCACCATAGTCAGTAAACGATTTGTCTGAAACACTCTAGTTGTATGTAACTTAGTCTTAGGTAGATCTGTTTTTATTAAACTGATTAACTGTTCTAAACTCATCTGAGACCGCCATCTTGTCAGCTCAAGTTAACTGCAGCTGAGGCATGAGAGCTTAAAGCTCTGTCACAGGAAACATCATGTCACTGATATCAGCATTGGTTGTTGCAAAGAAATCAGTTGAACGTTCAAAGAAACCTTTGAACCTATCCATAATTGCTTTGGCCATCGTATAGTAATCTACCGTCAGTTGCTGGCGATCTACAGTTCGTTATGATGATGTATTGTTATGTCTAATGATGTATTTTTATGGTTCCATGCTAGTTTTAAATCATAATCTGTGATGAGTCTAGTTATTTTGCTGGGTGAGTTTGGTTTAACACCGCTTTCATATTCCAGTTATATCGCGGCGTGTCTGTTTAATGTGGGAGGAAAGCCCAAAGTGATGCAGGTCTCAGACGTTCAACACTTCGGTGAAACCCACGAGCACGGATATGGTGCTGACAAACCTAGAAACATAATCGGGCGAACCGGGATTGTAACCCCCAATCATAGGTTTTGGACTTTCCTAATTTGACGCAATTCTGCACATGGAATCGTGGCGACTGGGCCACCCGTGCCCCCAGTTATTTTAATGTCCGATGTTGACAGGTTCTTATTGCATACATGTATTAATTATATTATGTTCTTTGAAAGTCACGATATGCCTGAAATATTGCTGATGTGACTTTAAATTTTAACTCACTTTGCTTTATCTAACGATCGATCTTATTCCACTCTATGTGTAAGTGAGAAGTCAGATATTGTTGTCTTTGGTACATTCTATTAGTTATGTTGTAAATGTCATTTATAGATAGATATTTTCAAACATTGTGTCAGCTACCAAACTCAAAGTGGGAGTGGAATTCATATCTACATTGTTGTCACCGAAGAAGGAAGAGAACTGCACACAAGCTGTCCGTGTCATGTTGGTTGTATCATTCTATTGTGAGCATTTGAAGTTGATCATCATCAATTATTCCTCTGGGGTACTACTTGACCACCTAAAAAAAGTCCATCCTTCTTGCTTGTCAACTTTTGCAATTGGAATTTCCCCCTCTGAAATCTTCAAAACTTGAAAACTTGTCCAGTGTCGGTACATGGTAGGCCACATGTAATAAACACTAGTATGTGTTGTATATCTACAATTCCTCTGTTGAGCCAGTCCATGCAGGTAGCAAAGGTACTGTAAGTCCCCGTGGTCACCGGTATGGCCTACCTGTAGGTCGCTGGTGAAATACAGCCAATTTTACATTGTATTGTATTGTAGAATAGTTAAGTTTTTTTGTCATCTACATCTGTGGTAATCTAGTTCTTTTACTGTTCTTGGTTGACAGATTTTTATTCTAAATTAATGTATTGTAGAATTTGATATAGTCACATGGCTGAAATATTTCCACGTGACTTTAAATATTAACTCACTCACTAACTCTGTTGCGCACAAAGTTTATAGAGTCTTGGAAGTAACACATATTCCTGAAACAGGAGTGTGTTCATTGACAAATAGGTAATTCCACCTTAGTGGGCTTCGTGATGTCTGCACTTACTTTGGGAACATGAAGGTGAATATGTAAGCAGTGCGACTTTCTTTATCCTGCATTCGTGCCGAGGCCTTGAAGGTTGCAAACTTGTTAAAACAACGTTTGGGCAAGATTTATTTGATGTCCAACCACAGTGCTGGGGCATTAATTGTAAATGTAATCCAACCCAATTCCAATACAGTCTCTGTGTTTCAGTGTGTGTTATTCTATTACAGGTCAAACTACTGCGGTTGATGCAATGCTGAGTGCATGCTACCAAATCTCTGTCATCAAACGTTGTTGATCGAGCAAATAAATATTTTTTGATTGATCATTCTTCAGAGTCAAATGCCTGTTTGGGGGTTCATTCAGATTAAGTTGTATATCCGCGGCATAAACGCTTTAATCCACGTCACCGTGACTACTACAGGCAATACAATCTGAATTATGTTACATCATAATCAATTGGTAATAATCCGTTACAAATAAGTCATACATTATATTCAATCAGCATCGTAAAACTGTTCTTAGGATGTTATTGAGATAGTTTTCACATATATTGAAAGTCAAATTAACTCTCAATATCATACACAAGGAAACATGTTATATTTGTAACAGCTCAAGGTGTGTTCAGTGTTGTACATCTCCCGGGTAGGTGAATGAAATGGTCAGTCCAAAGGTAGTTCTGTCTCCTTGTTCATGCACTTTCCCATTAAGCTAGCTGGAAGAATGTGACTTTCTTATTAAAGCTGATAGATGCATGTGATTTTCTGGTGTACAATTGTCTGGCATTTGACATGTGGTTACGAACGGGACGTCATGTCTTTTTACTGCTTTGGGTATGTGATTTCCCAAAACTAAAGTGTTTTTAGCTTTGGAGCAAGAAGCATTCTATTTTCGTTTAAAAAGGCTTCTGTATTGTACATGTGTTTGTCCCACATGTGGTGTTGGTGTAACAAAACCGGAAATTCAGATAGCTGCCACCTGATTTGGTCAAATGTTTCATAACACATATTTCTGCTGTGAATTAGTGAGTGAGTGAGTTCCGTTTAACACTGCTTTTAACATTATTCCAGGTATATCACGGCGTGTTACCTTAATGTGGGAGGAAAGCCCGAAGTGATGCAGGCCTAAGACGTTTACCACGTCGGTGAAACCCACGAGCAGGGGTATGGTGCTGACAAACCTAGAAACATAATTGAGGCGAACCGGGATTCAAAACCACAGTCATAGGTTTCTGGCGTGCCCAAGGGACGCAACTCTGCACAGCGAATCGCGGCGCCTTAGACGACTGGGCCACCCGTGCCCCCTGCTGTGAATGAAATGGCGGGGGTGCAGCTACTTCTATGTGTGGATGTATTACAAAACTATTTTCTAGTTCGGCATATGCCTACAACAGGCAATGAACTTTACCCATTTGCTTGAAGCAAGATCCAGGTACAAAGATATGCTTGCTTGGAGAGGATGTGACCTGGCTTTAACCACTACGCTAAACTCCAAGGACTTCATGTCTTCACGTTTTAATATCTTTGTATCTTTAATATCTGAAGGGTGTCCCTAGACTGAATCATGGCAAATCTCATACGAACCATACAGACGATGGGTTTACATTTGCAACCTAAAGTCAATCTGTAGCTTAACCAAGGAGGGGGGATCTTCGACCACCACACCTGCGAACAGCGAAGCTGTCATGGTCATGGCCTGCATATGGACTATGATGTCATTTAACAGTTTTAAAAAAACGACAATTACATTTACAGTGAGCAGATATTTTCTATTCTATTGACTGCAGAAGTTGTTGCTACAGACACATTACAGACAGAAGGAAACATATATTTCTAACAAGTTCAGATCATATAAATAGAATTATTTCATGCCAACCTGATAATGAATTTTGATAAAATCATGCCAAGCACACTATGGCATCAGAGCTATCACTGGTTCAGGTCTACCTGTAGGATAAGCTTCCCTTAAACGAGAATAATTTGACTCATGCCATACATAGATGTACTTGCTTTTCCGAGAACTTATGTACAGAAAACCTTTATTATAAAGAATGTCAATCACGTAAATATGTTTCTCAGTAACTTTTCTTTTTGTTCCGTTTCTGACCAAGTTCAATTCCATGATATTGGTTATGTCGTTGTAATAAATCATGTCTCCATTATCACTCAGAGTCATACCAAACACTTGATATGATAATGTTATCCGCTGCCGTCCCTCCCCATCATATGTTAACGAGTAGATAGCTTTTTTGTTGGAGACATACAATAGATCTCGCCTTGTATCAACACAAATAACCTGTGGATCAATTCGACAGGTGATGTTCTTGAAATATCTCCCATCAGGTGCCATGCTATTTACACAGGCAAATGGCCACCGTGTAGCCAGGAAAACAAGCTGTTGAGCATCATCCACTGCAATTGACGAAGCACATATCTTCCTCCTTACGATGACAGTGAAATTAGTATGTAATGAGAAAGCTCTGATGTTCTTCGGTATGTAGGTAGACATCAATACGTGTTGGATTGTTGCTACATATGCTATGGCGGTGACATACCGTGGTTTTATATGACGATACGTGGTAATGGTCCTGTTTAGAAGGTTGAGTGCATATAATGGCTTCTTCCAATTACCGGCACTGGTTGCAACCAAGAGACCGGTCCTTTCCTCTGTCCTCACTGTAAGAAGAAAATGTTCTATTTCATACATGGATTGACCGCTGTCTATTTCATACATGGATTGACCGCTGGTAATGATCAGATAATTAATCTAAAAACAAGTGTGTAATCTGTAAGCATCCGCACATCAGATGTTCATGGACAATATGATTAACGGTTGTCAAATCGTTCTCTATCTTATACAGTGAGTGCCATAACAACAACTTATAATCAGCTGTTTGGTTCACAATGCATGACAAGAGGGGAAATGAGTCGATGGCAGGGCAGGTCTAGAAATGTTTGTTATCCTGACAGTCACACAAGTAAGCAGCATTGCCATCATGGATCGAGGTGACTCCCATGTCAGCTTGAATTATGTTAAATTAATCATTTATCATCTTGTGGTTAGCATTTTGCCAAATAAATTCAAGAGCAAATAATGATTTATATTAAAAAAATAGGACTTACATTTTATACATCGAAAGCCGTTTGTTCTTGTAAGAACAATCCTTGATTGTTTCTCTTCACATCTTTCCTTTCTTTGTGAAATCGAACCAAGTCTTTCCTAGGACAGACTTATTGATGTTAGAAATGTAGTCATTCAAATAACTTAGAATATACGTGAAGGAATTGCACACAATGATTGTATTACAAACAAGAGAAAGCTCATCTCTCTCAGAAATGGATCCTAGTGTTTCCTGGGACCGAAACATCCATTTCATATCAGTATTCATAACAAGTTCTTAGAATAATATAAGTTGTACTTCTCTGTGTCATTACCCTTAATCTTTAACGAGACATCCCACGAGAGTCTAAGAAGAAAATGGTACCTTGCTGACTTTTAGAAGGACTGCCTCCTCTCCGTTTGTCTGTAGTGGATATTTGGACCATGTAGCTATGCAGGCCAGCCTTTTTATCAGAAATACGCAAAAAGTGCAATCATTGCATTTGCCACAATGATCTTTGCACATTTCCGGTCCGACTGGCTGCCTCTCTTGGTCAAATGTTGCAGTGACCACCACGATAAAAACACTGCAGACTATTTGAAGTGTACAACCAGATCTTCTGTAAGGAAGCATCTTTCTGAACCTGGATGTTGCTGCAAGCGCAAAGTAAAATATTGCTAAGCTCATTGACTGTGGTAGGTGTATGGTGAAACACGTTTGAAATATTACCAAGACTGCGCCAATATTCAACTGTGGATGTCACAGGGTGGTAATGCATATCATGCTTTGAGTCCAAAGGGGTGCAAGATTTTGTCACTTCTGTATTCAGAGAGTCAATCTTTATTTCCGTACTAAGGCCGCAGGCTTAAAGTACATTCATATTTAGTACATTCCGAGCAGTACACTCAAGAACATAATATATTTCCTGTGTCTCATTGCATAATGAGTGAGTCAGTGAGTGAGAGAAATGGATTGAACGCCGCTTTTATCATAATTCCAGTTATATCACAGTGTGACAGCTTAATGTGGGAGGAAAGACCAAAGTGATGCAGGTCTCACTTCGGTGAACCCCACGCGCACGGGTATGGTGCTGACGAACCTAGAAACATAATCAGGGCTTATCAGGATTCGAACCCACAATAATAGGTCTCTGGCGTGCTCAAGGGCTGCAACTCTGCACAGAGAATCGCGGTGCCCTAGATGACTGGGCCACCCCGCCCCCCATTGCATAATGGATGTACATAGGTAAATTTTGTAAAAGTAAGTACTTCGAGTTGTTAAACAGAGATGTGAATTTAAAAAAAAATGGGATTGACATAGTAATATTCAATTATATACTTAGCTCTTAATGTTGCATAAAATGGCCATAAAAAAGAAGTGATATTCCTCTTCAATGTTATTCAGGGCGCACAACTGACATATACATTCTTCTTTCATAATACCCGAGTTTCAATAAATAGATCATGTGAACAACAACAAAATCTTGCTTAGAAAACCAGGAATCTGTTCACATTTAAACAAGATAAATACTGTTCAGGATATAAATCATGTTTTACCATTTTGTAAGAAATACATTTGATTGATTCACATACAGATTGAAAACAATTTTGTAAATATAACTATCTTTTAGTCTTTGTGTTAATGATATAATGAAATAAGAATGATATTGTATATTTTGCTCACACAATACATAGCCATAACCAACGGAAAACAGCAAGTCCATTTTTATCAAAGAGTACCATCATATTCTAACATTTCTTTTCAGGAATATTATCATCTATACCAGCTGCCTTGTTACTTTTGATATTGTATATGCCGTTTAAAATCTCTTCTCACGTTACTGAAACACCAAGAATATCCTCGGTAACATTTTTGTTTGTATCATATCGAGTGGATCTATATTTTACTGTAGACTCATCAAACAGTTCTTCAATGGTGGGAGATGACAAAAGATTTCTGAAGTAGTTGTACCAATCATTGGTTGTAACATTATTTCTAGATGTATGCTTTTTATTTGAACCTTTGAGGATAGAACATAATATCTTAGAATCATATCTGCTAGTTTCCAAACACACTTGTTTTTGTTCATAAAAATCATCTCTCTTTTGTCTACAGGTAGAACTATACTTATTTCTTATGCAATTGTACTTATCTAGCGAATTAGTGTCTTTATGTATACTCAACCTAATTAAAGGTTTGCATCCTTCTCTTTTCAATCTCACACACTCAGTGTCAAGCCATTTATTAACATTAACATCTGATTTTATATTATGGATTTGTCGTTTCATATCAGCACCAGCTCCTATGATGTATTCTATACTGCTTTCAATGTTTTTAAACGCTATTTCAACAGAATTACTAAGTATGTTTAGCATCTGATAAACATTTGTCGAAAGAACTCTTATTTGTCATAATCCAATACACACTTAAATCACCTATCACATTTACTTTCATCTGATACTTGTCGGCCCCTGTGCAGCGAACGTTATTCTATTTGGGCGGAGGGTGTGCCGATACAGTACGTGACGGTATGGTTTAATCCCTCGTGTACTCGAAAAACCATCATCAGGCAATAATATAATCAATTACACTTGCCACATTTGCACATATAAACATATGATCGCCAACTTAAGACTCAGTGACACATCGTTCGTTCATAATATGAACAATTCACACTGAACATTGACCTGACATACATTTCCCGAAATTAGGTTTTATCAGCAGGCAATCTCTGGACGTTAAAATTATCAAGCAGGAAATCTCATATGGAGTGATTTTTATTTTCAATGTTGTCAGTTATGTCATCTTAAAACAAGAGTCATCCGAAGATGACATATCCCCCCGACGTCGCATGTCGGTAAAAAGTGTGTTCCTTCAAATGTATTTAGATTCGCAAGGAAATCATTTTTCCTTGGTGCCAAAACCAGAATTTAATGAAGGTTATTAAATATTGGTTCTTGTAGCTCACTTTCTCATGATCTCATGAAATTGTAATAACAATAACTTCGCAGATTCGCATATGAATAGCTCTGTAGTAGCCTCATGACACAAAAGCATAAAGAGAATGTACTAGGTTATGTAGCTCACATCATACATAGTATGTGATATCAGTAAATAGTACTCCTTAGAAAAAAACACAACCTAAAGATCGTGTTTCATTATATGTCAGGGGCTACAAATTAACAAGAGTCATCAGAAAGATGACATATCCCCCGGCAGCTGTCTGCAATGTAACCACAAGTAAATGTACAATTCTGTATGTAATGAGTCAGGAGTTGAATGTTCTTTAAGAAGCATACATTGTTTACCAACAAAAGATCCACCATGGTCGCATCCATTTGAAATGGAAAGTAAAACGTGTGTTTCTGTGGTTTTTTTTATGCGAACAAATGACAAATTACAAGAAACAAGCGTACGGTCAGCGAAGTCATCTATATCCCCCACCCATTTTAACACGTTATGGTCCAAAACCAGGTAACTGACCCAACATTTCTCTCAGCCCATGTCAAAATAGCTGCAATGGAAATTCTAAAATAAACGTTTCTAAAACTCCTTAATATCAAACGGCACCTGTTCAGTATGTAACTTATATATGGCCATGCAATGTTTATCAGGAAATATTTAACAGTTTATTTGTTATATTCCATAAGTGAACCCACCCTATATGAAAACTTAAATCCAACTTGTTGCCATGGAAACGTAAAAAATATAAAAGTTCTAAAATTCCTAAATAGCAAAAGGCACCAGATCAGTATGTGCCTGGTAGACATGCACAGTTTTGTAAGAAAGTATTTAACAGTTTTTGAGTTACGCTCCGGAAACGAACACCACCCCTGTAGAACCTAAGTCCAACTTGCCCTGTAAACGTAAAAAAAAATAATTCTAAAATTCCTAAATAACAAAAGGCACCAGTTCAGCATGAGTCTGATAGACATGCAAAGTTTTGTAAGAAAGTTTTGAATTGGTTTTGAGGTATGCTCCGGAAACAAACTCTACCCTATAGAACCTAAGTCCAACTGGTTGCCATGGAAACGTTAACAATAAATAAAAAAATGTTTCCTAAATAGCAAAAAGCACCAGTTCAGTATGAGTTTTGTAAGAAAGTATTTAACGTTTTTTGAGTTACGCTGTGGAAACGAACACCCACCCTTAAAGATCCTAAGTCCAACTTGTTAAAAAATTCTAAAATTCCTAAACAGCAAAAGGCACAATGTCAGTATGTAACTGATAGATATGCCAAGTTTAGATCAAATACACTGAATTATTTTCGAGTTCTGCCCCGGAAAAGGAAATGATTACGGACGGACAGACAGACTGGCCTATTGTCTGTTAGTTTTTAATCTGCACATACATGGACAATTAAATCAATTTTAGTTGTATTGAACATTTTGTGAACAATTGCATATATTGCATAGAATATTGATGTTAAAAATAAACAATATGACATGTAACTGTCATTGAGAGCATTTTGATTCAACCTTGGTCTAGGAATAAACCATTCCAGGAGAGAGGAAGTCCATTGACCTGCTGCTTGATCAGATTGCCCCCGTGGGGTCCCAGGATAGAAAATAATGTGTCCTCAGCACCCCATGGCTGGTCGTAAAAGGCGATCGAATTGCGCAACCCATCATAAATTTAACAACAGGAAAAGAGGAAAATTAATTTTAACTCTGATTACAGTGAGGATGATGATATCTTCTCTATACATGTGCTGCTAACGGCTCTTGGACAAGCCCATGATACTCTTACACGTGCTGATAATATTCACTAACAGTCATGCTTAGACTCATTATTAAATATCTTGGACCATATCTGGACAGCAGGGAATTTCCCTTCATCGTGGCGAAATGCTGTTGCAATACCAATACTGAAACCTGGCCGTGATCATACTGATCCTTCTAATTATAGGCCGACATCACTTACTAGCTGTGCATGCAAGACCATGAAAAGATTGGTAAGTAATCGACTTATATGGTATTTAGAAACAAATAATCGTTTAACCAACAAACAATGTGGTAAAATGGAAGTAACATTGTCAATTCGGTTAGACTGGAGAGTGAGTGAGTGAGTGAGTGAGTTTGGTTTATCGCCGCTTTTAACAGTATTCCAGTTATATCACGGCGTGTCAGCTTAATGTGGGAGGAAAGCCCGAAGTGATGCAGGTCACAGACGTTTACCACTTCGGTGAAACCCACGAGCACGGGTATGGTGCTGACAAACCTAGAAACATAATCGGGGCGAACCGGGATTCGAACCCACAATCATAGGTTTCTGGCGTGCCCAAGGGACGCAACTCTGCACAGCGAATCGCGGCGCCTTAGACGACTGGGCCACCCGTGCCCCCTTTAGACTGGAGACAATGGAGAAACATGTTATCATACTAAATAACATGCAGTGTCAATATTTTTCATTTAAGAAAAAGCGTACGATACCACCTGGAAACATGGAATTTAAAAGACCTTCATAACATGGGATTGAGATGTCGTTTGCCTAAGTTTGTATCTCATTATTTAACAGATAGACATGCGCCCTGTATGATTTTTACGACCAAGATTAAGGTGTCCCACACGGTAGCATATTATCAGTAAATAGTTTATCTAAGGTTTTCAATGTCTCTGTTGACGGGTCTTGTTAGTTGACGATTTTAATGTATTACGTCGAGGTAAAAGTATGCACACGATTGAGAGACAGTTGAAACTTTGTTGAATCAATGTTTAGACAGAGCAGAACGGCTTTAAGTTTTCTGAAACAAAAACAAATTGCAATCTTTTCTTTTGAAAATATCCAACATCTAGATGGAACGCCAGTTAAACTAAATCTTTCGGAATATTTTTTTATCATCACCTTACTTTATTACCACATGTTAAATATTTGAAAGCCGAATGTCAGAGTGAGTGATAGAGTTGATATTCAATGTCATATGGGCAGTATTTCGGCCTTATCGTGAGGAGACAAAATTTGTCATTAATAACATACATTTAAACTGATTAAATGTCTGAAGGCACTAGATTTATTGAAGGTTCTTTCTAACTCCAAGTGGTGAGGTGACTAGTTAACCCTTCTTTACTTAAATAGATCACTCATCCGTTCTAAACTCGATTATGGCTCCAGTATCTATGGTGGAGCTTATGAAAGAAAACTTATATTACTCGATCCAATACATCACCAGGGTATAAGACTTTGTCTTGGACCTTTCAGGACTTCCCCGATTGACAGTCTGTATGGTGAGACTGAATAGCCGTCTCTTGAACAACACCGTATTAAACTCTCTTTACAGTACATTACAAAGTTACATTCTAGTGAGTCAAACCCTGCATACAGCTGTGTGTTTTATCAACGTTATGAGGATCTGCACAGTAAAAAGTAATCGCTTAATCCGCCTCTTGGAATTAGAATTAAACCTTGTATTTCTGCTGCTGATATTCAACTTGAATTTTTTTCTTCTTTCCGTCTGCTTTCTTTTCCTTCTTGGCAATTGGTAAAGCCACAGGTGGATCTTACCTTATCTAAACTTAAGAAATCTCACACTTATCAGCTACAATATCAATGGGCATATAATCAGTTAAGAAACGAATATGATACTTACAAAGCTAATTTTAGTGATGGATCCAACAATGTTGATGCTGTTGCCATCGCCACTATCACTGGATCCAGAACTATATCTACTAGATTAGGGGATAACTCATCCATTTTCACAGATGAATCAAAGCCCATTTGAGGTGCTCTAAAATACATAAATAAACATAAGGAATGTATTCTGCTTTCAGACTCTCTGTCCTGTCTACAAGGCAATAAAAATAGTACGTGTCAGCATCCAGTTTGATGTGACATAATTGAATTAAACAATAGTCTTGCTGCTGGCCAGTATTACATCGTCCTTTGTTTGTTGTCATATTAATATTAAGACCATGTCGAATTGGCCATTCTCAATATCCATGAATATGTATGTAGGTGAGGATCCTCCATTTTGCATCCCTTGTGATGTGAGGATCATGGTTAAGCACGTCCTGCTTGACTGTATTGGGTTTTTTTCATCACAAATACTTCAAAGTTTCAGGCATCAAGGATTTTTTTAATCAGGTAAGTACTCATTTGTTTCTTTTTTTGTTTTTTAAAGAAATAAAATCGTCAAATATATTTTGAAAGATTTGTTTTGTAAATAATAAATTATCTTTTTAGACTTGGTAGAAAGAATTTTTTAACTTTGACCGTTAGTGGCTGTACCCTTGACGAGGGTTGAAGTAGTATAAAATGATTGTGCCCCAGATAGGATATGTAACATCACGTCATTCGAAGTAGTTTTTCGCCACCCACAATTTGAATCGTAGCGTATTTGTTAATTTTACATGGCTGGGGTCCATGCAGGTAACAAAGGCACTGTAAATCACCATGGACCATCACCACACATAGTGCTCACCCTTCAGCTGCTTGCGATCTATAGCCTTTTTTTATATTGTACTACTACATATAGTGATATCATATTATGGTTGTCTGCTAGTTTTAAAAATTCATCTGCGATATTCTGATTATTTTACTGTCCATCGATGACAGGTTTTTATTTAATATAGATACATGTATTCTTCATGTATTACTTCTCATCACGATATGGCAGAAATATTGCCGATGTGAAATTAAATACTTACACTATCACTGCCTCATTCATTCACTTTCAATCAGGGGCGGTCGGGTAGCCTAGTGGTTAAAGCGTTCGCTCGTCACGCCTAAGACCCGGGTTCGATTCCCGACATGGGTACAATGTGTGAAGCCCATTTCTGGTGTCCCCCGCCGTGATATTGCTGGAATATTGCTAAAAGCGGCGTAAAACCATACTCACTCACTCACTCACTCACTTTCAATCAGCTGGTCACGCAATGTCGTGTGCATGGAAAAGTTTCACTTTGGAAATATCATAGAACATTTTTTTGATGATGGAATATGATAATCTACTTATGCAAATCCAAGTATTGCATTGTATTTGCCGGAGTATACCACCCCTGTAGAACTTGTGTTGCAGCCTGGCTTCCACTGCAGCACCGTCCTTGTAGACACTCCATGGTAAGAGGGAAGCGGTGGTGCTGAATCCTGCATCATGGCTCAAACCCACTAAGGTTCCACCAGAAACGACACATAAAGTCGGCTGGAGGCTGATCACCTTTCATTTACTGAAGATGTTTCAGTTTCAAAGCCACAAGAAACTTGGGCAAGGTTAATCATCATCGAATCTTCTGATGGAGGTACTCTCATGCTCAATCATTTTCTAATATCAAAGACAATTCAATCTATTTGTGGAGAAGTCAAGAACGTTTCACGTCTAGGAGGCGGCCTGCTCCTTGTGGAGTGTGAGCGGAGACAGCAATCACTCAATGTATCGCAAAAAAAAAACAGTTTGCAAATATCACAAAATACTCAAACTCCAACAGAGGTATTGTTAGAGACAGAGACCGTTTTCTAGCGGACATGTCTGAGGAGGAGATAATTGATGAACTTACAGATCAGAATGTATCAATAATTGATGAACTTACAGATCAGAATGTATCACCAAGGCTCCGACTGCAGTAAAGATCCTAAATGCGTAAATTGCGATGGTGCTAATCTATCATCCTCAAAGTCATGCCCGGAGTTGCAGAAACAGTCAACAATTCTCAAGTTAAAATACGAGAACAATATTTCCTTCTTTGAAGCTAAAAAGCCTCTCTATCTTAACACTTTCCTACTATCGTATTCTCTGCATACCAGTGCAAACTGTTACTGTGCCTACTACTTCTGACAGTCAGTCCAATGTGGCAATATCTTCGTCTCAGACATTGAGTCAGTTACAACCTGAAGTTATCCAGCCAGCTGTTGATGCTGATATACATATGTTGAAAGAAAACGGAAAACGTCTAAATCGTAGACAGCAATCTTAACTGTAGAGGTTCGTAACTCATTTGACCCTCTGGAGATGGAAGAGACGCCATCTTCAGAACTCAGAAATAGGAGTCCATCCTCCTCAAGTACACGTGAAAGATCCCCTACAAAACATCCATGAGCCAAACTCCCAATTAAATTCAGTGGAATTGCAGGGGACGTATGAACAATTTTAATGAATTACAATTATTAGCACAAGATTTTCAACCATCAGCATTTAGTTTACATGAAATAGATCTAAAACAAAATGCAACCTTCAGACTGCTGCTGTTCATCTCACTTTACAAATAACATTTACACTTGTACCCTTTTTTCCTTATATATTTCTAAATCTTCAACTCTTCTGCAGTCCAATCTTCAGGATTTATTTGACCAGCTCCCTTAGCCCTGCATCACCATGGGTGACCTTACCGGACATAACCCTCTATGTGGAAGTTCCGATACTAACAATAAAGGGAAACTTCTTGAAGATTTTATTTCAAATAATAATTTATGCATAGTCAACGATGGCTTGAACACATATTTACATTCTGCAACTTGTACATACTCTAATCTGTCAATCACATCTTCAAACACATACAATGAATGTGAATGGTCGGTCATGGATGACCTTTGTGACAGTGACCATTTTCTGACAGTAATTACAGCCATAAATCACATCTATGATCCACCTCAACCACGATGGTATGTTTCCAAGGCATATTTGTCATTATTTCAGACCTTTTATACCGATAAATTGCAACAGTCATTTTTATGGATGTTACTGACCCAATTCAATTGTTCGCTGACAAACTAAAACATATAGCTGATGAAGCTATTCCTAAGTCCTCTGTAAACTCACATATTCGCAATCCATGGTTTAATGATGAATGCAAACAAGATAGGAAATATTTCAGGCACGCCCATGTCAAAGGTATTTAATATGATCCAAAAAATCAAAGGCAAAGGTTCCAAATCTAGTCTTTGTCATCTCGAGGATGAAAATACTTTATTGACTACAAAATCTGATATTGCATAGATATTCGGTGAAACTTTAGCTAAACATTCTTCTTCGGCAAATTATAATCCAAAGTTTCAGAAGTATAAAGAACAACAAGAGAAAAACACACACTACACACTGCTGTAGCACAAGCTCATGAATACTGCAACTGGTGCAGATAATATCCATTATCAGTTTATCACTTTAAACACCCAAAGGATTTTTATGATATTTAAACAACAGGACATTTTCCTCTTTCGTGGAGGAATGTCATAGTCGTATTCATATCAAGCCTGGCAGAGATAATACAGACCCATCAAATTATCGACCCATTTCATAAAGTAGCTGTGTTTGTAAAACCATGGAGTGCATGGTAAATAATCGATAAGTATGTTTTTTAGAAACCAACGATATTATCAGTGATATCCAATACGGCTTTCGTAAAAACCGAAGTACAACTGACCATTTAGTTCGTTTAGAATCATTTATGAAGAATGGTTTTGTCAATAAACAAAAAGCCTTATCCAACTTTTTTATCTTGAAAAAGCTAATGACACCACTTCGCAGCGTGTTTTTTTAAGATTTACATGACCTGGGTTCGAGAGGCCCCTTGCTTTAATTTCTATCGCAGTTTTTGATAGACAGACAATTTCAGGTTCGTGTTGGATCAACCCTGTGTGATCATTATAATCAGGATCAAGGTATTTCATAGGGCAGTATTTTGTCTGTCACATTGTTTAGGATAATATGAATAGTTTATCTAAAGTATATAATGATTCAATTGATGATCATCGTTTGTGGATCTTTTTGATATTTCATGTTGTGGTATAAATATGAGTACCATTGAATGACGTTGACATCTGTGTCTTCATTCATAAATGATGTCATGAGAATGGCTTTTAGTTTTCACACTCAAAGACCAATTGTATATATTTCCGTCGGAAACATAAGCCATATAAAGACCCTGGTCTCTCTTTAGATGACAGTCATTTTAAAGTTGTAAAGTAAACACAATTTGGGGGGTTGATTTTCGACCACCATTTGACGTTTTTGTCACATTTTAAATATTCAAAGACAAAATAACTGAAGGCCCTAGATTTGCTGAAAGTCGTCGCTAATTCAAAGTGGGGAGGGGATCAGACAACTCTCCTTCACCTATATAGATTATTAATCCGCTCATAATTAGACTGAATTGGCTCCATTGTGTATGCTGTAGCTTGAAAGAGTAATTTTAAAAATCTAGATTCAGTTCACTACCAAGGACTAAGGCTTTGTCGTGGGGCTTTTAGAACTTCTCTTGATGACAGCCTCTATGTCGAAGCTGATGAACCTTCTTTGAAGCAACTCCTTTTGACATGATATCTTCAATAGAATCACTAAATTACACACCAATCCTTCTCATCACCTTATTGTGACTCTGTTTTCAATCTCTATAAAGAACTGTTTCAGAAGAAACCAAAGCTGGTTCCCCCACATGGAATTCGGATCGAATTACGCATTAATGCTGCTAGTCTAGGTCTAGATGTTATCTCTCCATATCAGTTCTTGTCTACTCCACCCTGGCAGTTGGTGAGGCCAGAAGTAGACGTTTCCCTAACCCGTTTTATATAATCTGACACAAATCAACTAGTATATCAACAGGAATATGCATTGAAAACTGTCACTTCTAATCATGCACATGTTTAAATATTTTAGAACTTTACATTGATTTATATTACTGGCCAATACAAAATCGTCTTTTGTTGGTTGTACAGTCATGTGGGCAGCTGATGCTGCAGAAGCAGCAGCTCTCAACAAATCTGTGACACCACTTCTTATCCCACACGTTGATTACAAATATCTGATTAGATGTTACATCCGAGATCTCATGCAAAAGAAGTGGAACACTCAAGTAAGTATTAATAAGTTACATGAAATCAAACCAAATATCCGTTAAACCTACTTGGGTTGTTAGTCCAGAGTTGCTTGACTGTGCCGATCATTCATCTTCTTTAAAAAACCTTTTAAATAATGTTAGTACTCTTTTAATAATACGGGGGGATATAGTGATCAGCCAGTCTGTGTCTACCAGGCACATACTGAACTGGTGCCTTTTGCTATTTTGGAATTTTATATTTTTTATATTTTTTACGTTTCCATGGCAACAAGTTGGATTTAAGTTTTCATATAGGGTGGGTTCACTTATGGAGTATAACAAATAAACTGTTAAATATTTCCTTGCCAAATATTGCATGTCTATATATATAAGGTACATACTGAACTGGTGCCATTTGATGTTAAGGAGTTTTAGAAATGTTTATTTTAGAATTTCCATTGCAGATATTTTGACATGGACTAAGGGAAATGTTGGGTTAGTTACCTGGTTTTGGACCGTAACGTGTTAAGATGGGCGGGGGATATAGATGACGTCGTTGACTGTACGCTTGTTTAGTTATTGTTTCTTGTAATTTGTCTTTCGTTTGCATAAAAAAACACACAGAAATACACATGTTTTACTTTCCATTTCATATGCATGCGACTATGGTGGATCTTTTGTTGGTAAACAATGATTGCTTCTTAAAGAACATTCAACTCTTGACTCATTACACACAGAATTGCACATTTACTTGTAGTAACTTTAAAGACAGCTGCCAGGGGGGGGGGGGGGGGGGGGGGGGATATGTCATCTTTCTGGTGACTCTTGTTTTTAAGTGAAATAGACAGCTTTTGAATAGTTGCTATGCATTTTAAATAAGTTAAATACAAGTATCAACTGAGATTTTTAATGGTTGGGCTACCTGGGTGGTTAAGATAAAATACAAAATATTGTCCTCCTGCTTGTGACCCGTAAATCCATTCTCGATCAAGGTACGTAATATTGACTTGAGTTTGCAAGTGAGTATTGTGTTTATTTTAATATTGCTAGCATAAGGGACAGCCTCTGGTAACCAAAGTGATGGCACAAATCCTGCTGGGGAATCATGCAGGAAGCATCGGTACTGTAAGTTCCCATGATCTCCAGTAAGGTGCTTTTATTGAGGTTATTGGTGGTCTGTATAAAAACTATGATATTTCACTATTTTACTGTCCTTTGTCGACATATATTTTAAATCTAATACCTGGTTTCCATCGCTACATGGTTGAAATATTGGTGTAGAATTTAACTCACTCACATAATCTAGATTTGAATAGGTCATATTAAGACAATGTCTCGAATTACCCACGAATATTTCTTGCAGTGGAGGATCCTCCATTCTGTTTCAATGGTGATGCCAGAATCATGATCAAGCATGTCCTACTTGACTGTGATGATTTTTCCATCACTTGGGATCAATATTTCAAAGTTTCATCACTGAAAGAGATGTTCAACCATACCAGCTGTCAATCAATCATCTTTTTTGTTGTTTTTTTTTTAAAGAGAAAGAAGTTATTCATAAATTTTATGAAAATAGTTTTTTCTTATACATTGGTTGTGTATAAATATTAACTGAGATTGGTTATGCCTCCCCCCTGGGACCGTGTTTTTCAAAGTACGTTATTCCTACCTTAGTTTTAATCACAGCATATTTGTTATTTTATTTGTTGGCTAAACTTTCATATAATCGCCCACAGCAGCTGAAGGGATGGAGTATATCCTGCTGGGAACCGTATTATAAGTCCCCACAGTCCCTAGCACGGTGGCCTAACTTTGGTTGCTGGCAATCTGTTGCCCTTTTTTATATTGTGTTACTAGTATTTAAGGATAGTTTATTCTTTTACATGTTCTCAAACTAGTTTTACCGCAAAATTGTAATAGTCTAGCTGTTGTACTGTTTGTACTGTCCTTTGGAGACAGGTATTATGCCATCTAAAATTAATATTGTTGTCAGTGTTTAACTTTATCTCGTCACGATATGGCTGAAATATTGCCTATGTGACGTAAAATCCTCACTCACTCACTAATTGATGAGATTGAGTTCAGAGTATAATCAGGGCCGACGGTCATCAGAATGTTGGCCCATCGTTTGAACGTCAACCGAAATGTTTTGAAGGCTTCTGAAGTCTGCAAAACCAACATGTACTTTTAGTCGCAATACATTACTTCCAGACATTAGGAAATATTTTTTTTAGGACAAAGCTGTACTGCTCAGAATCCGAGTATTCCTTCAACAATAAATCGTACCTAAACATCTTGGAATCTATTTACATAGCCAGATGATATAACATATAAATAATACATGACTGACTCATTGCCATGTATAGTCATGTGCAGCATTTATACTTGAAAGAATTCACAAATTGAAAAAGTAAATACTCACGTTTGTTGATTTAATGTAGTTTCTTCTCAGTTTGTTCCCACGAATGAATCTCTGTGGTGAAAAGCCAATTTATCCTACACTCTAGTCGTCGCTTCATTGCACTAAAAGGTTTGTATTAAATATGATTCTGAATGTTTCACTTCAAAACATTTAAGCTGAAAGGCTTTGTTAAAAAAAATAGATAAAGCTATTAAAAGGGACTATTGGTTTTTATTGAAAGTATCTATTTCCCATGAACTCTTAGGGCATTGTTTTGACCAGCATACTGTGTACGTAAATACAAGTACCCCAATGCAAAGAAACAAACAATGGATGCAATGGATTTCTTGTGAAGTTTCAGGTTGTGTTCGCGTTTTGAAAGTTGAAATTTAACTGATATTATGAGCAGAGCCACTCCAGCTAGTTATTGAGGGAATTGTGTCCATCGTTCACATTTTTTTTTTGTATTTTGGACCCGTGAAGATCCGGGGTAGAATTTGGACTTTCACTATCTCATGCTTGCTGAATGAGTACACTACGCCTATCTGTTTATGGGTGCATTGACGGTAGCGAAAGTCTGATTCAACTATCTGTGTGGTCAATGGTGCATGTTGTAAGTAGTCTAGTTACTGCAAACACACGATGAATAGATACTATGTAGGAGGATGTCATTACGAAAGTATTGAACTGTAAGTATTTGACCAAAATCGTTTTGTTGCTGAATGCCTTTGTGACCCGATTCCAACATAGACATAGTCAGATATAAGCGAGCAGATATGAAGAGAACACGTGTTTGACATCCCATGGGAAACCTGAAGATGACATGAGATATTTCTTTTGCACTGACAAATCAAATACGCATTTTTCACTATGTTGCACTTTTGTATGTTTGGTGGGTTTCCTCTACTGTATACAATATGTGGATGTGATCGCCAGTAAAATGTCTGACTATCCAATTCCCATTTGTTCAGTGTCAACATGTTGAGGTACTGGGTGTTTGTTTTGAAACAGTTACGTTGTCCACATTGATGTCACACAAAGTACCTGTTCAATGGTGCAAGGGGAAACTCAAAAATATTCTGTAGATGACCATATGAAAACGTGCAAATTTCTCATGGGGCCAAACAGTGTTATACAAGAATATCATCTTTTTAAATCATACACATTTTTAGGGGATGTTTCGCACAATGCTGTACAGCCTAATTTTCAGGTCAATTTTGTAAGTGTGTGAGTAGGCTACATTGGAATTGGACATTATGGTTGGTTCGTTGGTTTGTTGTTTAACGCCGCACTTAACAATATTCCAGCAATATGACGGTGGTCTGTAAATAATCGAGTCTGGACCAGACAATCCAGTGATTGATATCATGAGCATCGATCCACGCCATTGGGATCGATGACATGCATCAACCAAGTCAGCGAGCCTGTCCACTCGATAACGTTAGTCGCCTTTTAGGACGAGTGTAGTCACCTCATACGGCAAGCAAGGGTTGCTGAAGACCTATTCTACCCCGGAATCTTCATGGGTCTATGTCTAATGAGTCAGATATATGTCGCATCAAAGCCCAAGCTGGTGCAAACAGAAAAAGGTTAAGTACTGATTGGATATAGTTAATTATCCAATTTCATTAAAAAAATCAAAGTAGTGGTATCAGTCTCCAGTTATTAAGAAACAGTTTGGGTTTATTTCCCTTTGGTATGCAAGTTATTAGCCCTTGTTTCTGAGGGGCTGATAGCAAACCCTGTCTGAAGGCTGCATTCAACGATCAAATGAGATACTGTCCTAGCTCTAACCTAAATATTTTCTGCTGTAAATCCATACGGACCAGGGGTGATATTCATAAACATTCTTAGAATTTTCTTAAGAATACTCCTAACTCGCTAAGAAAAAAAACTTAGAGTAACTCTTAGGTCGGACATTGGTCGTAACCAGGGGAATCCCCAAAGTCTATAATGAGAGGTTAAAAAGAAATTTGGATGTTATTTCATAAGAAAACTGTCTCACATTTGGTTCACATATTGCATCAATTTCTGTAAAAGATTTAAGAGCATATTTCTGACTTTATTTCTTTGGGCTATGGAACATTTCAACAGGAGTACATGTATATTCTTTGATCTTTTGTGTGCCTTGAAGAGTTCTACACAAAAATGAGATATCATATTATTATATTAATTTTCTCATAAAGCTCAAACATGACATAAGAAAATACCAAACTGGACTAGTTCAAATTACCTAAAGAAAACAGATGTAGCAATCATACTGAGAATCATTACCAAAATATTTAACTACATTGCATGTGATTAGTGTAGTATTAATTTATGCATTATGCAGTATGAAATATCGTTTTTTTATACCTGTATAGGCAGTAAACATCATACATATTCCAAGGTAGACACAATTTATGGATAACATTTGTCATGTTCACTTATACAATATTATTAAGACAAATTGAGTTATGTCTTTATCTTTATATATTGCGTCACATTAATTAATTGTATCCAGAAGTACATAAACATTAAAACATTGAAAAGTATTGCGGAAAGGGACATGGTCAGAGCAAGTTAAGCGTGGTGTCTGAGGTAGTATATGATGTGCTTGAACACACAAATGTGAGCATCAGTGGAATTGAAAGGAGCTTCGATTCAACCCTATTCCTGGTCATGGATATGCCAAACAGGTAAACATTTTATTCTTTAGTTATAAATAACTTATGAAATTTATGTTATGGTTTATGGCTCAAACATTAATGAGAAAAAAATTTCTTTTCAGTTGTCAGGAAGCAGCCATCTTTGGCTTTGAATCTAAAGCTTGTGGCGCGTTGTCACATGAAGTACAAACCAAACCTCAACCTACCTGTACTTCAGCCTCAGCTGTCCCCTGCACAAGAAAAGAAGACCTAGATGACAAACAACTTCTTATTATAGAATGATGTACTGGAACTTCAGAAAGAAATGCTAACCCTAAAATTAGAGATAATGAGAAAAGATCAGTCTTACAATCGAATAGTTATTTCACATTCAATGCTGAATTAATTCAAGAAATCAGCTGCCATTACAGGAATTTAAATTATAAATTCACTGAAATTCACATAATCAAGTTTTTTTTAGCAATGTTCAGTAATTTCATTTATTTCACAAAAAGTCGATAATTAGAGGTAAAAAAGTAATTTTGATGTTATTTCATAAGAAAACTGTCTCACATTTGGTTAATGTATTCCATCAATTTCTTTTACAAATTTAACAGCCTATTTCCGGCTTTATGTTTTTGGCTATGGCAGATTCCAACTATGTATATAGTCTTATGTGTCTTTGATCTCTGTGTGCTTTGAAGAGTTCTACACAAATATGAGATATCATGTTTGGTTGCTTACAAGTTTTAGAATGTTATCATATGGGCTATATGTATCACCCATCCAAACATAACACATCAGGTAACTGGTGAAGAATGTCTGATTTTGCTTTCATTGAAGTAACAACAGTAATTTTGAGTAAAATGATTGACAACAACAATCTCAACAACAGTATTAACATTAACAATTGATTGTTTTGAATGTGATATTTTATTTATGTAAATATATTGAGTTTAAATAGTTTCCAATGCGTTTACCAGTTTCTTAAAAAGAAACGCGCAATTCTTGAACGACAGGTGAGGAATAAATGTTTGAAATAGTTATCCAAATATTTGAACAAACAGATTCCTCAAAGTACATAGTAAACGGCTGTAAGGATCAGACCACGTTTTGCTCAAAAATCGTGCACTCTGGATTACCAAACTCACCCACTCACTCACTCAGATAAAATAGCGGATTGATAAAATACAAAGGCAGGAAGTACGTCCCTCATTATTATTACTTACAAACTATCTGCAGGCACACTTTCCATGTAACACAATTTGAAAACGAAAATACCTACTAGTTTTGACGCAGTGCTTCTTCTCTTCGCTTTGTTCCAACAATGAATCTCAATGTTCTGGGAAAACTATCACACATCCTTGTAGTCTTTAAACTAAAAGCTTTTCAATATTGACTTTTCGAACATGAAAAAACCTCTTAAGGTTTTGGATCTGAAAAAAACAAAACAATATGATAGGAAAATGGACATAGTGTGATTGTTCCAAGGGATAATCTCCATCATGTATGTTTAAGTTAGAGGTTTCGTTTTATCAGCTAAAACAATGTTAAAAGTTAGCATTGATTCTGGTTTCGTATGACTACACACTCAAACTCAGTCGTTATCAAGCAAAGTCAAAACCCACAAAAGGAAATTTCAGCTCACTTGATATTTATGAGATGAATATTGCTGACCTCAGCATAAAAGTAAAGACTAAGGACAGGAAAGGAAGAGGTACTTGTGTCAAAGGAGAAACTATTTGGAACCTTCCTAGTTGTTTGCTAACACCATTGAACATGGCCCTCACTGGGGATGATGATAGGCGCGTTATATACGTACATGATTATTATATTTATATTTATGCTGTGAAAGTGTAATATTAATCATGAAAAAAAACATTTGACACTGAAAAGTGATGCTCCAAAAGCAACTGCACTGTAAACGAGAGTCACCAGGGTTTCATCACTTTATTTATTTATTATTTACAAATTAAAAATAAATAATGCTGCAAAGAGGGTTTGGGTGATCCTGGCACAGTCAGACTGTGGCTCATCATCAGCTCAGGGCCCTTGCCCCCTCTACACGCAGCCCAGACGGTGAATGGGACTTCTCCCAGAAAGCGCTGCCCAGTCAAACCCATCCAGAAGTTTTCGGAGAATGTGAAGACTTCCCAACACTGCAACCTTCTGCATTACCCAGATTGGGTGGCACGAAACCTAAGGCACCGAGAACAATGGGGAGTTGGACAACTTGGTACTTGGGATTGCAGTGTGACATTTCGAAAGTGAGGTCTGCATATTGACGAAGATGGTAATAAAATGATCGAGCCACCCCATCATGTCGCTGAGGATATTGTGTTTGTGCTAAAGCTGGACGTCCACTCACAATGTGTTGGATATTCTCATTAAATTCAGTACATAATCTACATTTCATATTCACATTTTGATGCAAAATCACACATTAACGGTTTCGAGTGGGAAATGACTGGTTCTGAGCAGCAAACAGAGAGCCTTCTGTTTCAATATTAAGGCCAAGACTTCATCCAAGCGAAGGACTCAAGCAGAATTGCTGATCTTATCAACACACTGCACACAAACTCGATGCAGTGGTCGTTCAGATAGCCTCTCCTTTAAAAACGTAGTCTGGGCGACTTGATATGGCACTTCGCTCGGTTGACAGTAATGTCTGTACCGTCCAGCAGTACAGAACCATCACCGACATTGACATTATGTCCCACATCCTTGGCTCTTTTTAGAAAACTGTGGAATGCCTTGTTTTCATAATGAGTCTTGACATGCTTCACAAGAGGATCATCAGACAAATAAATGCGTGCAAAAGTGCGCAAAACAATTCTATCATGAAGAGCTTCCACATTAATCAAACCACGCCTTCCCATCATGATTGGTCTATATATGCGATTCCGACATATTTGCGATTCCAACTATATCATTAGCAATTGTTCGCGAAAAGGTGAGCATATTCTGCTCCGCAAGTGACACCGGTCACAAACACATGCAAATGAAAGTCAATTGTTATGATGCATACATTTTTTAAAAGAAAAAAGACAATTACATCACATACAAAGTAGACACAATTTATGGATATCAACTTCTTCAAACCTGTATAGGCGATGTTTCGGTGTATATACTTATACCGTGGTCAAGCACAACTGCTCAGTTTTGCTTGACAACGGTATAATGATCGCTGCCTAAACGTTGCCTTTACAGTATTAAAGAAGTTGTTATTCTTAAATCGTGCCTGCTTTCTCACCCGTCATCTTCTAAGTAATGCCTATCAAACAACACATTTACATAATTCAATCAGATAAATACGCACTTATTTTTCTTCTGTACTCTACTGACAATATATAGTTAAACCATGATTAGATTCTACAAAAACACTTGTTTCATGCAAACCTTATAAAGAATTTTGAAAACACATCATCGTAAGTCAGGCTATCAATTGCCAAGTGACCACGTAGCGAGGAACACCGGCTCCTCAGCATCGTCCACTGCAATTGACAGGACGTACATTTTCCTCCTCATGGTAGCACTGACATTAGTATGTAATGAGAAGGCTCGGATTTCCATTGGGTACAAACTAGCCATCACAACTTTTCGGAGTGATGATACATGTGCCATAGCAGTGACACACGAGGGTTTTATGGGATATGTTGTGATGGAAGTGTTCGGAAGGTAAAATCCCAGTAATGGAGTATCCAAACTCTGCATTTTAGGTGCAACGAAGAGATGTCTTTTCCTCTGTTCTCACTGTAAGAATATATACGTGTGTGGTTTAACCATTGAGCTACATATTGATAATATGAACGTCCCACTAAGGATGTTATCCGTACATACCTGCGCATCAGATTCTTGGAGGCAAATGATAATCACACACTGTAGTGACAATGCAAGTCCATGCCACACGTTGAGCAAAAAGAGCTGATGATAAGCAAAGTCTGGAATTCCTTAATTTGTTGAACGCCATTGTCAGCATCAGCACCATTTTGGACGAGGGTTACCCTCTCTAACACTCATGTAAGCTCAGCCAGTACACCAGGTGAGTTTATCGAGTCTTCCCTAGGACAGACACATCGACGTTTTAGATGTATTTTGATATTGTAAAGGAATCACACACAAACATGTCCATGATTGCTCGCCAAATGGGAGTTTATGTCTTACACATGTGAGAAAGCTGCTAACAACTGTGTCCTTATATGTGATCTAAACTTTCATAGTCGCCATTGCATATCAACTGTTACTGTTGACCTGTTCCTGGTACCGATACCACTGGCTTCTGATAAAAGCTCAGAATATTGAAGATGTTCTTCCATCTACCTTTACCTCAAAAGATATAAAAGATATGAAGTACTTGTTCCTATGTTAAGTGGCAATCTAAGTGGCAGCTTCAGTTAGCAGTGCAGAAAATAAGTCATGTCGTTTATTTATGATAATAACCAAGTTTCCGCCCGGTAATTTTGACATCAAATTGGTGAAAGAGCAAATACATTGATAAAAACTGACAGTGAGTAATACTATTTTATCATTGCAGGCATATGAGTGTTTTAACTCAGTATTTCTTCATACACAGCCCTCACGTGTGTTTAACATAAAAAAGTAGTAGTAGTAGTAGTAAATCTGTCTTTTGGGACCTTCCAGACCGATTTTCACAGTAAAACCCAATACCTTGCTGACTTGCTGCCTCCTCTCTTTTAGTCTGCAGCGGATATTTGGACAATGTAGCTATGCAGGCAAGCCGTTCTTTTGTCAGAAATGCCTAAAACGGGGAATCACTTTATTGGCCACAATGATCTTTGCACATTTCCACTCCTATTGGTTGCCTCCCTTGGTCACATGTTCCAGTGTCCACCATGATAATCATTAATTGTTCGACCAGTGAGTGAGTTTGGTTTAACGCCGCTTAGAACAGATTTCCAGTTACTTCAAATGTGGGAGGAAGGGCAGGTCTCAGACGTTTACCACACCGGTGAAATCCATGAGCATGGGTATGGCAGTGACAAACCTAGAAACATAATCGGGGTGAGCCGGGATTCGAACCCACAATTATAGGCTTCTGGCGAACCCAAGGGACTCGACTCTGTACAGCGAATCGCGGCGCCTTAGAAGACTGGGCAACCGTGCCCCCATTAACAGGGTAATGATGGAATTACCCAGACATCCCACCCAGGAAAGAGGAATGTTCCTGCAGTCCAATATATTGCCCGATGAATAACGGACTATTAACAACCGAGGAAAGAAAATACAGTCATTTGATTCAATTTCCTGCACATCCATACTTTCCATTCAAAACAAATTTAAAACAAATTGAAAAGAAAAGACATCCTGTTTTCGACATAGTGTTGTTTCTTAGGTTCAAGAAAAGAGTGCCCCACTACCAAGTAGTTGCCATGTGAAACCCAAATATTTGTATTTAAAAAGATTCTAAAGTTTCATTTATAAACCATGAATGCTGAACCACTTAAACGTTTTTTCTTCAAATAATTGACAGAAAAGCAGGACTAGATAGATATATATCTTCAGATAGACCGATACATTAGACAGGAATATTCTCGTAGCAAAAGGATCACGCGATGAATATATGGCTGAGTGTATACCGTAAATATCCGTTATGATTTCTTGTGAAGGTTCATATTTTGCTTACGTTTTTGCAGAGCAATCCCAGTGTGTTATTAGTACAATGTTCAATCTGTGCTCTTAATATATTCTACTGTCCGTTAGCATGTTACAATCAGTTTAACTTAGTATATGGGCTGAAAAACTGTCACTGTGGACTACACTAGGCCGTAGAATATTCAATAGCCAATGTCTCTTTTGCAAATATGTTGTTTGTAGTGTATAGCTAAATATATTGTTAACCCTTTCTTTGCCATCACTGATTT
The DNA here is from genome assembly GCF_022045235.1 of Haliotis cracherodii. Classification (NCBI taxonomy): domain Eukaryota; kingdom Metazoa; phylum Mollusca; class Gastropoda; order Lepetellida; family Haliotidae; genus Haliotis; species Haliotis cracherodii. The sequence goes on from NW_027266269.1 coordinate 8,062,630, forward strand.
TCAGTGATCCATTCCTATAATGTTCTTTGATATTTTGCCCTTTATTTTCAATGAATACTCTGGCACTGACGTGTCAAACACAATTCATTTTGCTTTGGTCGTTCTCTGTAGGTCAAACAATTTAGGTTGGTGCAAAGAGTTGATCTTATGTTTTCAAAGAGCTCCACCGACAATTCAATTCATAAAAGTCTACATAATTTTTCAATTGAACTCAATTGTAATAAGCAAATTTGCCCAAGATCGGTGTTGGTGCCAAAAGAATTATGTCTCTCTTTCGTTTTACAGTTCAGGAGAAAACCATATTTTATACACAACACATGTGATAGAACAAACTTTATATCTAAAGAAGCTCTGCTTTTTTGAAGCATTGATATTAGGTAAGACAAGATAACAAGATAGGTTCGTATTAAGGATTGAAGTTGTATTTGTTGACGTTCATCAGCTGATGAAGACAATGCTTCGCGCATCATGGAATTTGCTCATTAGCTGATGAACGTCAACAAATACAACTTCTATCCTTCTATTGACATATACATAAATCATAACAAAACAATCCATTAAATATCCAACTTTAATTATTAAAAGCGAACAATTTCAACGTTGGGAGTCGTGACGTCATCCGTCCCAAACATTCCATTTGGAGTGACATCCCTTGGTTTTACAAGCGGCAGAAGATGGTGGCTACCGCAATGTCATTCGCATGACAATGTAATCATGTGACATACTGACATTCATCGGGATATGAACGACAGTCAACTGGGTAGTGCTCACTAAGGCAAGGTCACCCGTTATCAGACTGTGTGGTCACTGGTGCACGTTGTAAGCAGTCCAGCTTTGGTCAGGCAATCCCATTACTTTGATACACTGGCAATGTGGTGCCTATACTTCACTACAACGAAATGAGACCTGACACAAGTTAATCGGGTCCTAACAATATACAAACAAACGAACGACGAATAAATACTATGACGAATGATGGAATTAAGATAATGTACAAATTTGAAATGGCCATTCCGATTTATTGTGAGACAACAAAACTGTTCAGACATACTGATGATCAGACATAAGGGAACAAATATGAAAGTAAACATGAAGATCACTTTGTGACAGTTACAACATTGTACACATATATTTTATTCACCTTCAGTGTCTGCTTTCTAGTGTTCAACTTCTGTGTATAAGATTAAATGTAGGTAATGTGTCCTTCATGTTGTACGCCTTAACAAACCCAAGCCATCCCGTGCTCAACTGCCAAGCTGACCCTCAAAGTTGACCGTTTCTCTCACTGAATGTCTCAGTCTGCACACATTTCTTACACAGGCATGTTAGCAAGTAAAATCATCTAAAATCAGGTTAGTTTGATCTCTAAAACGGCTTGAACAACTGTGATGTTGATGACAACATTATGTGTTTTGTTAATATCACTTAGCATTCCTTTAATATGTTTCAGGGTGTAGTTAAATATTTGCGGAATAAAACCACCCATTTGCGGACTAAAACGTCTCTCACACGTATCGTGTGTTTGCCTGTTACTCATTCACTGCCCTGCTACAACTTTATTTAGCAAATACAAACATAATACGAATGTTTCACAGTGTGGTGGAGTTGATGTGATGCCCCTTTGGTGGGTTTTCTAAATTGATCAAAACAGGTGGATGTGGTCGTCAGAGAAATGCTCATGGTCCATGATCAGTGATCCATGTCAGGACAAAATTGATTACCAAAACTTAGCATGGAAAAGCAGATATGTATTTTATATTCTACCTCTTGATGTCAATAAACCTTGAGCTAAATGAAGAAGGCTGAGTGTGATGACACCCTGTCAACGTTAGTTAGATTTTACAAGTCAGGGTACCATGTGTCTGTTTTCACATAACGTACACACACCAGGATCATTAGTCTTTCCAGGCATCAAACAATTACATTCAAAGTAATATCTAGATGTTTGGGGGCGGTCCGGTAGCCTAGTGGTTAAAGCGTTCTCTCGTCACGCCGAAGACCCGGGTTCGAATCCCGACATGGGTACCATGTGTGAAGCCCATTTCTGGTGTCCCCCGCTGTGATATTGCTGAAATATTGCTAAAAGCGGCGTAAAACCAAACTCACTCACTCACTCTAGATGTGTGACACATGAAGCACAACAAGTTCACGTTACCTACCCACCCCATGAACCAACTGTGAATATAAAATGGTCTACCCCTTACTGTTGAATTGCATAGTATTTAGTATTAAAAGGTAGTTAGAGCATTCTCAATATCCAAATCCTCATTATTTGAAAATGTTTCATTTTCAGTTGTAAACCGTTATATCAAACGACACAGGCCAAAGCAGCATATACCTCATGGTGTTTATACGGCTATACCATGTGTTTGTTTTCAGCATGAATCCATTTCCACATAACATACACACACACCATTGTCATTAGTCTTTCAAGGTAACAAACAATTACATTCAAAATAAATCATAATCTTTGATAAGTCTAGTTATTTTACTGAATGAGAGAGTTGGGTTTAACGCTGCTTTTAACAGTATTACAGTTATAACACGGCGTGTCAGCTTAATGTGGGAGGAAAGCCCGAAGTGATGCAGGTCTCAGACGTTCACCACTTCGGTGAAACCCACAAGCAAGGGTTTGGTGCTGACAAACCTAGAAACATAATCAGGGCGAACCGGAATTCGAACCCATAATCATAGGTTTTCTCAAGGGACACAACTCTGCACAGCGAATCGTGGCGCCTTAGACGCCTGGGCCACCCGTGCCCCCATTTATTTTACTGTCTGATGTTGACAGATTCTTACAGATAACATGTATTTATTGACATTCTTTGAAAGTCACGATATGGCTGCAATACTGCTGATGTTACTTTAAATTTTAACTTGCTTTGCCTTATCTAATTAACGATCTAATCCTTCTAATACAAACTTCAAAGTGTAAGTGGAATTCATATCTACATTGTTGTCACCGAAGAAGGAAGAAAACTGCACACAAGCTGTCCGTGTCATGTTGGTTGTACCATTCTATTGTGAGCATTTGAAGTTGATCATCATCAATTATTCCTCTGGGGTACTACTTGACCACCTAAAAAAAGTCCGTCCTTCTTGCCTTGTCAACTTTTGCAATTGGAATTTCCCCTTTGAAATCTTCCAAAACTTGACAAACTTGTCCATTGACGGGTTATGGTAATGTGCGTATTACACACGTACATGGTAGGCCATGTGTAATAAACACTATTATGTGTTGTATATCTACAATTCCTCTGTTGAGCCAGTCCATGCAGGTAGCAAAGGTACTGTAAGTCCCCGTTGTCACCAGTATGGCCTACCTGTAGGTCACTGGTGATATATAGCCAATTTAACATTGTATTGTATGAATAGTCAAGTTTTATGGTCATCTACTAGTTTTAAACCTACATCTGTGATAATCTAGTTCTCTTACTGTCCTTTGTCGACAGGTTTTTATTCTAAATTAAGTGCAATATATATGTATATATATATATATATATATTCGTACTGAGGAGGCCACAGGCCTCTAGTACATTCATAATTAGTACATTCAGAGCAGTAGAGTCTATTACATAATATATTTCATTGCATAACGAGTGAGTGAGTGAATTGGGTTTAACGTCACTTTTAACATATTTCCAGTTATATCACAGCGTGTTAGCTTAATTTGGGAGGAAAGCCCGAAGTGATGCAGGTCTCAGACGTTTACCACTTCGATGAAACGAGCATGGGTATGGTGCTGACAAACCTAGAAACATTATCGGGGTGAACCAGGATTCGAACCACCAATCATAAGTCTCTGGCTTGCCCAAGGGACACAACTCTGCACAGCAAATCACGGCGCCCTTAACAATTGGGCCATCCGTGAATTGCATAATGATAGATACATAGATAAATTTTGTAAAAGTAAGTACTTCGAGTTGTTAAACAGAGATGTGAATTTAAAGAATAGTAATATTCAGGTATATACTAATCTCTTAATGTTGCATAAAATGGGCATATACAAAGAAGTGATATTCCTCTTCAATGTCATTCAGGGGGCACAATTGAAAAATGCGTTCTTCTCTTATAATACCCGTGTAACGCCGAATTTCCATAAATAGATCATGTGAACAACAAGATAAATACTGTTCGGGATATAAATATTTTTTTACCATTTTGTAATAAATACATTTGTTCATTCAGATAAGGATTGAAAACAATTTTGTAAATATATATCTTTCAGTCTTTGTGTTAATGATTTAATGAAATAAGAATGATATTGTATACTTTATTCACACCATACATAGCCATAAGCAACGGAAACACGCAAGACTTTTACATCTTCCCGAGGCAAGAGAGTTAACTGACTATAAAAGGCCAGTTTCCACCTTTGCCGAACTAGGCTGGTATTATGGTGTTACATTTTGGCTGGACTAACGAGTCTATGCATAGTCCAATCAAAACCGTGCAACGAAATCGAAATTCGGTTGGTAAACTGTCATGCAGATTTCGGTCGCTTGCAGGATTTGCAAAGAATGTGCACCGCAAACTCGCTGTCAACAGATTCCCAGATCTTTTCATGTTTTTAATCAAGGTGCTCACGTGATTTTATCGCAATATAGATCTTGATAATCGCAATTATGTTTGAAAAAAATGCAAGTGATACGAGAGCTGGAATCTGGTACGTCCATAGGAGAGGCTTAGAAGGGACATAACTCGTAATAACCGCTGGTGGCGCTACGATCGAACCCAGTAATTCCAGTCTAGTTCGGCAAGGGTGGAAACTAGGGTGGAATTCGGTAGATAGTTATAGCTTTTTGCGTCAAATTTGCTGGAGTATACCACCCCCTTATCCCCGGTCTTTGCAACTTGGAGATCCGCTGCAGCATAAGACTGTCCTTGTAGACACTCCATGGTGGGTCGGGAAAAGGGGTGCAGAATTATTTCCCTCTCCACAACACCCTGGTTCAAAAAGAAGACAAATAAAAACTAACGAAAATACTACGCCTACTCGATCCGACTAATGGCCACGTTTCTTGGTTATAGAAGTTTGAGACAAAGAACCAATGAAACTCAATCCATTAGCAATCTCTAAAGGTATCATTGGTGTCTGCAGAGAGGTTAAAAATGTCACAAAGCTTCGTTCTGGCTCTCTCCTTGTAGAATGTGCACGGAAACCTCATTCTGTCAATCTTCTCAAAGTAAATGAGTTTGTCAATATCAAAGTTTTTGTCTCAGTGCACAAGACACTGAACTCGTGTAAGGGCATTGTCCATGACAGAGCTCGCTGCCTGTCAGGCATGTCTGAAAACGATATAGCCAAGGAACTTGAACAACAGTCGGTCACAGCTGTAAGACGGTTTACTTTCACAGGATGGTGTGGTCCAACCAACAAACACCTACTTCTTCACTTTCACCCGAACGTCTATCCCTCAATCTATCAAAACTGGTTACTCTAACATCGGAGTTGAGGTGTATATCTCCAATCCACTCCGGTGCTACACCTGCCAAGGGTTTGGATATGGTTCCAAGTCCTGCCATGCCTCCACTGTTTGTTACCGCTGTGGTGTCACTGACTGCAGGAAGGATGTGAAGTGTTCAAACTGCGGTGGGAACTATATGGCTTCTTCAAAATCCTGCCTTATGTGGAAACGCGAGTCCCAAATAATGAGAATTAAGACTGAACAAAATGTCTCGTACCACGAAACCAAGAAGAGGGTTGAAGGGGTCACTACAAGCACTTCCACCATCTCCTACTCTGATGCTGTCTCTCGTCCTCCCGTCACTACTGCCTCTATCGACTGCCAGACTGATCTTACATGGGTCAAGTCTGTTCAGCCACTTCCAACTGCTTCAATCCAAAACCTAGCTAAGCCACCCTCATCCATAACACACCCAAAACCAACAATCGTCAAAAATGTTGAATCTCAGACTCCTAAAATAGCAACTGAACCAGAACCAGTTAAACTTACAAACAAGGAAAAGAAATTATTGAAAAAGAAGCAGCTGAGAGAACAGCTGCAAACTCCAAAGGCCACCTCTCCTTTTGAGGTCCCAGTAGAGGTCCATAACTCCTTTGGTCCTCTGGACATGGAGGTAACTCCATCTCCACATGATACTGATAGGAGTACTACAAAGTCTTCCTCACGTTCACGTGACATTTCTCCTGTGGAAGCACCACAATGAATCCACAAAACATTATAAAATGGAATTGCAGAGGTCTTAAGAAGAATTTTAATGAAATACAACTTTTAATCCAAGATCTTAAACCATCAGCTTTTTGTCTCGAGGAAACACATCTAAAAAACACAGATCTATTTAATATCCGTCAGTACAGTTCTTACCACTCGTTTTCCCATCCTGGTGATAAAGCTACAGGAGGTTCTTCTATCCTGGTGAAGCAGGGCAGTATCCATAGCCCTGTTCCGCTCAATACTACTCTACAAGCCGTTGCTGTCCGTGTTACTTTGAACATAGTGTTTACATAATGTTCATTGTATCCTCCACCTTTCTGAACTATCCGTCAATCAGATCTTCAGACTTTGTACGATCAGCTCCCGAAGCCCTGTATCGTCATGGGCGATTTAAACGATCATAATCCCCTATGCGGGAATACTGACACAAAAAATAAGGGAAAGGTCCTTGGAAGATTTTATCTCAAACAATGATTTATGCATCTTCAATGATGGTAATATCACATATCTTCATCCCGCCACTGGCACATACTCTGCCCTTGACCTTTCACTGACAGATTCAAATATTTTAAATGAATTCGAATGGTTGGTCAAGGATGACCTTTGTGGAAGTGATCATTTTCCAAAGATACTTACAACTATTAATCAGTCTGACGAACCACGGTCAACAAAGTGGAACTTCACAAAGGCCAATTGGTCTTTATTCCAAACGCTTTGTTCTTAAAAACTAAAACCCGACAGTTTCAGGAATGTTCCTGATCCTATATAGCTTTTTTCAGATATATTGAATGCTATTGGAGACGAAAGCATTCCTAAGACCTCTGCAAACACTCATATACGTAAACCATGGTTCAATAATAATTGTAAACCAAGTAGGAAAAATAGGAAGGAAGCTGAAAAGTATTTCCAACGACATCCAACTGTCCACAATTTGAATAATGTTAAAATCACGGGCGCTGAAGCGAGACGTACCTTTAAACGGAATAAACGTGAATCCTGGAGGAATTATGTTCCCGCACACCTATGTCCAAGGTGTGGAACATGATTCAAAAGATAAAGGGCAAAGGATACAAAATCTGGAGTTCACCGTTTCAAAGATGGTAATACACTTTTAACTACCTAATCCGAAATTGCCAACAAACTTGGTGACACTTTGGCAAACCAGTCCTCATCATCAAACTATAATCCTCAATTTCAGAGGTTTCAAGAACAGCAGGAAAAGAAAAAAGTCAATTTTAACTCTGATAATGGTGAGGACTATAACGAAACACTTTCCCTCCATGAATCATATACTGCCCTAGGGCAATCTCATGACACTGCAGCCGGAGCCAACAACATCCACTATTAGCTTGTGAAACACTTGCCCGATTCATGTTTGGAAACGTTACTTAGTATATTTGCCGAAATATGGACAACCGGAAATTTCCCTTCTTCGTGGCACAATGCTATTATTATTCCTATTCCAAAGCCAGGACGGGATCATACAGATCCATCCAACTACCGTCCAATATCATTAACTAGCTGTGTTTGTAAAACCACGGAGCGCATGGTCAACAATCGATTAGTCTGGTACCTGGAGACCAAAAACCCCGAGCTCCTGAGTGACATCCAATGTGGTTTTCGAAAAAACAGAAGTACCATTGATCATTTGGTGCGTTTAGAATCGTTTATTAAAAAATCCATTGTTAACAAACAACATAATGTATCACTCTTTTTTGATCTAGAGAAAGCATAAGATACAACGTGAAAACATGGTATTTGAAAAGATTTGCATGAATTTGGATTAAGGTTCAGATTACCTCAGTTCATATCTCAATTTTAAACAACAGACAATTTCAAGTACGAGTGGGATCTACCCTGTCTGATCGTTTCGATCAAGATCAGGGCGTCCCTCAAGGCAGCATCCTATCAGTCACCCTTTTCAGCATCAAAATTAATAGTCTGACTAAAGTATTAAACAATAGCGTTGATGGTTCACTCTTTGTGGACGACTTCAACATTTATTGTCGTAGTAAGAATATGAATACAATAGAAAGACAGCTACGGCTCTGTCTTAACAAAATTCAAAAACGGGCAAACGAAAATGGCTTCAAATTTTCTAAATCCAAAACAAACTGTGTTCACTTTTGTCGTAAATACAAACCTCACAAGGATCCAGATTTATTTTTAGATGGTACTCCTATCAAGGTAGTAGAGGAGGCCAAATTCCTGGGCCTCATATTTGACCGTCATCTCACATTCTTACCACACATTAAATATCTCAAGGCAAAGTGCCTGAAGGCTCTCGACTTGTTAAAAGTCGTTTCAAATACCGAGTGGGGAGGGGACCAGACCCCCTTCCTTCACTTGTACATATCGTTAATACGCTCCAAACTAGACTGTGGTTCCATTGTCTATGGTGGAGCCTGTAAAAGCAATTTAGAAACATTAGACACTATACACCATCAAGGCCTCAGACTCTGTCTTGGAGCTTTTAGGACCTCTCCCTTGGACAATTTGTATGTGAAGGCAGATGATCCTTTACTCGAACTGCGCTGCATTAAACTTTCACTGCAATATATCACTAAGTTGCACTCAAATAAATCTAATCCAGCATACAATTGTGTTTTCCACCCTCAATATGAAAACCTGTTTCAAAATCTATCAAACCTGGTTCCACCACTTGGAATCAGAATTCAACCACACATCACTGCAGCTAAAATAGATTTAAATATCATATCATCTCACTGTCTTTTGTCTTCTCCTCCCTGGCACATGGTGAAGCCAGAAGTAGACCTCACTCAAACTAATCTAAAAAAGTCGGATACCAATCCTTTGGTATATCAACAATCATATAACCAATTACGTTCCAAATATAATTCTCACAGGTCCATTTTTACAGACGGGTCCAAGGATGGTGGCAAAGTGCCACCATCATTGGATCCAGAACTGACTCCTCAAGAATCCCAGATTTAAGTTCAATTTTTACTGCTGAGGCCAAAGCTATCCTAACAGCTTTGACCTATATTCAACAACAAAACTAATCTAAACATTTCATCATCTTCTCTAATTCATTATCTTGCCTTCAGGCACTTAAAAGTGTCTCACCATATCACCCTATTATCCTTGACATTTTAGAACTCTATAATGATCTTTCTACTGGTCAATGTGACATCGTCTTTTACTGGTTACCAAGTCATGTAGGCATAAGAGGTAACTCAAAAGCCGATGCTGCAGCTAAATCAGCTCTTAACAAACCGTTATCTCCACTACTGATCCTGTACAGTGATTTGAAACCAACTATCACATCTTATACTCGGGATCTCATGCAAAAGAGGTAGGACACCCAAGTAGGAAGCAATAAACTACACGAATTGAAACCAACAATCGATAATACCTACTTGGGTTGTCAGTCAAGACATGACGAGGTCGTATTGGCCACAGTCGGTTTACACACGAATATCTGCTTAAGACAGATGAGGGCGAACCTCCTATGTGTATCCCATGTGATGAAAGGTTTTACCGTCAAGCATATATTGCTTGACTGTGTGGATTTTGCAATCACAAGGGATTCACATTATCAAAGTGTTAATCTAAAAGATCTCTTTTCCCGTGTCAGCGGGCATCTCATCATAAATTACTTGAAAGAAATTGGTCTGTATGATAAATTTTAAATATGTATGTGAATAATTAAATGCTTGTTTTTAACTTTGATGTGATGCTACTATTAACAGACATTATTGAAGGCTCTGTCCAGGAGGTTAAAGTACCGTAAAAATATTGCCCTTCCGTGTGACACGTAATCCTATCATAATCAATGTAACTATCATCAACCAGTGTTTTTAAGCCAACTCATTGATGACTATTTTTAAATATTGGCTGTCATTGTGCACAACCACCAGTTGCTAAAGTGATGACGTAAATCCTGCTGGGGTATCATGCAGGGAGCTTGTAAGGTACTGTAAGTCCCCATAATCCCCAGCAAGGTGGCCTAGCTTTGGTTACTGGTGGCCTATAGCCCGTGTTTTAAAACAGCATATATAATATTGTTATGCTCGAATATGTTTCATGAATTGTTTCTAAATATAGTATGCTCAAATATGTTTTACAACTTTTTTTTTTTTAACAAAACTTTGCATAAATGACTAAATTGTAAATATATTAACTTGGTTTCGTCGCTATATGATTGAGATAATGCTGATGCGACGTTAAATTTTAACTCACTCACTCACTCACATGGTATATTCAATAATCTTAACCAATATTTAATACTCTTGATATATATTTCTTTAAACACACAAATTAATACCTATTGAGCTTGCATTAATTCTTGCTTTCATTGCATAGACAAAGTAAGATGATTTGTAAAACATGCATCTAACATAGTTAGACATAGACAATAGCTATGAAATAAAATTACTACTGATGATATAATACAATTACATATTAAATATGAAAGTTGTCTTCGTGTAATTAGCAATAATATGAATTTACAATTATTTATGGATTAACATAGGCCACTTCACCTCTGTTATTATTTACGATACAGTTTTGTCAGCGGCGAAACGATGGACGTTAAAATAATCAGGAAGGAAATTCCTCATGGAGTGATTTTGATTTTCAATGCAGTCAATTATGTCGCCCTCAACAAAAATTAGTTTGTACAAGCATTAAAATCGCTGCCCCCAAAAAAGTCGGGAGATTGTATAAGTCTATATTGAAATATTGTTATTCCATTTTTGCAATACAAGCCAAGTTTGTTAGAGCAGGTTGACCCTTATGGATGGACATACACACATGAATATAGTAAATCAGAATCAAGACTAAATAGAATTTTGTCAGATGATATAATAACAGAGTTTCTGTTATTTTGTACCATTTTGTTATTTTTACATATTTGAAGAACTGTCATTTTATCAAGACTAATATCCAAAAAAGAATGTCTTTCACTGTTTGATATTTTATCCCCATCCTTAGTAATAACTTTATAATCTGGGAAAGCATTTTGTAAATTAAAATTATCAGTCCATGTTTCAGTTATTCCAACAACATCGAAAGACTATGTAGTTTAAGAAGTCAGTTTCTATTAACTTTTGTGAAAACCGGAAATGTTCCGATATATAAAATTAACAAACAAGTCCTCAGATTTATCACAAGTGTCTGTTTCTATGGCATCATAAAGATTCATATAATCTCGGGTGATGTCTCTATCATGACCCAGGATTCATTTTCGCAGACTGCCATTTGTTCTCCCAGTTACACATTTAAGCAATAATCGGCCTTGTCTTATTGGGACTCTTAGTAGAGATACGATGTGCCCTTTCAATGTCTCTTGCAACTTGTGGTTGTAAACTTTTATGTAGTCCAGCACTGCTCAGGACTTCGAGTACCTTGTCTCGCCTACTTTTTCGTTCCTGCTCTTCAAATTCAACCTCTAGGTCCCGATAGTAACGCGCTGCTTCCTATGCCTTTTCACCTTGTGCACCAATGTCAATTCTAATCGGCCTTCGTGGATTGTATGTCCTCTTTAATAGGTCCCATATCTTTGGAATGTTAATCCTCCATAATCTTAATCTGGTCGATAAGTGCTGTTTTTAATTCGTTTCATTCGTCACTTGTTGACTCTGAGTTTAGTTCTACGTCTCCTGATCTTTGTATCAGTGATGGTACGAGTGTATTACCAGGCAGAGTATCTACATTGCATATGTACTGTATTCGGTATGTCAACGATGTTAGTGTTGCCAGTGTCAAAAGAATATGTAAACACTCACTCTGTAAACCATGCAAACAGTGCAGTAGTAGGGATAAGCTAAGGCGATATGTCTTTTATCCATGTTGTTGTAGCAGATCCTAAACCTACCACACTTAATAATACAGTCCGACACAACAGAAGTCTTTAGGCAACCGGCGTCCAATCTGATATGTGGTTGTAGGGTTGAATTTTTCATACCTCCTACCTGTTTTAGTTCTTTGGGGGGCTGTAATCTTCCAATTTGTGCTCACCAATTCTCGACTGGAACCCCCATAGTTTTGTTGGTTTTGTTGGCTTTTCTCACCTTAGAATTCTCAAGTTTTTCACTTTTCTCGGAGCTTTTGTTGACAGTGCTCTGCTACTCAGTAGAAACAATACAGATGATGCCATTAACATATTTAAAATTATATATTCTGCTTTAGTTTAATTCAATGTATAAAAGCTGATCCTCCTGTGATCCAAGGGCATTATAGTATTATTACCTGGCCCATTATTAACAATGTGACCATTTAAAGCTCAAGAGGGTGTGGAGCTAAGATTTAAGACATTTTTTGGACCTTCACTTTTATTTATTTTTTCTAAAAGAGTTTTTTTTTTATGTTTAAACATATCCCTAGTTTAGTCATTAGTTTATATTGTGTAATTGTATTTTTCAGTGGCCAGTTGCCAAAGGGAGACCATGGATACAGTCGAAGATCAGCCCTTCTGACTCTTAATTTGAGGACTAAAAGGTCTCCGCAGCCACTCATCACAAGATCAATGTGTTCAAAAAATGATAACAAAAAGACAAAGGTCACCCAACCCTTGTGATTACATTGCTTTGATACTGACTTTTATTTATTGCTTCAATGTTTGAGATAAATGGATTATGGGGCATCAGGTGCATTCACTATTTTACTGGTCTCAATCTTGCCCTTAATGCTGAAGCTTTCAAATCATTATGTGGGGACTTGTGCAGGGCCTATTGTCTGATAGTTTTTAATCTGCACATACTTTGGAAAATCAAATATTTTTAGTTGCATTGAAGAATTTATGGACGATTGCATTCGGACAATAATTTTACACTACTTTTACCCCCTTCAACGATATAGCCACTAACAATCTCAGCTACTGATTTATACTGCCAATTGTAACAGTTGATTGATTGATTTATTTAAAAAATACAGCAATCACAATTTTACTTATCAATGATTAAAAAATATACAATATAAAACGTAACTGTCTCTGACAGCATTTGGTTCGTTCTTCCTCCAAGGGATCAATACTTCAAAGTTTCATCCATCAAGGATCTTTTTAATCAGGAAAGTACTTATTTAATTCTTTGAAGAAGAAAGATAGAAATAGAATTGTTAAATCAATTTTTCAAACAATATGTTTAGTAATAAATAAATGATGTTTTTAGACTTGGTAGAAAGAACCTTTTAACTTAGATTGTTAGTGACTGTACCCTTGACGGGGATGAAGAAATTTAAAAAAGAATATATGTTCATTTAACATTTTCTAAATTTGTCAATAATTAGCACAACATTTTCAACCATCAGCATTTAGTTTACAAGAAAGATATCATCAACATGAATGTTTTTAAATGTGTCACTATACATCTGATCATTTATTTTCACCACCTGGTGTTAAAGCAACAGGCGCTGCTTCCATTCTGCTGTTCGTCTCACTTTACGAATAACCTTTACACTTTGTTCCTTGTATATTTCTAAATCTTCAAATCTTCAGCAGTCCAATCTTCAGGATTTATTTGACCAGTTCCCTTAGCCCTGTATCATCATGGGTGATCTTAATGGACACAACACTCTAGGTGCCCGTTCCGATACTAACAGTATATGGAAACTTCTTGGAAGATTTTATTGCAAATAATAATGTCTGCATGGTCAAGATGGCTCGAACATATATTTACATCCTGCAACTTGAACATTCTCTGCTCTAGATCTGCCAATCACAAATTCAAACATATATAATGAATGTGAATGGTGGGTCAAGGATGACCTTTGTGGCAGTGACCATTTTCCGACAGTAATTACAGCTATAAATCCCACCTATGATCCACCTACAGCACGATGGTATGTTTCTAAGGCCAATTGGTCATTTCAGACCATTTATTCTGACAAATATTGCAACAAGACCTTTTTATGGATGATCCTGGCTCATGTCAGTAATTCTCTGACTAACTGAAGCATATATCTGACATAGCATATAGCATATTCCTAAGTCCTCTGTGAACTCACATATTCGTAAACAATGGTTTAATGACGAAGGCAAACAAGCAAGCCAGAGTAGGAAGAGCGCAGATAAAGTCTTGACGAACTTTTAAACTCACTAAATTGTCAGACTTGAAAGAATTATGAGCACAAGCTCATGATACTGCGACCGGTGCTGGTGATATCCATTATCAATTCCTAAAATACTTGCCTGATTTTTCTCTTGCAATACCACTGAATATTTTTGATGATATTTGGACAACAGGACATTTCCCTCCTTCGTGGAGAAATGTCATAGTCGTACCCATATCAAGCCTGGCAGGGCTCATACAGACCTATCAAATTATCGACCCATTTCATAAAGTAGCTGTGTTGGTAAAACCATGGAGCACCTGGTAAATAATCGATTTGTTTGTTTTCTTAGAACCAACACTCTAATCAGTGATATCCAATACGGTGTTCATAAAAACCGAAGTACAATTGACCATTTACTTTGTTTAGAATCGTTTATGAAGAATGCTTTTGTCAATAAACAGAAAGCTGTATCTATCTTTTGTATCTTGAAAACGTTAATGATACCACTTGGAAGCATGCTTCTTTTAAAGATTTACATGACCTGGGTTTAAGAGGCCGCTTGCTTCAATTTGTATCGCAGTATTTAACAGACAGACAATTTCAGGTTCATGTTGGATCAACCCTGTGTGATCATTATAATCAGGATTAAGGGGTCCCATAGGGCAGAATTGTGTCTGTCACATTGTTTAGTATACAATAAATAGTTTGTTCAAGTATATGATGACTCAATTGATGGGTCATTGTTTGTGGATGATTTTAATATTTCATTTTGTCGTAAAAATATGCTTACAATGACATTTACAGCTGTGTCTTAATAAAATTCATCAATGATGTCATGAGAATGGCTTTTAGTTTTCACAGTCAAAGACATAACCCAGGGCTCTCTTTAGATTGCGCTCCTATTAAAATAAACCAAATGTTTGGGGTCGATTTTCGACCACCATTTGACGTTTTTGCCACAGACAACTCTTTTTCACTTTCGAGATAATAATCCGCTCTAAGGTAGACTGTTGCTCCATTGTGTATGCTGGAGCTTGAAAAAATAATTTAAAAAAGTTAGATTCAGTACACCACCAAGGACTAAAACTATATTTTAGAGCTTTTAGAATTTCTCTCGATGAATATTTTTGAAACAACTCCGTATTATATAATCTCTTCATTATATCACTAAATTACATTCCAATCCCTGGGACCCGTGAAGATTCCGGGGTAGAATTGCTCAACACATGCTTGCCGTAAAAGGTGACTATGCTTGTCGTAAAAGGCGACTATTGGATTCGGGTGGTCAGGCTCTCGCCGACTTGGTTGATGCATGTCATCGATCCCAATTGCGTTGATGTCAATCACTCGATTGTCTGGTCCAGACTCGATTACTTACAGACTGCCATCATATAGCTGGAGTGTTGCTGAGTGCAGTGTTAAACAACAAACCAACAAACCAACCAATCCCTCTAATCACTGATAATGACTCATCCTCTCTATCAGGAACTGATTCAGAGGAAACCAAAGCTGGTTCGGATCAAATCACTCATTAATGCTGCTAATCATGATCAAGATATTATCTCTCCATATCAGCTCTTGTCTACTCCTTACACACTATTAAACATATTGACTATTAACTGAGAGTGTTTATGGCTGTGCCCTTAGAAAGGACTGAAAAATTATTGTCCCCTGAGAGGGTTTTGTAAGGCTGTGTCTTTCAAAGTATGTTACTCCTACCTTAGTTTTAATCGCAGCATATTTGTTATTTCAATTGCTGGCTAAAGTTGCATATAATAAATTGTGTTGTTTGATGATAGTTTATATTTTACATTTTCTTAAACTAGTTTTTCCTTAAATCTGTGATAATCTAGTTATTGTAATGTCCTTCGGAGACAATGTCTAATCTCATCATGATATAGCTGAAATATTGCCGATGTGATGTGTTCTCACTCACTCACTACCTCACTCACTCACTCACTCACTCACTGATGAGATTGAGTTCAAAGTGTACGCAGGGCTGACGGTCAAAATAACGTTGGCTCAACGTCTCTGAACGTCAACTGAAATTAGCTGTACTGCTCCGAATCCCAGTATTCCTCCCCACAGAAAGCTGATGGAATTTCCCAGAGATTTGCCAAAGAAGAAATCGTCCTTAAACATCTTGCAATCTTTTTAAATAGCCAGATGAAATAACAGATACATAATACATGGCTGACGCATTGCCATTTGTAATTATATACTCATATGCAACATATATACTAGAAGGGATGCACGATTTGAAAAAGGAACTACTCACGTTTATCGTTTTAACGTGGTTTCTTCCCAGTTTGATCCCACGAATGAATCTCAGTGTGGTGAAAAGGCAATTTATCCCACACTGTGGTCGTCGCTTCATTGCACTAAAAGGTTTGTAGTAAATAAGATTCTGTTTCACTTTAAAACATTAAAGCTGAAAGATTTTGGTTTCAGATCAAAGACATAGATAAAGAAATTAAATAGGACTCAATATTGGTATTGATTGAAAGTATCCTTGGATTAAGCTTTGTTTTCCCATGACCTTTTTCAGCATTGTTTTGACCAGAATACTGTGTAAGTAAATACATGTACCCTGATGCAAAGAAACAAACAATGGATTCAGTGGATTTCTTGTGAAGTTTCAGGTTGTCTTTGCGTTTTGAAAGTTGAAATTCAACTGAGATTATGAGTAGAGCCAATCCAGGTAGTTATTACGGGAATCGTGTCCATCGTTTACATATCTTTTATTTTGGACCCGTGAAGATCAGAGGTAGAATAGGTCTTCAATAACTGAAGCTTGCCGTCAAAGGTGAATATGCTTGTCGTAAGAGGCGACTAACGGGATCGTGTGGTCAGGCTCGCTGACTTGGTTGATGCATGTCATCGTATGCCATTTGCCTGGATCAATGCTCTTGTTATCAATCACTGGAAATTGAAATTACCTTCTGATTTGCTAAATTTGTCGACTTCTTGTCAGTCATTTCATTGGTCGGTCAAAGTTCGCGCAAGGTCAGTCTGATATGACCTCGAATGGTATGTCTTGGGATCTTTGTTTAGCAGTAGCCATAGCCAGATCTGATTTTAACAACATTGGTTCCAGTGCTACATTTTATTTATATGAAGGTGTACATCATGTTTCAAATCTAGTAAGTCATGACCTTGTCTCGCAACAAACCTGCATGACAAGCATGGTTCCCATGAGACAGGGGCTAAAACTTCGTACCCAACATAAAAATTGCTTGTCAACATATTTGGGGCTGGTGGTCTGACTTGGCTGATGTCATGTCATCGTACTTTATCAGCTTGGTATGTTTTCATTCTTTTAGTCACTGACAGAGACTCAGCTGTTTACAATGTGCCACGATGTGACGAACATATAGGCTATCAAACAAGTAAACGCTTGATAATGGCATTAAAAGCACATTACACATGAGTAGGTGTGTTTATGAGGGCATTGACGGTAGCGTAATTACGATTCGTGTGGACAACCGTGCATGTTGTAAGTATTTTAGTTTTGGTTAAAATAAAACAGCCTGGAAAATATACCATGGAGAAGTGTGGTATTAAGAACTGTAGTATTTGAGCATGTTTGTTTTGTTTGTGTGTTGTAACGCCGCACGCAGCAATATTCCAGCTATGTGACGGCGGTCTATAAATATCTAGACCAGACAATCCAGTGATTGACATTATGATCATCGATCCACGCAGTGGGGATACGACGACACGCATCAACCAAGTCAGCGAGTTCTGATAGCATTTGAAGAGACACAGCATCTTGTCTGAGTTGTGGTAGCCTTTGACGAGACACAGCGTCTTTTCTGAGTTCTGATAGTATTTGATGAGACACAGCGTCTTGTCTGAGTTCTGATAGCCTTTGACGAAACACAGCATCTTGTCTGAGTTGTGGTAGCCTTTGATGAGACATAGCGTCTTGTCTGAGTTCTGATAGCCTTTGATGAGACACAGCGTCTTGTCTGAGTTCTGGTAGCCTTTGTCGAGACACAGTGTCTTTTCTGAGTTCTGATAGCCATTGACAAAACACAGCCCCTTGTCTGAGTTCTGGTAGCCTTTGATGAGACACAGCGTCTTGTCTGAGCTGTAGTAGCCTTTGACAAGAAACAGCGTCTTGTCTGAGTTCTGATAGCCTTTGACGAGACACAGCTTTTTATGTGTTCTGATAGCCTTTGACGAGACACAGCCCCTTGTCTGAGTTATGGTAGCCTTTGACGAGACACAGCGTCTTGTCTGAGTTCTGATAGCCTTTGACGAGACACAACGTCAAGAGCTCAACCCGGACAGCCGAAGGTCGGGGGTTCGATGCCCGGTCGTGTTGTACCAAAAGACGATAAAAGATGGTACTTGTTGATACCCTGTCTGACGCTCGGCATTAAGGGGCTAAAACAAGAACTGGTCAGCGTGGAGTCAATGTACTGCGGCATCGTATCTCAGGGGGCTTGCAGTATAAAATTGGCATCTTTCTGGACTAGTATAAACAGCTACATACATACGTGCATGCACGTCCCTATAAACGTGCAATAATCTTGAACGCGACGTTTAACCCCATTTCACCTGACCTGACCTTTTGTGTTCTTCAGGAGGTGGTTCTTCTGGCAGCTGTGCATCAGACACATATCGAGGCCCCGGCATCTTCTCTGAGGCGGAGAATCGCAATATGCATGACTTGGTCAGCTCCATCAAGGCGACAAAGGGCGCCATCTCCGCCTACATCTCCGTCCACTGCTATTCCCAGTATCTGCTGACGCCCTACGGATACACTGTTCTAGCTAATGATACTGAAATTGTGAGTATTCAAGTAGCTATAGTTTCCTTATGAGTCCTTAGATGTATTATCGACCCATGAAGATCCGATTTATAAAAGGTTTAATAGCCGTGAGACGCATAACTGCACGCTTACCTGGTTAATGCATGTCATTGTATCCCAGTTTCGTGGATCGATGTCCTTATGTACGGATCGCCGTCATATAGCTGGAATATTGCCGAGTGCGGTGGTTAACAACCAATTAACAATCAATTCAGACAGTGAATGGGAGTAATTCATTGCCATACCCACCAAGAACTTTTCGGAAAATGTGAAGACTCCCAAACACTGCAGCCTTCTGCATTACCTAGATTGTATTCCTGTCATCGCCATATAGCCGCAGTGAGTGAGTGAGTTTTACGCCGCTTTTAGCAATATTCCAGCAATAACACGGCGGGAGACACCAGAAAGAGGCAGGCAGGCAGGCAGACAGACAGATAGACAGACATTGTTCCTGAAGAGCAGTGCTATACTTATAGTCAGTGTTGTGTTGTAACAGTACCGGTGTTTGGGCAACCATTTCCCAATTAATATTTCATTCTGGCTCAAAATTGTTTTATCATATTCGTGATTCTCATCTACTATACAGAAAATTTCGGGTTGGGGGATGCTTATCTTTATTTATGTGTATATTTAGTATCAAAAGGTAATTAGAGCATTCTCAATATCCCAATCCTCATCATTTGAAAATGTTTGATTTTCAGTTGTAAACCGTCATATCAAACGACACAGGCCCAGTAAGTGACTCATTTATTGACAAAGCTTTTAGATTGTCAGTTATGTATAAATGTGACGGAGTTTGGGGGTTTGTCAACTATGTCAATTACATGTATGTGTCTGAACAAACAATTCAAAGCTAAATCAGAACAGCCCCTAATCCAGCAAACAAAGGCAGTCATTAATGGTTTGTGATCCTGTGGGCTTTTCAAGCCATAATTCATACCCTGTGTTGAGGTTCATGACTGTCGATATTTTTGGTTTGTTGTGAATTCAAATATTTGCTTACGGCAAGATCACCGTCCGCTTTCATTTGCTTAGTGTGGAGAAGGCCTCACCTGTCATGGCTCGTCCTTAGTCGAGACGAAGTTTATGTTCGTTATGTTATTATGTTCCACTTGCGGGTTCTTAACGCTTGCGTGAACCATATTCAGTTAACGTTTTGTCTTAAACTCTCTAGTTGTTCATCAGTAACTTAGTCGAAGATAGATCTGTTTTCTGAACAAGTTGAATTCTGATTAAACTGCTTCAAACTCATCTGAGATCGCCATCTGGGAAGCTGACGACGTAAGTTAACTGCAGTTGAGGCTGGAGAGTTGACAAAGAGTCTTGAAGCACTGTCAAGGGAACCTTCATGTCACTGATATCAGCATTGGTTGTTGCAAGGAAATCAGATTAACATTCAGAAAAGACAAATGTAGAAAACTATGAACCCATCCATGATTTCTTTGGCCATTTTTGTCTTATCTGTCCATGCAGGTAGCAAAGGTACTGTACGTCCCCATGGTCCCTAGTATGGTGATCTACCCTCAATTGCTGGTGTTTAAAAGCTCCTTTTTATAATGCATCGTTCAATCTAGAGATGTATTTCGTTATTATAATGTATTGTCCTGTCTAGTGATGTATTTTTATGGTTCCATGCTAGTTTAAAATCATAATCGGTGATAAGTCTCGTTAATTTACTGTGCTTTGTTGACATAAATTTTAACTTGCTTTCACAGTCACTTTGCCTTATCTAATGAACGATCAACTTTCAGTCTATGGGCAAGTGAGAATTCGGATATTGTTGTGTTTGATAAATTCTAATAGTTACGTTATAAATATAATGTACAGGTAGAGATTTCCAAATATTGTGTCAGTTACCAACCACGTGTAAGTGGAATTCATATCTACACAGTTGTCACCGAGGAAGGAAGAAAATTGCACACAAGCTGTTTGTGTCATGTTGGTTGTATCCTTCTATTGTGAGCATTTTAAGTTGATCATTATCAATTATTAATGGATACATGGTTTGTTTGTTGTCCAAGGACGGGTAATGGTAATCTGCGTATCACACACGTACGTGGTAGGCCACGTGTTATAAGCGTTTTGACATTGAAACAATATAATATGTTGTATACCAACAATTCCTCTGTTCACCCATAAGTTAAAAAGTCTTGAAAGCAGCACATATTTCTTAACAGGCGTGTTTTCATTGACAGATAGAGTATTTCCATCATAGCAGGCATCGTGGTGTCTGCTCCTACTTTGAGAACATGTTGGTGTGACCATCAATATCCTACGTTTGTGCCAAGTTATTTGATTTCCACTCACAGTGCTGAGGCATTAAATGTAAACGTAATCCCCAACCCAACCCCAATACACTCTCTGTGTTTTAGTGTATGCTAGTCTATTACAGGTCAAACTACTGCGGTTGATGCAATGCTGAGTGCATGCTATCAAATGGCTCCATTAACAAACATTGTTGAATGAGGAAATAAACCTTATGTTTTTGGATTGATCATACTTCAGAGTCAAATTTCTGTTTTGGGGTTCCTTCGGATTTAGTTGTATATCCGCGGCATAAACGTTGTAATCTACGTCACCGTGACTACTACAGGCAATACAATCTGACACAATTATGTTACATTATAATCAATTGGTAATGATCCATTACAAATAAGTCCTACATTTTATCCTATCAGCATCGTAAAAATGTTCTTAGGATGTTCTTGACATATTTTTCTCATATACTGAAAGTCAAATCAACTCTCAAGGTCATACACAAGGAAACATATTATATTTGTGATAGCTCAAGGCGTGTTCAGTGTTGTAAGATGAAATTTGGAACATTCCCCAGATAGGTAAATGTACTGGTCAGTCCAAAGGTAGTTCTGTCTCCTTGTTCCTGCACAAGTTCCCTGCGTGACATGTTTGTAAGAGAAAGCACACAGGTTTTCAACAAGAAATTATCACAAAATTGAGGGTCAATGCCAGAAGTGCATGTGACTTTCCCATTAAGCTAGCTGGAAGAATGTGCCTTTCTATTGTACAGTTGTCTGGCATTTGACATATGTTTACCACCAGAACGTGATGTGTTTTAACTGCTTGGGGTATGTGATTTCCCAAAACTGAAGTGTTTTTAGCTTTGGAATAAGTAACATTGTATTTTCTGTTCAAAACGTGTTCTGCATTGTACATGTGTTTGTCCTCCACATTCAGTGGTGATGTGACAAAACCGGAAGTGCAGTTTGTGGAGTCAGATAGCTGTCACTGGATTTGGTCAAATGGTTCCTAACACATATTTCTGGTGTGATTGTTTTGGGGGCTTCACGAAATGGTGGGGGTGCAGCTGCTTCTATGTGTGGATGTGTTACAAAACTCTTTTCCAGTTAGACATAGGCCTACCACAGGCAATGATCTTCACCCACTTGCTTGAAGCAAGATCCAGGTACAAAAAGATACCTGCTTAGAGAGGATTTGGCATGGCTTTAACCACTAGGCTAAACTCGAAGGACTTCATGTCTTCACGATTTTAATATCTTTTTCACCCATAACAGGGTGGTTTATTCGCAGTGGTTTATATTTGTTTACCTAATCTGATTAGCTGGCTGAGAGTGGAGAGTTGAGTAATCGCGTTTTGATTTGCTAGCTAAAAATATATTGACGGCATTATTTTCGGATGGGAATACCCGATACTGTCGTCCAGTACAGGAAATCCCCAGCTGGCAAAACATTACCATAGTGACAAGGTTTCCATTGACGAAAGTTGGTGAATGAGAGAAAATTTCTGGGGGAAGAATGGGTGTGATTTGTGGAGATATATCAGAGAATTTTGGCTTCCAAATGTACCAGATTCAGTTGCAGAATGAGAAGACAGCAACTGAAGCAAGATACCGCATCGATATTACTGGACCAGGTGAGCAACTCCGGTACATTCTTAACTGGGTGTTTTCAAGGCTAATAACAAAGTTAATGAAACAGTTAATTAATTCATGTAAAAATACCGATGAAATAGTGAAACAAACCATGTTATTTGGTATTTTAAAAAAAAAACAAAAAAAACTGTCAACCACAAGAGAAATGTCACGTGTAACACTATCAGTGTTTGCCAAATACGACTGATGTAACACTATCAGTGTTTGCCAAATACGACTGACCCCGTGGAGACCCCGTGGATATGTCAAGTACATATCAACTGGACCAAGGGGAACAATTTTAAGTGCCTCGTCATGGACACCATTTGATGGTCAATTTAATCTCAAGTTGACAACACCAAATTTTAGTACCTGTGCAAAAGAAAATGCTTCGCATTCCATCATTACTATATATACCGCGCGACTTCTAAGTACGGGCAGACTTGGGCTGAGCACCCTAAGGTACGGGCGAGTATCTTAGAGGGAGGAAGGAAGGACGACACACTTCCTTTGAATTGTATATATGCCATTGTAATTAAAACTACGTAATCCTCAAACCGCCTTCTTGTTTTGTGTTACAGGAAGGGGCGGGGTTATGTAAACTGATGCCGTGACCCGGATGACCTTAAGGAGCGAAGGAGAGGGACCCCAGGAACGACTAGGATCGAGGGAATTTGTTCCGGGACTCGCAAAAAGGTGATTCTTTGGGTTTTTGCAAGAACTTACGTGAGCAAAATGGCAGAATATGGACGATTCTTACAAGGGTTAGCGAGAGAAATACTTGGGCAGTTATCAGCTGTTACTTCAACATTCAAGTCCGAGTGGGTTCAACCCTGTCTGACCATCATACTCAGGATCAGGGTGTCCCACAAGGCAGTATTTTGTCTGAAACATTATTAAGTATCAAGATAAACAGTCTGTCAAAAGTTTTGAATGATTCAGTTGATGGGTCGTTATTTGTGGACGATTTTAACATTTCTTGTCGCGGGAAAAACACTATTGAGAGACAACTGCAGAAATGGTCGCTTGCAAATGGCTTTACATTTTCTAAAACAAAAAGTAATTGTATACACTTCTGCAGGAAATATAGACAACACAAGGACCCTAAACTATTTCTATCTGACACACCCATAAAGGTAGTTGAGGAGACCAAGTTCTTGGGGCTTATTTTTGACCGTCACCTGACATTCTTGCCTCATATAAGATATCTCAAGGCAAAGTGCCTGAAAGCATTAGACTTATTGAAAGTCGTATCAAACTCCAAGTGGGGCGGGGATCAGACAACCCTTCTCCATTTGTACAGGTCTTTGATCCGCTCAAAACTTGACTATGGTTCCATCATTTATGGTGGAGCCTGTAAAAGTAACTTACAAAAACTGGATTCAATTCATCACCAGGGCTTGAGGCTGTCTTGGAGCTTTCAGAACCTCTCTTGTTGACAGTCTCTATGTGGAGGCTGATGAGCCTTCATTAAAACAACGCCGTTAATTTAAAACTTGCTTTACAATATATAACAAAATTAAAATCAAATCCGTCCAATCCAGCCTATGATTGCATATTTAATCCTCCCAACGAGGAATTATTCCATACAAAACCGAATCTGGTTCCTCCACTAGGGATTAGACTAAAACCTCATGTAACAGCAGCAAATATTGACCTTGATTTTGTTGCACCATACTGTTTACTGTCTACACCTCCTTGGCAACTCGTCCACCCGTTGTAGACCTCACACTTACTAATTTTTATAAAAAATCAGATACAAATCAGTTAGTCTTTCAGCAAGAATATATCGCGTTGAGATCACAGTACAATTCTCACCGCTCCATTTTCACTGATGGATCCAAGGATGGTGGCAAAGTTGCCAGTGCTACCATCGTTGGATCAAAATTATTTCTTCCAGATTACCAAACAATTGTTCTATCTTTACTGCTGAGGCCAAGGCTATTCAAACAGCTTTGGAATATATTCAGACACAAAATATCTGAAAAAACTTCATCCTTCTCTCTGATTCTTTGTCATGCCTACAGGCTTTAAAACATGTCTGCTCAAACCATCCACTCATTCTTGATATTTAAGAATTACACAATACTCTTGCCACTGGCCAATACGACATCGTCTATTGCTGATTACCCAGTCATGTTGAAATCACGGGTAACACGATGGCTGATGCTGCAGCAAAAGCAGCTCTCAACAAATCTGTGACACCACTTCTTATACCATACAGCGACTACAAACCTTTAATTAGATGCTATATCAAAGACCTTATGCAAAAGAAGTCGGAGACCCAAGTAGTTACAAATAAATTACATACAATAAAACCAACTATCGGTTACACCTACTTGGGTTGTCAGTCCAGATTTGAAGAGGTCATTATGCGACGATGTTGAATTGGCCAATCATGTTATGCATATCCTGCATCCCTTGTGATGAAAGAAACACAGTCAAGCATGTCCTGCTTGACTGCATTGATTTTTCCATGACAAGGGATAAGTATTTCAAAATTACATCCTTAAAGAATCTTTTTAATCAAATCAGTACTCATTTAATCATCGGTTTTTTAAAAGAAATAGAATTGATAGATAACTTTTGATTGTAATATGTATCATATAAAATAAGTGATATTTAATTTGGTAGAATGAATTCATAACTGAGATTGTTAGTGGCTGTTTCCTCACAGGGGGTTGAAGAATCGTAAAATAATTGTCCCCCTGAGAGGGAACGTAAGTCCGGTATCATTCAAAGTATTTTTATCATTTCACTGTGATTTTAATCGTAGTATTATTGTTGATTTTAACTGTTTGGCTAATCTTTCTGACCATCGCCAGTAGCCAGACGGATGGTGTAAATCCTGCAGGGGTACCATAAAGGTAGCAGAAGTACCGTAAGTCCCTATGGTCTCTAGTATGGTGGCCTAACTTTGGTTGCTGGCGATCTACAGCCCGTTTTTATACTGTGCCGTCTGATAAACTATTTGCCAAAAATAGCACCACTGACACCAAACTGTTAGTAAATGAGATTTATCTCTGCTGGTTTTTTTGGAGAATGTGATACTTTGAGGTTTCTATTTTTCTTTCAGTTGGAGTTTACAGTATTGTGGAAGCATATTTGTTAAAAGTACATAACAGCCATAAAGGTATGCATGATGCAATAATATATACAAACATCTTCAGAAATAAAAAAATGAATGATTCTTATTTAATTGTGACCCAAATCTAAGAGGGCGGGTAGATCAAGCTTATCCGTCCGTCCTTCCTTTCAAAGATTCAGTTTGTGTGTGAGTGCAGTGTTAAGTTTGATTTTGATATGTATATTTTCTGAAAAAAATGTGATTCTTTAAATGTTTTTAACTTCGGATATTTGTTTTTATTTCAACCTTTGTGCGAGCTGTCATCTGAACACTACTTCATGGATTCTTTTCCAATTAGTGGTACAGTTTCTATACCCATAGAGAAAATATACCTTTATACATGTTTTGAACTTAGAATATTTTTCATTTAACATTTGTGCTACCTATAACTTGAGAACTACAACATGGATTCTTTCCAAATTTAAGGAACACTTTCTATACTAATAAGAGAGGTGCAGTGCAATGGTTGATTTCGATATGTGTATTTTCAGAAAAATAATATGATTTATTAAATGTTTTGAACTTAGAATTTTTTTCTTCAACACTTATGCAACCTATAACTTGAAAACAAACACATGGATTTTTTTCCAATTTGGTGTAGTTTCTATACCAATAGAAGTGCAGTGCAAAGTTTGATTTTGATAATTATGCTTTGTCCATGTTTTGAACTTTGAAAAATGAATGAGTCGTTACCCTTGTTCATTTTAGTGTCAATAGCTTTTCTGCCTATCTATGATCCAAGAGCATCATGGTATTACTGTCCATGCTACCTTCCTAGTTTTAACAGTTTTGTAACAGTTTTATGTTAACAGTTATGAGGGGTGGGGGTAGCATTGCTGAGACCTTTTTGCAGAAATGAAATTATTATTTTGGGGAGGGCAAACATTTCTCCTATATGTCAAAAATATGCCCCTTGCCTTGTCATTTCTATTATATCTGTGTCAATGTTTTATTCAGTTAGCAAGGCACATGGAGAGATCATGGATACAGTTAAAGATCATCCCTTTGAAAAGTTCTTCTGACCCTACATCTGATGACTTGTCATTTAACAAATAAATGAAGGTCACCGAAACCAGAATTATATGGTCATTTTGTTGCTGTATCATATGTTTTAATGGATCAAGGATATGGATCATAAGACAATGTATGGGGTATGGCTAAGAAAAATTAAATGTTTCAATTTGTGCCGGGCTTATTGTCTGAGGGTTTTTGATTTGCAAAGTCATGGGAAAATCATATATTTTCTTAATACTGTTCAAACATGTGTGAACAATTTGCACATAGTCCTGAAAATTGTATTGGAAAGTAAATATTATATCACCAAATTGTACATGTAATTTAAAACATTTTGAATTCTTTCTTGGACGTATTTCAAACTATGTATGCCGAGGTACCCTGCCAGAAGAGAGCTTATTTCATTGGCATGCTCTTTCAATGATAGTGTTCAGAGATAATTTAGCTAGCAGGACGTATTGCTTGTTACCTGATGTCTTAACTAAAATGGTACAAACATTTCAGGCTGCCTCGGAGGTAGTGAGGAATAAAACAGGCGTAATCTAACGTTGGGCCAACTTTGGCTGACCATCGTCTGACTGCTATCTGGGACCAATAGCCTGTCGATATATCTGTTAATGGGTGCATTGACGGTAGCGAAAGTACGATTCAACTGTCAGTGTTGTCAATGGTGCATGTTGTAAGTAGTCTAGTTACTGCAAACACAGGCTGAATATATTCTAAGTAGGAGGATGTTATTAAGAATTTAGTCAACTGTAAGTATTTGACCAAAAAGGTTTTGTTGCTGAATGCTTTTTGTGACCCGATTCCAACAGACATATCAGATATGAGGGAGCAGATATGAAGGGAACACGTGTTTGACATCCCATGGGAAACCTTGAGATGACCTGAGATATTTATTTTGCACTGACAAATCAAATAGCATTTTTCACTGTGTTGCACTTTTTCATGTTTTGGCGGGTTTCCTCTACTGTTTACAACATGTGGATGTGATCGCCAGTAAAATGCCCACAAACCAAGGGGTGTTTTTAGACACGATTAGTCGGCAAAACTAAAAACAATAACTTAGCAACTAGCATGACAGCTAAGGAAATGTCCACGTGTATATGGGGCTTCAAATACACCAAAATAAACATGTGTATGTTTCTCGGTTGTACATAATGTTCAATGCTATGTTAAGAAGGCCGTTTTACTGAGTAACTGCCTGACTATCCAATTCCCATTTGTTAAACTTATTAATTTTCACAAGTATCTACATAATTGTACTGTTCTGTTGATTCTATTATGATGTTTTTGACAGTTTGGTCGGACTTATTCCAGCTCTCTTAAAATAGAATTATTAAAATTTTGAAAAAAATAGTTCGAGAGTTATCGATATAGTTGAATGGTCAGGTACATAGAGGTTAACACGCGAGTGTGTTTGGGGGATGGTAAATATCCTGTATTAGGAATAAACATTGTATTTAGCGAGCCCTATATTGTCATTCTTCAATTCAGTGCATGAAAATAGCTTTCCTTTTGTCACAAACATTACCGAAACATTGCAAGTTTTCCTGGAATATGCGCATTAAAATATATTACGTCACAGGGTAAGTGATGTGTCAGTCTGACAGTGGCAGTAGACAATGTGGTTCAAACTGAAACATGTTTCTTATACAGTGGCTAAACAACATATGCGCAAAACAACAATTGCCTACATGAATTGTTTTTACATGTCTCACGGCAATCCATCAGTCTGTCCGCTAGAGTAATTTCCCTTTGACTGTGAGACGTCACGGCCACGGTCAGATGTTGTTGACAGTCTGTCCTGTCAAAATGTTAGTGGAGTCAGATGTACACACAGCGACAAAACGAAACAACGTAACTATTCAAACACATTTCCGCCAAATCCATCTTTTTTAATTTGTGGAAAAGGTTCCAAGTCGCAGAGCTCTACGAGCACAGATGTGGCTACTGATCACGCTTCGCTAAGACTAGTGCCCTGGCCATTTTTTTCGCAATTTATGTCTCTACATTTGCCCAAACTTGTACTACCCAAACTAATCAACCTTGTTTCAATGTGGTCGGTTGTCGACAAGCAAGTCATTTTTCTGATAGATTTTAATCTATCCAGGGATCTATTAAATCGAAATCTTCCTTAAGTCTAAATAGCCTTTGTCTGACTTTATTCTTGTTAATATGGTTGTAGTTGTACGAATCCTGTAAATAATCTTGGATAATTTTCCAATCTCTACAAAGAAGTGCTTTATATGAATATCCATCAACGCTCAAACATAGTCGGCACGATCGTACGTTTTTCAAGTCACAGATAGGCGACACATACAGTTTGTACATCACACAGTGTCACTGAAAAGACAAAGGTTTCACAAAATATGCTTACACACATCCTGTCGCCTTGTCCAGGCATTTAAAGGGGCAGGAATGGCGTGCAAACAGATCTACCGCCCATTCTTAAAAAGAAACGCGCAATTCTTGGAAAACAGGGGAGGAATACATGTTCGAAATAGTTATCCAAATGTGTGAACGAACAGATTCCTCAAAGTACATAGTACACAGCTGTTAGGATCAGACCACGTTGCGGTAAAAAATCGTGCACTCTGGAATACAAAACTCACTCACTCAGATAAAATAGCGGATTGATAAAATACAATGGAAGGAAGTACGTCCCTCATTGTCATTACTTACAAACTATCTCCAGCAGGCATACTTTCCATGTTACACAATTTAAAAACGAAAATACCTACTAGTTTCGATGCAGTGCTTATTCTTTTCACTTTGTTCCAACAATGAATCTCAACATTCTGCGAAAACTATCACACATCTTTCATATTCAACTAAAAGGTTTCAACTTGAAAAGCTTTTCAATATTGACTTTTAGAACATGGTGAAACCAGTTAAGGTTCTGGCTCTGATAATCTTATTACAAACACAAGAGAATAAGATAAGAATGTTGATCTAGTATGATTGTTTTGGGTGCATAGTTAAAGTATTCTTGGCTCAAATAATGTGTACCATGACCTTTTGAGACACCGCCAAGGGATAATCTCCATCATGTATGTTTAAGTGAGAGGTTTTGTTTCATAAGCTAAAACAATGTTAAAAGTTAACATTGATCATGCATTGGAAACACATACTTTATGTTAATAAGCAACATAGCAGCCATTCAAAACCATTTAACTAAATAAACTTTTTTCTGGTTTCGTATTACCACACACTCAGCCTCAGTCGTTATCAAGCAAAAGCAATACCCACAAAAGGATATTCCAGTTCATGTCTGACATTTTGTCTTTAGGGCACAATTGACTATTGATAAAGAGGCGACTCATGTTTGATCGTGTGGTCAGGATTTGTGATTTGAAGCTTGATTTGCTTGTCTTCATACCTCAACAGCGTAAGATGAAGAAAGATAATTTCTATGGATGAACAACTTCTTTTATTACAATAAGTGAGATGGTTCACTGTAGATCCTAACACCTTTATCAAGCAAGTGATTGATAGTGCTGACTGACTGATGTAGGAGATTTAACGTGCGCTTTCTGACTGAAGCGTATTTCGCAAACGGGCCGGGCCGGACCATTTATTGTATTCCAAAAAGGGTGAAAGTGGTGTGTGCAATCCTAGAGGGGGGTTTTTAGGGGTTGCTCATATTGAATTTTTGGAATTTTTAAATTTTGAATAAATGCCAAGGCGGCGGAGGAGGGAGCCGGGTGAGGTGGGTGTGTGTATGTTTATTGGATTTTGGATTGGTAGATTAATTAGTTTTTAGATGCGCTTAATTAGGTCTGTTTTGATTAGAAATACGCCTAGGGCCTTGAAGTTTTCTAGTTAATTTTGAAGGTTTAGTATTTCATCTAGAGTAGGAACCTCATTTAGATTGAGGGTGGTTTGTAGTGTGGTTCTGTGTGTTTGGTAGTGGGTGCAGTGGATGAGTGGGTGTTCTGTGGTTTCGGGTTGTTTGCAGTGGGGGCAGGTGCCTGTGGTGTGTCTTTTAAGTTTTTTTAGGTGGTTATTTAGGTTCGTGTGTCCTGTTTGGAGTTTAATAATTAATCTGTCAATTTTTTTAGAGGGGTTTAGGATTTTAGGTTTGGCTAGTGGTTTTCTGAGCACTTTTTTGATTTGGCTATTTGAGTTTTGATATTGTTTATGCCATTTTTTGGTTATTTTTTTGTTTGTTTAAACTTTTAATTTCGGATGTTGAGATGGGTAGGTTTAAGCTGATTTGTGGTATTTTGAGAGATAATTTAGCTGCTTTATCGGCACTTTCGATGCCGTAAATTCCTACGTGGGCGGGTATCCACAAGAAGGTTATTTGTTTGCCTGCTTTTGTTAGGTCGTTTAGGATAGTGCTGTTAGGATAGTGCTGAAGAACATAGGTATATATACTTCTAAGTTTATACACTAAATTGATTGATGGACACTGAGAGCTGATTAAGATTATCTGAAGCCAGTAAATGACTTATGGGACAGGGTAACCAACCACGGAAGCTGATTGGGATGATTGGAAGCAAGTGAATTAGAAGCCAGTGAATAGTCTTATGGACACAGAGTCAGTATTTAATGTGGCACATTTGTATGGATGAAAACTACTGTATTCTTTGTATCTACGTTTCACGGTCCCTTTATCAGATTACCCATAGATAGATAGATAGACAGATTGAGTATGAATAGTTGAATCGGTGGGTGGATGTAATAGTGGGTGAATGGTTGAATCGGTGGGTGGATGGAATAGTGGGTGGATGGTTGAATTGGTGGCTGAAGGAATAGTGGATGAATTGTCGAATGGATGGGTGGACGGAATGTTGGATGGAATAGTGGATGAATAGTTGAATTGGTGGTTGGACAGAATAGTGGGTGAAGGGTTGAAAAGGTGGCTGAAGGAACAGTGGCTGAATGGTCGAATGGGTGGTTGGATGGTTTGTCGGATGAATAGTTGAATGGGATGAAGGATGTATTGGTGATGGATTTTAAGGATGGATTGGTTGGTGGGTTGGTTGGAGGATGGGACAGTGGATGAATGGTTGGAAAGGATGGTAGATGGATTGATTTGTTGATAAATTGAATAGTGGATAGTGGGGTAAAGGCATGAGTACAAGACTAGGGAAAGATACCAGAAATAATTGACCAATAGAGTTAAAGCGTGGCAGGGAGGCCATTTGAAAAGGAAATACCTTACGTTTTCAGACGTCGTGTTCTTTTATTCAGTATCTTCCCATGAATGAATCTCAATGTTCTACCGGCCAATTTATCCAACGCCTCATCAGTTGCTTCAGGGCTTAGAGATGTTTATATTAAATGTTCTGTATTATATTTGTGTGTCTATTTTAGAACGTAGTATTCTATCTCCTCAGTTTGTTCCAACGCCTGAATCTCAATGTTCTGAACAACCAATTTATCCCAAACATCAGTAGTTGCTTCATTGCACTAAAAGGTGTGTATTAGATATTCATCTTCTTAATATAGGATTTTTATAACATTAAAGCTGAACCTTTTTAGGGTTTGGCTTCAGACAGTTGGCATTAACGAAGGTAAAGCATTCAGGTAGGACTATTTATCAGCTCAACACTGTATAGTTTAAGTATTCCTGGTTTAACATGACATTTGAGAGCAGCAGCTTTTTGCTATGATGCTGTGTAAGTGAATGTGTTCTGGTGCGAGGAAACAAACACTGAATATATGGCTGATTGTATACTGTAAATATCCGTTATGATTTCTTGTGAAGTTTCATATTTTGCTTACGTTTTTGCAGAGCCATCCCAGTGTGTTATTAGTACAATTTCCAATAGGTGTTCTTTATACATTCTACTCCGTTTGCATGTCATAATCAGTATAACTTACTGTTGTTTGTTGTTTGTAGTGTATATCTAAACATATAGTTAACCGTTCCTTTCCCATCTCTGGTTTTCAGTGATCCATTCCTATTCCGTTCCATGATATTTTGTCCTTTATCTTCAATGAATACTGTGGCATTGACATGTCATTTTTAACACAACTCCTTTTGCTTTGGTCGTTCTTTGTAGGTCAAACAATTTAGATTGGTGCACTGAGCTGATCTAATGTTCTCAAAGGTCTCCACCGACAATTTAATTCATAAAAATTTACATATTTTTTCAAATGAACTCAATTGTAATAAGCAAAGTTATCCAAGATGGGTGTTGGTGCATTTAAAGAATCCATGTCCACATAACATACACACACACACAAACAATTACATTCAAAGTAAACCGCCGTCATATAGCTGGGCTATTGCTGAGTGCGACATAAAACAACAAACAAACTAACATTCAAAGTAATGTCGAGATGTGTGACACGTTAATATCAAATGCCTTACTGTTGAAATTCATAGTATTTAGTATCAAAAGGAAGTTAGAGCATTCTTAATATCCTGATCCTCATTATTTGAAAACTTTTGAATTTCAGTTGTAGACCTCCATATCAAACGACACGGGCCAAATAAGTGATTCATTTCATTGGCAAACCTTTTAAATTGACAGTTATGTTTTCATTTAACGGATTTGTTTTGTTTGTCAACCATGTAAATAACATGTATGTGTCAGAAGAAACGGTTCAATACTAAATTAGAACAGCCCTAAATCTGTTATAAATTAATTCATCAATGTTGTGTCCGCTGTTCAAGCCATAATTCATCCCCTGTGTGGCGGTACATGACTGTTGATATTTTTCTTTTGTTACGAACTCAAATATTTGCTTACGGCAAGGTCGTTTCGTTAGATTAGTGTGGAGAATTGTCAGGGATAGAGACGAAGTGTATGTTCGTTATGTTATTTTGTTCAACTTGCTGGTTCTTAACGTTTGTGTTCACCATAGTCAGTAAACGATTTGTCTGAAACACTCTAGTTGTATGTAACTTAGTCTTAGGTAGATCTGTTTTTATTAAACTGATTAACTGTTCTAAACTCATCTGAGACCGCCATCTTGTCAGCTCAAGTTAACTGCAGCTGAGGCATGAGAGCTTAAAGCTCTGTCACAGGAAACATCATGTCACTGATATCAGCATTGGTTGTTGCAAAGAAATCAGTTGAACGTTCAAAGAAACCTTTGAACCTATCCATAATTGCTTTGGCCATCGTATAGTAATCTACCGTCAGTTGCTGGCGATCTACAGTTCGTTATGATGATGTATTGTTATGTCTACTGATGTATTTTTATGGTTCCATGCTAGTTTTAAATCATAATCTGTGATGAGTCTAGTTATTTTACTGGGTGAGTTTGGTTTAACACCGCTTTCATATTCCAGTTATATCGCGGCGTGTCTGTTTAATGTGGGAGGAAAGCCCAAAGTGATGCAGGTCTCAGACGTTCAACACTTCGGTGAAACCCACGAGCACGGATATGGTGCTGACAAACCTAGAAACATAATCGGGCGAACCGGGATTGTAACCCCCAATCATAGGTTTTGGACTTTCCTAATTGACGCAATTCTGCACATGGAATCGTGGCGACTGGGCCACCCGTGCCCCCAGTTATTTTAATGTCCGATGTTGACAGGTTCTTATTGCATACATGTATTAATTATATTATGTTCTTTGAAAGTCACGATATGCCTGAAATATTGCTGATGTGACTTTAAATTTTAACTCACTTTGCTTTATCTAACGATCGATCTTATTCCACTCTATGTGTAAGTGAGAAGTCAGATATTGTTGTCTTTGGTACATTCTATTAGTTATGTTGTAAATGTCATTTATAGATAGATATTTTCAAACATTGTGTCAGCTACCAAAACTCAAAGTGGGAGTGGAATTCATATCTACATTGTTGTCACCGAAGAAGGAAGAGAACTGCACACAAGCTGTCCGTGTCATGTTGGTTGTATCATTCTATTGTGAGCATTTGAAGTTGATCATCATCAATTATTCCTCTGGGGTACTACTTGACCACCTAAAAAAAGTCCATCCTTCTTGCTTGTCAACTTTTGCAATTGGAATTTCCCCCTCTGAAATCTTCAAAACTTGAAAACTTGCCCAGTGTCGGTACATGGTAGGCCACATGTAATAAACACTAGTATGTGTTGTATATCTACAATTCCTCTGTTGAGCCAGTCCATGCAGGTAGCAAAGGTACTGTAAGTCCCCGTGGTCACCGGTATGGCCTACCTGTAGGTCGCTGGTGAAATACAGCCAATTTTACATTGTATTGTATTGTAGAATAGTTAAGTTTTTTTGTCATCTACATCTGTGGTAATCTAGTTCTTTTACTGTTCTTGGTTGACAGATTTTTATTCTAAATTAATGTATTGTAGAATTTGATATAGTCACATGGCTTAAATATTTCCACGTGACTTTAAATATTAACTCACTCACTAACTCTGTTGCGCTCAAAGTTTATAGAGTCTTGGAAGTAACACATATTCCTGAAACAGGAGTGTGTTCATTGACAAATAGGTAATTCCACCTTAGTGGGCTTCGTGATGTCTGCACTTACTTTGGGAACATGAAGGTGAATATGTAAGCAGTGCGACTTTCTTTATCCTGCATTCGTGCCGAGGCCTTGAAGGTTGCAAACTTGTTAAAACAACGTTTGGGCAAGATTTATTTGATGTCCAACCACAGTGCTGGGGCATTAATTGTAAATGTAATCCAACCCAATTCCAATACAGTCTCTGTGTTTCAGTGTGTGTTATTCTATTACAGGTCAAACTACTGCGGTTGATGCAATGCTGAGTGCATGCTACCAAATCTCTGTCATCAAACGTTGTTGATCGAGCAAATAAATATTTTTTGATTGATCATTCTTCAGAGTCAAATGCCTGTTTGGGGGTTCATTCAGATTAAGTTGTATATCCGCGGCATAAACGCTTTAATCCACGTCACCGTGACTACTACAGGCAATACAATCTGAATTATGTTACATCATAATCAATTGGTAATAATCCGTTACAAATAAGTCATACATTATATTCAATCAGCATCGTAAAACTGTTCTTAGGATGTTATTGAGATAGTTTTCACATATATTGAAAGTCAAATTAACTCTCAATATCATACACAAGGAAACATGTTATATTTGTAACAGCTCAAGGTGTGTTCAGTGTTGTACATCTCCCGGGTAGGTGAATGAAATGGTCAGTCCAAAGGTAGTTCTGTCTCCTTGTTCATGCACTTTCCCATTAAGCTAGCTGGAAGAATGTGACTTTCTTATTAAAGCTGATAGATGCATGTGATTTTCTGGTGTACAATTGTCTGGCATTTGACATGTGGCTACGAACGGGACGTCATGTCTTTTTACTGCTTTGGGTATGTGATTTCCCAAAACTGAAGTGTTTTTAGCTTTGGAGCAAGAAGCATTGTATTTTCGTTTAAAAAGGCTTCTGTATTGTACATGTGTTTGTCCCACATGTGGTGTTGGTGTAACAAAACCGGAAATTCAGATAGCTGCCACCTGATTTGGTCAAATGTTTCATAACACATATTTCTGCTGTGAATGAGTGAGTGAGTGAGTTCCGTTTAACACTGCTTTTAACATTATTCCAGGTATATCACGGCGTGTTACCTTAATGTGGGAGGAAAGCCCGAAGTGATGCAGGCCTAAGACGTTTACCACGTCGGTGAAACCCACGAGCAGGGGTATGGTGCTGACAAACCTAGAAACATAATTGAGGCGAACCGGGATTCAAAACCACAGTCATAGGTTTCTGGCGTGCCCAAGGGACGCAACTCTGCACAGCGAATCGCGGCGCCTTAGACGACTGGGCCACCCGTGCCCCCTGCTGTGAATGAAATGGCGGGGGTGCAGCTACTTCTATGTGTGGATGTATTACAAAACTATTTTCTAGTTCGGCATATGCCTACAACAGGCAATGAACTTTACCCATTTGCTTGAAGCAAGATCCAGGTACAAAGATATGCTTGCTTGGAGAGGATGTGACATGGCTTTAACCACTACGCTAAACTCCAAGGACTTCATGTCTTCACGTTTTAATATCTTTGTATCTTTAATATCTGAAGGGTGTCCCTAGACTGAATCATGGCAAATCTCATACGAACCATACAGACGATGGGTTTACATTTGCAACCTAAAGTCAATCTGTAGCTTAACCAAGGATGGGGGATCTTCGACCACCACACCTGCGAACAGCGAAGCTGTCATGGTCATGGCCTGCATATGGACTATGATGTCATTTAACAGTTTTAAAAAACGACAATTACATTTACAGTGAGCAGATATTTTCTATTCTATTGACTGCAGATGTTGCTGCTACAGACACATTACAGACAGAAGGAAACATATATTTCTAACAAGTTCAGATCATATAAATAGAATTATTTCATGCCAACCTGATAATGAATTTTGATAAAATCATGCCAAGCACACTATGGCATCAGAGCTATCACTGGTTCAGGTCTACCTGTAGGATAAGCTTCCCTTAAACGAGAATAATTTGACTCATGCCATACATAGATGTACTTGCTTTTCCGAGAACTTATGTACAGAAAACCTTTATTATAAAGAATGTCAATCACGTAAATATGTTTCTCAGTAACTTTTCTTTTTGTTCCGTTTCTGACCAAGTTCAATTCCATGATATTGGTTATGTCGTTGTAATAAATCATGTCTCCATTATCACTCAGAGTCATACCAAACACTTGATATGATAATGTTATCCGCTGCCGTCCCTGCCCATCATATGTTAACGAGTAGATAGCTTTTTTGTTGG
Source organism: Haliotis cracherodii (assembly GCF_022045235.1). Lineage (NCBI taxonomy): Eukaryota > Metazoa > Mollusca > Gastropoda > Lepetellida > Haliotidae > Haliotis > Haliotis cracherodii. The sequence continues at coordinate 8,100,350 of NW_027266269.1, forward strand.
AGACATACAATAGATCTCGCCTTGTATCAACACAAATAACCTGTGGATCAATTCGACAGCCGATGTTCTTGAAATATCTCCCATCAGGTGCCATGCTATTTACACAGGCAAATGGCCACCGTGTAGCCAGGAAAACAAGCTGTTGAGCATCATCCACTGCAATTGACGAAGCACATATCTTCCTCCTTACGATGACAGTGAAATTAGTATGTAATGAGAAAGCTCTGATGTTCTTCGGTATGTAGGTAGACATCAATACGTGTTGGCTTGTTGCTACATATGCTATGGCGCTGACATACCGTGGTTTTATATGACGATACGTGGTAATGGTCCTGTTTAGAAGGTTGAATGCATATAATGGCTTCTTCCAATTACCGGCACTGGTTGCAACCAAGAGACCGGTCCTTTCCTCTGTCCTCACTGTAAGAAGAAAATGTTCTATTTCATATATGGATTGACCGCTGGTAATGATCAGATAATTAATCTAAAAACAAGTGTGTAATCTGTAAGCATCCGCACATCAGATGTTCATGGACAATATGATTAACGGTTGTCAAATCGTTCTCTATCTTATACAATGAGTGCCATAACAACAACTTATAATCAGCTGTTTGGTTCACAATGCATTACAAGAGGGGAAATGAGTCGATGGCAGGGCAGGTCTAGAAATGTTTGTTATCCTGACAGTCACACAAGTAAGCAGCATTGCCATCATGGATCGAGGTGACTCCCATGTCAGCTTGAATTATGTTAAATTAATCATTTATCATCTTGTGGTTAGCATTTTGCCAAATAAATTCAAGAGCAAATAATGATTTATATTAAAAAAATAGGACTTACATCTTATACATCGAAAGCCGTTTGTTCTTGTAAGAACAATCCTTGATTGTTTCTCTTCACATCTTTCCTTTCTTTGTGAAATCGAACCAAGTCTTTCCTAGGACAGACTTATTGATGTTAGAAATGTAGTCATTCAAATAACTTAGAATATACGTGAAGGAATTGCACACAATGATTGTATTACAAACAAGAGAAAGCTGATCTCTCTCAGAAATGGATCCTAGTGTTTCCTGGGACCGAAACATCCATTTCATATCAGTATTCATAACAAGTTCTTAGAATAATATAAGTTGAACTTCTCTGTGTCATTACCCTTTAACGAGACATCCCACGAGAGTCTAAGAAGAAAATGGTACCTTGCTGACTTTTAGAAGGACTTCCTCCTCTCCGTTTGTCTGTAGTGGATATTTGGACCATGTAGCTATGCAGGCCAGCCTTTTTATCAGAAATACGCAAAAAGTGCAATCATTGCATTTGCCACAATGATCTTTGCACATTTCCGGTCCGACTGGCTGCCTCTCTTGGTCAAATGTTGCAGTGACCACCACGATAAAAACACTGCAGACTATTTGAAGTGTACAACCAGATCTTCTGTAAGGAAGCATCTTTCTGAACCTGGATGTTGCTGCAAGCGCAAAGTAAAATATTGCTAAGCTCATTGACTGTGGTAGGTGTATGGTGAAACACGTTTGAAATATTACCAAGACTGCGCCAATATTCAACTGTGGATGTCACAGGGTGGTAATGCATATCATGCTTTGAGTCCAAAGGGGTGCAAGATTTTGTCACTTCTGTATTCAGAGAGTCAATCTTTATTTCCGTACTAAGGCCGCAGGCTTAAAGTACATTCATATTTAGTACATTCCGAGCAGTACACTCAAGAACATAATATATTTCCTGTGTCTCATTGCATAATGAGTGAGTCAGTGAGTGAGAGAAATGGATTGAACGCCGCTTTTATCATAATTCCAGTTATATCACAGTGTGACAGCTTAATGTGGGAGGAAAGACCAAAGTGATGCAGGTCTCACTTCGGTGAACCCCACGCGCACGGGTATGGTGCTGACGAACCTAGAAACATAATCAGGGCTTATCAGGATTCGAACCCACAATAATAGGTCTCTGGCGTGCTCAAGGGCTGCAACTCTGCACAGAGAATCGCGGTGCCCTAGATGACTGGGCCACCCCGCCCCCCATTGCATAATGGATGTACATAGGTAAATTTTGTAAAAGTAAGTACTTCGAGTTGTTAAACAGAGATGTGAATTTAAAAAAAAATGGGATTGACATAGTAATATTCAATTATATACTTAGCTCTTAATGTTGCATAAAATGGCCATAAAAAAGAAGTGATATTCCTCTTCAATGTTATTCAGGGCGCACAACTGACATATGCATTCTTCTTTCATAATACCCGAGTTTCAATAAATAGATCATGTGAACAACAACAAAATCTTGCTTAGAAAACCAGGAATCTGTTCACATTTAAACAAGATAAATACTGTTCAGGATATAAATCATGTTTTACCATTTTGTAAGAAATACATTTGATTGATTCACATACAGATTGAAAACAATTTTGTAAATATAACTATCTTTTAGTCTTTGTGTTAATGATATAATGAAATAAGAATGATATTGTATATTTTGCTCACACAATACATAGCCATAACCAACGGAAAACAGCAAGTCCATTTTTATCAAAGAGTACCATCATATTCTAACATTTTTTTTCAGGAATATTATCATCTATACCAGCTGCCTTGTTACTTTTGATATTGTATATGCCGTTTAAAATCTCTTCTCACGTTACTGAAACACCAAGAATATCCTCGGTAACATTTTTGTTTGTATCATATCGAGTGGATCTATATTTTACTGTAGACTCATCAAACAGTTCTTCAATGGTGGGAGATGACAAAAGATTTCTGAAGTAGTTGTACCAATCATTGGTTGTAACATTATTTCTAGATGTATGCTTTTTATTTGAACCTTTGAGGATAGAACATAATATCTTAGAATCATATCTGCTAGTTTCCAAACACACTTGTTTTTGTTCATAAAAATCATCTCTCTTTTGTCTACAGGTAGAACTATACTTATTTCTTATGCAATTGTACTTATCTAGCGAATTAGTGTCTTTATGTATACTCAACCTAATTAAAGGTTTGCATCCTTCTCTTTTCAATCTCACACACTCAGTGTCAAGCCATTTATTAACAATAACATCTGATTTTATATTATGGATTTGTCGTTTCATATCAGCACCAGCTCCTATGATGTATTCTATACTGCTTTCAATGTTTTTAAACGCTATTTCAACAGAATTACTAAGTATGTTTAGCATCTGATAAACATTTGTCGAAAGAACTCTTATTTGTCATAATCCAATACACACTTAAATCACCTATCACATTTACTTTCATCTGATACTTGTCGGCCCCTGTGCAGCGAACGTTATTCTATTTGGGCGGAGGGTGTGCCGATACAGTACGTGACGGTATGGTTTAATCCCTCGTGTACTCGAAAAACCATCATCAGGCAATAATATAATCAATTACACTTGCCACATTTGCACATATAAACATATGATCGCCAACTTAAGACTCAGTGACACATCGTTCGTTCATAATATGAACAATTCACACTGAACATTGACCTGACATACATTTCCCGAAATTAGGTTTTATCAGCAGGCAATCTCTGGACGTTAAAATTATCAAGCAGGAAATCTCATATGGAGTGATTTTTATTTTCAATGTTGTCAGTTATGTCATCTTAAAACAAGAGTCATCCGAAGATGACATATCCCCCCGACGTCGCATGTCGGTAAAAAGTGTGTTCCTTCAAATGTATTTAGATTGGCAAGGAAATCATTTTTCCTTGGTGCCAAAACCAGAATTTAATGAAGGTTATTAAATATTGGTTCTTGTAGCTCACTTTCTCATGATCTCATGAAATTGTAATAACAATAACTTCGCAGATTCGCATATGAATAGCTCTGTAGTAGCCTCATGACACAAAAGCATAAAGAGAATGTACTAGGTTATGTAGCTCACATCATACATAGTATGTGATATCAGTAAATAGTACTCCTTAGAAAAAAACACAACCTAAAGATCGTGTTTCATTATATGTCAGGGGCTACAAATTAACAAGAGTCATCAGAAAGATGACATATCCCCCGGCAGCTGTCTGCAATGTAACCACAAGTAAATGTACAATTCTGTATGTAATGAGTCAGGAGTTGAATGTTCTTTAAGAAGCATACATTGTTTACCAACAAAAGATCCACCATGGTCGCATCCATTTGAAATGGAAAGTAAAACGTGTGTTTCTGTGGGTTTTTTTATGCGAACAAATGACAAATTACAAGAAACAAGCGTACGGTCAGCGAAGTCATCTATATCCCCCACCCATTTTAACACGTTATGGTCCAAAACCAGGTAACTGACCCAACATTTCTCTCAGCCCATGTCAAAATAGCTGCAATGGAAATTCTAAAATAAACATTTCTAAAACTCCTTAATATCAAACGGCACCTGTTCAGTATGTAACTTATATATGGCCATGCAATGTTTATCAGGAAATATTTAACAGTTTATTTGTTATATTCCATAAGTGAACCCACCCTATATGAAAACTTAAATCCAACTTGTTGCCATGGAAACGTAAAAAATATAAAAGTTCTAAAATTCCTAAATAGCAAAAGGCACCAGATCAGTATGTGCCTGGTAGACATGCACAGTTTTGTAAGAAAGTATTTAACAGTTTTTGAGTTACGCTCCGGAAACGAACACCACCCCTGTAGAGCCTAAGTCCAACTTGTTGCCCTGTAAACGTAAAAAAAAATAATTCTAAAATTCCTAAATAACAAAAGGCACCAGTTCAGCATGAGTCTGATAGACATGCAAAGTTTTGTAAGAAAGTTTTGAATTGGTTTTGAGGTATGCTCCGGAAACAAACTCTACCCTATAGAACCTAAGTCCAACTGGTTGCCATGGAAACGTTAACAATAAATAAAAAAATGTTTCCTAAATAGCAAAAAGCACCAGTTCAGTCTGAGTTTTGTAAGAAAGTATTTAACGTTTTTTGAGTTACGCTGTGGAAACGAACACCCACCCTTAAAGATCCTAAGTCCAACTTGTTAAAAAATTCTAAAATTCCTAAACAGCAAAAGGCACAATGTCAGTATGTAACTGATAGATATGCCAAGTTTAGATCAAATACACTGAATTATTTTCGAGTTCTGCCCCGGAAAAGGAAATGATTACGGACGGACAGACAGACTGGCCTATTGTCTGTTAGTTTTTAATCTGCACATACATGGACAATTAAATCAATTTTAGTTGTATTGAACATTTTGTGAACAATTGCATATATTGCATAGAATATTGATGTTAAAAATAAACAATATGACATGTAACTGTCATTGAGAGCATTTTGATTCAACCTTGGTCTAGGAATAAACCATTCCAGGAGAGAGGAAGTCCATTGACCTGCTGCTTGATCAGATTGCCCCCGTGGGGTCCCAGGATAGAAAATAATGTGTCCTCAGCACCCCATGGCTGGTCGTAAAAGGCGATCGAATTGCGCAACCCATCATAAATTTAACAACAGGAAAAGAGGAAAATTAATTTTAACTCTGATTACAGTGAGGATGATGATATCTTCTCTATACATGTGCTGCTAACGGCTCTTGGACAAGCCCATGATACTCTTACACGTGCTGATAATATTCACTAACAGTCATGCTTAGACTCATTATTAAATATCTTGGACCATATCTGGACAGCAGGGAATTTCCCTTCATCGTGGCGAAATGCTGTTGCAATACCAATACTGAAACCTGGCCGTGATCATACTGATCCTTCTAATTATAGGCCGACATCACTTACTAGCTGTGCATGCAAGACCATGAAAAGATTGGTAAGTAATCGACTTATATGGTATTTAGAAACAAATAATCGTTTAACCAACAAACAATGTGGTAAAATGGAAGTAACATTGTCAATTCGGTTAGACTGGAGACAATGGAGAAACATGTTATCATACTAAATAACATGCAGTGTCAATATTTTTCATTTAAGAAAAAGCGTACGATACCACCTGGAAACATGGAATTTAAAAGACCTTCATAACATGGGATTGAGATGTCGTTTGCCTAAGTTTGTATCTCATTATTTAACAGATAGACATGCGCCCTGTATGATTTTTACGACCAAGATCAAGGTGTCCCACACGGTAGCATATTATCAGTAAATAGTTTATCTAAGGTTTTCAATGTCTCTGTTGACGGGTCTTGTTAGTTGACGATTTTAATGTATTACGTCGAGGTAAAAGTATGCACACGATTGAGAGACAGTTGAAACTTTGTTGAATCAATGTTTAGACAGAGCAGAACGGCTTTAAGTTTTCTGAAACAAAAACAAATTGCAATCTTTTCTTTTGAAAATATCCAACATCTAGATGGAACGCCAGTTAAACTAAATCTTTCGGAATATTTTTTTATCATCACCTTACTTTATTACCACATGTTAAATATTTGAAAGCCGAATGTCAGAGTGAGTGATAGAGTTGATATTCAATGTCACATGGGCAGTATTTCGGCCTTATCGTGAGGAGACAAAATTTGTCATTAATAACATACATTTAAACTGATTAAATGTCTGAAGGCACTAGATTTATTGAAGGTTCTTTCTAACTCCAAGTGGTGAGGTGACTAGTTAACCCTTCTTTACTTAAATAGATCACTCATCCGTTCTAAACTCGATTATGGCTCCAGTATCTATGGTGGAGCTTATGAAAGAAAACTTATATTACTCGATCCAATACATCACCAGGGTATAAGACTTTGTCTTGGATCTTTCAGGACTTCCCCGATTGACAGTCTGTATGGTGAGACTGAATAGCCGTCTCTTGAACAACACCGTATTAAACTCTCTTTACAGTACATTACAAAGTTACATTCTAGTGAGTCAAACCCTGCATACAGCTGTGTGTTTTATCAACGTTATGAGGATCTGCACAGTAAAAAGTAATCGCTTAATCCGCCTCTTGGAATTAGAATTAAACCTTGTATTTCTGCTGCTGATATTCAACTTGAATTTTTTTCTTCTTTCCGTCTGCTTTCTTTTCCTTCTTGGCAATTGGTAAAGCCACAGGTGGATCTTACCTTATCTAAACTTAAGAAATCTCACACTTATCAGCTACAATATCAATGGGCATATAATCAGTTAAGAAACGAATATGATACTTACAAAGCTAATTTTAGTGATGGATCCAACAATGTTGATGCTGTTGCCATCGCCACTATCACTGGATCCAGAACTATATCTACTAGATTAGGGGATAACTCATCCATTTTCACAGATGAATCAAAGCCCATTTGAGGTGCTCTAAAATACATAAATAAACATAAGGAATGTATTCTGCTTTCAGACTCTCTGTCCTGTCTACAAGGCAATAAAAATAGTACGTGTCAGCATCCAGTTTGATGTGACATAATTGAATTAAACAATAGTCTTGCTGCTGGCCAGTATTACATCGTCCTTTGTTTGTTGTCATATTAATATTAAGACCATGTCGAATTGGCCATTCTCAATATCCATGAATATGTGTATAGGTGAGGATCCTCCATTTTGCATCCCTTGTGATGTGAGGATCATGGTTAAGCACGTCCTGCTTGACTGTATTGGGTTTTTTTCATCACAAATACTTCAAAGTTTCAGGCATCAAGGATTTTTTTAATCAGGTAAGTACTCATTTGTTTCTTTTTTTGTTTTTTAAAGAAATAAAATCGTCAAATATATTTTGAAAGATTTGTTTTGTAAATAATAAATTATCTTTTTAGACTTGGTAGAAAGAATGTTTTAACTTTGACCGTTAGTGGCTGTACCCTTGACGAGGGTTGAAGTAGTATAAAATGATTGTGCCCCAGATAGGATATGTAACATCACGTCATTCGAAGTAGTTTTTCGCCACCCACAATTTGAATCGTAGCGTATTTGTTAATTTTACATGGCTGGGGTCCATGCAGGTAACAAAGGCACTGTAAATCACCATGGACCATCACCACACATAGTGCTCACCCTTCAGCTGCTTGCGATCTATAGCCTTTTTTTATATTGTACTACTACATATAGTGATATCATATTATGGTTGTCTGCTAGTTTTAAAAATTCATCTGCGATATTCTGATTATTTTACTGTCCATCGATGACAGGTTTTTATTTAATATAGATACATGTATTCTTCATGTATTACTTCTCATCACGATATGGCAGAAATATTGCCGATGTGAAATTAAATACTTACACTATCACTGCCTCATTCATTCACTTTCAATCAGGGGCGGTCGGGTAGCCTAGTGGTTAAAGCGTTCGCTCGTCACGCCTAAGACCCGGGTTCGATTCCCGACATGGGTACAATGTGTGAAGCCCATTTCTGGTGTCCCCCGCCGTGATATTGCTGGAATATTGCTAAAAGCGGCGTAAAACCATACTCACTCACTCACTCACTCACTCACTTTCAATCAGCTGGTCACGCAATGTCGTGTGCATGGAAAAGTTTCACTTTGGAAATATCATAGAACATTTTTTTGATGATGGAATATGATAATCTACTTATGCAAATCCAAGTATTGCATTGTATTTGCCGGAGTATACCACCCCTGTAGAACTTGTGTTGCAGCCTGGCTTCCACTGCAGCACCGTCCTTGTAGACACTCCATGGTGAGAGGGAAGCGGTGGTGCTGAATCCTGCATCATGGCTCAAACCCACTAAGGTTCCACCAGAAACGACACATAAAGTCGGCTGGAGGCTGATCACCTTTCATTTACTGAAGATGTTTCAGTTTCAAAGCCACAAGAAACTTGGGCAAGGTTAATCATCATCGAATCTTCTGATGGAGGTACTCTCATGCTCAATCATTTTCTAATATCAAAGACAATTCAATCTATTTGTGGAGAAGTCAAGAACGTTTCACGTCTAGGAGGCGGCCTGCTCCTTGTGGAGTGTGAGCGGAGACAGCAATCACTCAATGTATCGCAAAAAAAAAACAGTTTGCAAATATCACAAAATACTCAAACTCCAACAGAGGTATTGTTAGAGACAGAGACCGTTTTCTAGCGGACATGTCTGAGGAGGAGATAATTGATGAACTTACAGATCAGAATGTATCAATAATTGATGAACTTACAGATCAGAATGTATCACCAAGGCTCCGACTGCAGTAAAGATCCTAAATGCGTAAATTGCGATGGTGCTAATCTATCATCCTCAAAGTCATGCCCGGAGTTGCAGAAACAGTCAACAATTCTCAAGTTAAAATACGAGAACAATATTTCCTTCTTTGAAGCTAAAAAGCCTCTCTATCTTAACACTTTCCTACTATCGTATTCTCTGCATACCAGTGCAAACTGTTACTGTGCCTACTACTTCTGACAGTCAGTCCAATGTGGCAATATCTTCGTCTCAGACATTGAGTCAGTTACAACCTGAAGTTATCCAGCCAGCTGTTGATGCTGATATACATATGTTGAAAGAAAACGGAAAACGTCTAAATCGTAGACAGCAATCTTAACTGTAGAGGTTCGTAACTCATTTGACCCTCTGGAGATGGAAGAGACGCCATCTTCAGAACTCAGAAATAGGAGTCCATCCTCCTCAAGTACACGTGAAAGATCCCCTACAAAACATCCATGAGCCAAACTCCCAATTAAATTCAGTGGAATTGCAGGGGACGTATGAACAATTTTAATGAATTACAATTATTAGCACAAGATTTTCAACCATCAGCATTTAGTTTACATGAAATAGATCTAAAACAAAATGCAACCTTCAGACTGCTGCTGTTCATCTCACTTTACAAATAACATTTACACTTGTACCCTTTTTTCCTTATATATTTCTAAATCTTCAACTCTTCTGCAGTCCAATCTTCAGGATTTATTTGACCAGCTCCCTTAGCCCTGCATCACCATGGGTGACCTTACCGGACATAACCCTCTATGTGGAAGTTCCGATACTAACAATAAAGGGAAACTTCTTGAAGATTTTATTTCAAATAATAATTTATGCATAGTCAACGATGGCTTGAACACATATTTACATTCTGCAACTTGTACATACTCTAATCTGTCAATCACATCTTCAAACACATACAATGAATGTGAATGGTCGGTCATGGATGACCTTTGTGACAGTGACCATTTTCTGACAGTAATTACAGCCATAAATCACATCTATGATCCACCTCAACCACGATGGTATGTTTCCAAGGCATATTTGTCATTATTTCAGACCTTTTATACCGATAAATTGCAACAGTCATTTTTATGGATGTTACTGACCCAATTCAATTGTTCGCTGACAAACTAAAACATATAGCTGATGAAGCTATTCCTAAGTCCTCTGTAAACTCACATATTCGCAATCCATGGTTTAATGATGAATGCAAACAAGATAGGAAATATTTCAGGCACGCCCATGTCAAAGGTATTTAATATGATCCAAAAAATCAAAGGCAAAGGTTCCAAATCTAGTCTTTGTCATCTCGAGGATGAAAATACTTTATTGACTACAAAATCTGATATTGCATAGATATTCGGTGAAACTTTAGCTAAACATTCTTCTTCGGCAAATTATAATCCAAAGTTTCAGAAGTATAAAGAACAACAAGAGAAAAACACACACTACACACTGCTGTATCACAAGCTCATGAATACTGCAACTGGTGCAGATGATATCCATTATCAGTTTATCACTTTAAACACCCAAAGGATTTTTATGATATTTAAACAACAGGACATTTTCCTCTTTCGTGGAGGAATGTCATAGTCGTATTCATATCAAGCCTGGCAGAGATAATACAGACCCATCAAATTATCGACCCATTTCATAAAGTAGCTGTGTTTGTAAAACCATGGAGTGCATGGTAAATAATCGATAAGTATGTTTTTTAGAAACCAACGATATTATCAGTGATATCCAATACGGCTTTCGTAAAAACCGAAGTACAACTGACCATTTAGTTCGTTTAGAATCATTTATGAAGAATGGTTTTGTCAATAAACAAAAAGCCTTATCCAACTTTTTTATCTTGAAAAAGCTAATGACACCACTTCGCAGCGTGTTTTTTTAAGATTTACATGACCTGGGTTCGAGAGGCCCCTTGCTTTAATTTCTATCGCAGTTTTTGATAGACAGACAATTTCAGGTTCGTGTTGGATCAACCCTGTGTGATCATTATAATCAGGATCAAGGTATTTCATAGGGCAGTATTTTGTCTGTCACATTGTTTAGGATAATATGAATAGTTTATCTAAAGTATATAATGATTCAATTGATGATCATCGTTTGTGGATCTTTTTGATATTTCATATTGTGGTATAAATATGAGTACCATTGAATGACGTTGACATCTGTGTCTTCATTCATAAATGATGTCATGAGAATGGCTTTTATTTTTCACACTCAAAGACCAATTGTATATATTTCCGTCGGAAACATAAGCCATATAAAGACCCTGGTCTCTCTTTAGATGACAGTCATTTTAAAGTTGTAAAGTAAACACAATTTGGGGGGTTGATTTTCGACCACCATTTGACGTTTTTGTCACATTTTAAATATTCAAAGACAAAATAACTGAAGGCCCTAGATTTGCTGAAAGTCGTCGCTAATTCAAAGTGGGGAGGGGATCAGACAACTCTCCTTCACCTATATAGATTATTAACCCGCTCATAATTAGACTGAATTGGCTCCATTGTGTATGCTGTAGCTTGAAAGAGTAATTTTAAAAATCTAGATTCAGTTCACTACCAAGGACTAAGGCTTTGTCGTGGGGCTTTTAGAACTTCTCTTGATGACAGCCTCTATGTCGAAGCTGATGAACCTTCTTTGAAGCAACTCCTTTTGACATGATATCTTCAATAGAATCACTAAATTACACACCAATCCTTCTCATCACCTTATTGTGACTCTGTTTTCAATCTCTATAAAGAACTGTTTCAGAAGAAACCAAAGCTGGTTCCCCCACATGGAATTCGGATCGAATTACGCATTAATGCTGCTAGTCTAGGTCTAGATGTTATCTCTCCATATCAGTTCTTGTCTACTCCACCCTGGCAGTTGGTGAGGCCACAAGTAGACGTTTCCCTAACCCGTTTTATATAATCTGACACAAATCAACTAGTATATCAACAGGAATATGCATTGAAAACTGTCACTTCTAATCATGCACATGTTTAAATATTTTAGAACTTTACATTGATTTATATTACTGGCCAATACAAAATCGTCTTTTGTTGGTTGTACAGTCATGTGGGCAGCTGATGCTGCAGAAGCAGCAGCTCTCAACAAATCTGTGACACCACTTCTTATCCCACACGTTGATTACAAATATCTGATTAGATGTTACATCCGAGATCTCATGCAAAAGAAGTGGAACACTCAAGTAAGTATTAATAAGTTACATGAAATCAAACCAAATATCCGTTAAACCTACTTGGGTTGTTAGTCCAGAGTTGCTTGACTGTGCCGATCATTCATCTTCTTTAAAAAACCTTTTAAATAATGTTAGTACTCTTTTAATAATACGGGGGGATATAGTGATCAGCCAGTCTGTGTCTACCAGGCACATACTGAACTGGTGCCTTTTGCTATTTTGGAATTTTATATTTTTTATATTTTTTACGTTTCCATGGCAACAAGTTGGATTTAAGTTTTCATATAGGGTGGGTTCACTTATGGAGTATAACAAATAAACTGTTAAATATTTCCTTGCCAAATATTGCATGTCTATATATATAAGGTACATACTGAACTGGTGCCATTTGATGTTAAGGAGTTTTAGAAATGTTTATTTTAGAATTTCCATTGCAGATATTTTGACATGGACTAAGGGAAATGTTGGGTTAGTTACCTGGTTTTGGACCGTAACGTGTTAAGATGGGCGGGGGATATAGATGACGTCGTTGACTGTACGCTTGTTTAGTTATTGTTTTTTGTAATTTGTCTTTCGTTTGCATAAAAAAACACACAGAAATACACATGTTTTACTTTCCATTTCATATGCATGCGACTATGGTGGATCTTTTGTTGGTAAACAATGATTGCTTCTTAAAGAACATTCAACTCTTGACTCATTACACACAGAATTGCACATTTACTTGTAGTAACTTTAAAGACAGCTGCCAGGGGGTGGGGGGTGGGGGGGGGATATGTCATCTTTCTGGTGACTCTTGTTTTTAAGTGAAATAGACAGCTTTTGAATAGTTGCTATGCATTTTAAATAAGTTAAATACAAGTATCAACTGAGATTTTTAATGGTTGGGCTACCTGGGTGGTTAAGATAAAATACAAAATATTGTCCTCCTGCTTGTGACCCGTAAATCCATTCTCGATCAAGGTACGTAATATTGACTTGAGTTTAAAAGTGAGTATTGTGTTTATTTTAATATTGCTAGCATAAGGGACAGCCTCTGGTAACCAAAGTGATGGCACAAATCCTGCTGGGGAATCATGCAGGAAGCATCGGTACTGTAAGTTCCCATGATCTCCAGTAAGGTGCTTTTATTGAGGTTATTGGTGGTCTGTATAAAAACTATGATATTTCACTATTTTACTGTCCTTTGTCGACATATATTTTAAATCTAATACCTGGTTTCCATCGCTACATGGTTGAAATATTGGTGTGGAATTTAACTCACTCACATAATCTAGATTTGAATAGGTCATATTAAGACAATGTCTCGAATTACCCACGAATATTTCTTGCAGTGGAGGATCCTCCATTCTGTTTCAATGGTGATGCCAGAATCATGATCAAGCATGTCCTACTTGACTGTGATGATTTTTCCATCACTTGGGATCAATATTTCAAAGTTTCATCACTGAAAGAGATGTTCAACCATACCAGCTGTCAATCAATCATCTTTTTTGTTGTTTTTTTTTAAAGAGAAAGAAGTTATTCATAAATTTTATGAAAATAGTTTTTTCTTATACATTGGTTGTGTATAAATATTAACTGAGATTGGTTATGCCTCCCCCCTGGGACCGTGTTTTTCAAAGTACGTTATTCCTACCTTAGTTTTAATCACAGCATATTTGTTATTTTATTTGTTGGCTAAACTTTCATATAATCGCCCACAGCAGCTGAAGGGATGGAGTATATCCTGCTGGGAACCGTATTATAAGTCCCCACAGTCCCTAGCACGGTGGCCTAACTTTGGTTGCTGGCAATCTGTTGCCCTTTTTTATATTGTGTTACTAGTATTTAAGGATAGTTTATTCTTTTACATGTTCTCAAACTAGTTTTACCGCAAAATTGTAATAGTCTAGCTGTTGTACTGTTTGTACTGTCCTTTGGAGACAGGTATTATGCCATCTAAAATTAATATTGTTGTCAGTGTTTAACTTTATCTCGTCACGATATGGCTGAAATATTGCCTATGTGACGTAAAATCCTCACTCACTCACTAATTGATGAGATTGAGTTCAGAGTATAATCAGGGCCGACGGTCATAAGAATGTTGGCCCATCGTTTGAACGTCAACCGAAATGTTTTGAAGGCTTCTGAAGTCTGCAAAACCAACATGTACTTTTAGTCGCAATACATTACTTCCAGACATTAGGAAATATTTTTTTTAGGACAAAGCTGTACTGCTCAGAATCCGAGTATTCCTTCAACAATAAATCGTACCTAAAAATCTTGGAATCTATTTACATAGCCAGATGATATAACACATAAATAATACATGACTGACTCATTGCCATGTATAGTCATGTGCAGCATTTATACTTGAAAGAATTCACAAATTGAAAAAGTAAATACTCACGTTTGTTGATTTAATGTAGTTTCTTCTCAGTTTGTTCCCACGAATGAATCTCTGTGGTGAAAAGCCAATTTATCCTACACTCTAGTCGTCGCTTCATTGCACTAAAAGGTTTGTATTAAATATGATTCTGAATGTTTCACTTCAAAACATTTAAGCTGAAAGGCTTTGTTAAAAAAAATAGATAAAGCTATTAAAAGGGACTATTGGTTTTTATTGAAAGTATCTATTTCCCATGAACTCTTAGGGCATTGTTTTGACCAGCATACTGTGTACGTAAATACAAGTACCCCAATGCAAAGAAACAAACAATGGATGCAATGGATTTCTTGTGAAGTTTCAGGTTGTGTTCGCGTTTTGAAAGTTGAAATTTAACTGATATTATGAGCAGAGCCACTCCAGCTAGTTATTGAGGGAATTGTGTCCATCGTTCACATTTTTTTTTTGTATTTTGGACCCGTGAAGATCCGGGGTAGAATTTGGACTTTCACTATCTCATGCTTGCTGAATGAGTACACTACGCCTATCTGTTTATGGGTGCATTGACGGTAGCGAAAGTCTGATTCAACTATCTGTGTGGTCAATGGTGCATGTTGTAAGTAGTCTAGTTACTGCAAACACACGATGAATAGATACTATGTAGGAGGATGTCATTACGAAAGTATTGAACTGTAAGTATTTGACCAAAATCGTTTTGTTGCTGAATGCCTTTGTGACCCGATTCCAACATAGACATAGTCAGATATAAGCGAGCAGATATGAAGAGAACACGTGTTTGACATCCCATGGGAAACCTGAAGATGACATGAGATATTTCTTTTGCACTGACAAATCAAATACGCATTTTTCACTATGTTGCACTTTTGTATGTTTGGTGGGTTTCCTCTACTGTATACAATATGTGGATGTGATCGCCAGTAAAATGTCTGACTATCCAATTCCGATTTGTTCAGTGTCAACATGTTGAGGTACTGGGTGTTTGTTTTGAAACAGTTACGTTGTCCACATTGATGTCACACAAAGTACCTGTTCAATGGTGCAAGGGGAAACTCAAAAATATTCTGTAGATGACCATATGAAAACGTGCAAATTTCTCATGGGGCCAAACAGTGTTATACAAGAATATCATCTTTTTAAATCATACACATTTTTAGGGGATGTTTCGCACAATGCTGTACAGCCTAATTTTCAGGTCAATTTTGTAAGTGTGTGAGTAGGCTACATTGGAATTGGACATTATGGTTGGTTCGTTGGTTTGTTGTTTAACGCCGCACTTAACAATATTCCAGCAATATGACGGTGGTCTGTAAATAATCGAGTCTGGACCAGACAATCCAGTGATTGATATCATGAGCATCGATCCACGCCATTGGGATCGATGACATGCATCAACCAAGTCAGCGAGCCTGTCCACTCGATAACGTTAGTCGCCTTTTAGGACGAGTGTAGTCACCTCATACGGCAAGCAAGGGTTGCTGAAGACCTATTCTACCCCGGAATCTTCATGGGTCTATGTCTAATGAGTCAGATATATGTCGCATCAAAGCCCAAGCTGGTGCAAACAGAAAAAGGTTAAGTACTGATTGGATATAGTTAATTATCCAATTTCATTAAAAAAATCAAAGTAGTGGTATCAGTCTCCAGTTATTAAGAAACAGTTTGGGTTTATTTCCCTTTGGTATGCAAGTTATTAGCCCTTGTTTCTGAGGGGCTGATAGCAAACCCTGTCTGAAGGCTGCATTCAACGATCAAATGAGATACTGTCCTAGCTCTAACCTAAATATTTTCTGCTGTAAATCCATACGGACCAGGGGTGATATTCATAAACATTCTTAGAATTTTCTTAAGAATACTCCTAACTCGCTAAGAAAAAAAACTTAGAGTAACTCTTAGGTCGGACATTGGTCGTAACCAGGGGAATCCCCAAAGTCTATAATGAGAGGTTAAAAAGAAATTTGGATGTTATTTCATAAGAAAACTGTCTCACATTTGGTTCACATATTGCATCAATTTCTGTAAAAGATTTAAGAGCATATTTCTGACTTTATTTCTTTGGGCTATGGAACATTTCAACAGGAGTACATGTATATTCTTTGATCTTTTGTGTGCCTTGAAGAGTTCTACACAAAAATGAGATATCATATTATTATATTAATTTTCTCATAAAGCTCAAACATGACATAAGAAAATACCAAACTGGACTAGTTCAAATTACCTAAAGAAAACAGATGTAGCAATCATACTGAGAATCATTACCAAAATATTTAACTACATTGCATGTGATTAGTGTAGTATTAATTTATGCATTATGCAGTATGAAATATCGTTTTTTTATACCTGTATAGGCAGTAAACATCATACATATTCCAAGGTAGACACAATTTATGGATAACATTTGTCATGTTCACTTATACAATATTATTAAGACAAATTGAGTTATGTCTTTATCTTTATATATTGCGTCACATTAATTAATTGTATCCAGAAGTACATAAACATTAAAACATTGAAAAGTATTGCGGAAAGGGACATGGTCAGAGCAAGTTAAGCGTGGTGTCTGAGGTAGTATATGATGTGCTTGAACACACAAATGTGAGCATCAGTGGAATTGAAAGGAGCTTCGATTCAACCCTATTCCTGGTCATGGATATGCCAAACAGGTAAACATTTTATTCTTTAGTTATAAATAACTTATGAAATTTATGTTATGGTTTATGGCTCAAACATTAATGAGAAAAAAATGTCTTTTCAGTTGTCAGGAAGCAGCCATCTTTGGCTTTGAATCTAAAGCTTGTGGCGCGTTGTCACATGAAGTACAAACCAAACCTCAACCTACCTGTACTTCAGCCTCAGCTGTCCCCTGCACAAGAAAAGAAGACCTAGATGACAAACAACTTCTTATTATAGAATGATGTACTGGAACTTCAGAAAGAAATGCTAACCCTAAAATTAGAGATAATGAGAAAAGATCAGTCTTACAATCGAATAGTTATTTCACATTCAATGCTGAATTAATTCAAGAAATCAGCTGCCATTACAGGAATTTAAATTATAAATTCACTGAAATTCACATAATGAAGTTTTTTTTAGCAATGTTCAGTAATTTCATTTATTTCACAAAAAGTCGATAATTAGAGGTAAAAAAGTAATTTTGATGTTATTTCATAAGAAAACTGTCTCACATTTGGTTAATGTATTCCATCAATTTCTTTTACAAATTTAACAGCCTATTTCCGGCTTTATGTTTTTGGCTATGGCAGATTCCAACTATGTATATAGTCTTATGTGTCTTTGATCTCTGTGTGCTTTGAAGAGTTCTACACAAATATGAGATATCATGTTTGGTTGCTTACAAGTTTTAGAATGTTATCATATGGGCTATATGTATCACCCATCCAAACATAACACATCAGGTAACTGGTGAAGAATGTCTGATTTTGCTTTCATTGAAGTAACAACAGTAATTTTGAGTAAAATGATTGACAACAACAATCTCAACAACAGTATTAACATTAACAATTGATTGTTTTGAATGTGATATTTTTTTTATGTAAATATATTGAGTTTAAATAGTTTCCAATGCGTTTACCAGTTTCTTAAAAAGAAACGCGCAATTCTTGAACGACAGGTGAGGAATAAATGTTTGAAATAGTTATCCAAATATTTGAACAAACAGATTCCTCAAAGTACATAGTAAACGGCTGTAAGGATCAGACCACGTTTTGCTCAAAAATCGTGCACTCTGGATTACCAAACTCACCCACTCACTCACTCAGATAAAATAGCGGATTGATAAAATACAAAGGCAGGAAGTACGTCCCTCATTATTATTACTTACAAACTATCTGCAGCAGGCACACTTTCCATGTAACACAATTTGAAAACGAAAATACCTACTAGTTTTGACGCAGTGCTTCTTGTCTTCGCTTTGTTCCAACAATGAATCTCAATGTTCTGGGAAAACTATCACACATCCTTGTAGTCTTTAAACTAAAAGCTTTTCAATATTGACTTTTCGAACATGAAAAAACCTCTTAAGGTTTTGGATCTGAAAAAAACAAAACAATATGATAGGAAAATGGACATAGTGTGATTGTTCCAAGGGATAATCTCCATCATGTATGTTTAAGTTAGAGGTTTCGTTTTATCAGCTAAAACAATGTTAAAAGTTAGCATTGATTCTGGTTTCGTATGACTACACACTCAACCTCAGTCGTTAACAAGCAAAGTCAAAACCCACAAAAGGATATTTCAGCTCACTTGATATTTATGAGATGAATATTGCTGACCTCAGCATAAAAGTAAAGACTAAGGACAGGAAAGGAAGAGGTACTTGTGTCAAAGGAGAAACTATTTGGAACCTTCCTAGTTGTTTGCTAACACCATTGAACATGGCCCTCACTGGGGATGATGATAGGCGCGTTATATACGCACATGATTATTATATTTATATTTATGCTGTGAAAGTGTTATATTAATCATGAAAAAAAACATTTGACACTGAAAAGTGATGCTCCAAAAGCAACTGCACTGTAAACGAGAGTCACCAGGGTTTCGTCGCTTTATTTATTTATTATTTACAAATTAAAAATAAATAATGCCGCAAAGAGGGTTTGGGTGATCCTGGCACAGTCAGACTGGTTAGGCTCATCATCAGCTCAGGGCCCTTGCCCCCTCTACACGCAGCCCAGACGGTGAATGGGACTTCTCCCAGAAAGCGCTGCCCAGTCAAACCCATCCAGAAGTTTTCGGAGAATGTGAAGACTTCCCAACACTGCAACCTTCTGCATTACCCAGATTGGGTGGCACGAAACCTAAGGCACCGAGAACAATGGGGAGTTGGACAACTTGGTACTTGGGATTGCAGTGTGACATTTCGAAAGTGAGGTCTGCATATTGACGAAGATGGTAATAGAATGGTCGAGCCACCCCATCATGTCGCTGAGGATATTGTGTTTGTGCCAAAGCTGGACGTCCACTCACAATGTGTTGGACAGTCTCATTAAATTCAGTACATAATCTACATTTCATATTCACATTTTGATGCAAAATCACACATTAACGGTTTCGAGTGGGAAATGACTGGTTCTGAGCAGCAACCAGAGAGCCTTCTGTTTCAATATCAAGGCCAAGACTTCATCCAAGTGAAGGACTCAAGCAGAATTGCTGATCTTATCAACACACTGCACACGAACTCGATGCAGTGGTCGTTCAGATAGCCTCTCCTTTAAAAACGTTGTCTGGGCGACTTGATATGGCACTTCGTTCGGTTGACAGTAATGTCTGTACCGTCCAGCAGTACAGAACCATCACCGACATTGACATTATGTCCCACATCCTTGGCTCTTTTTAGAAAACGATATGGCTGTAATACTGCCGATGTGACGTTAAATGTTAACTCACTCACTCACTCACTTTTTAGAAAACTGTGGAATGCCTTGTTTTCATAATGAGTCTTGACATGCTTCACAAGAGGATCATCAGACAAATAAATGCGTGCAAAAGTGCGCAAAACAATTCTATCATGAAGAGCTTCCACATTAATCAAACCACGCCTTCCCATCATGATTGGTCTATATATGCGATTCCGACATATTTGCGATTCCAACTATATCATTAGCAATTGTTCGCGAAAAGGTGAGCATATTCTGCTACGCCAGTGGCACCGGTCACAAACACATGCAAATGAAAGTCAATTGTTATGATGCATACATTTTTTAAAAGAAAAAAGACAATTACATCACATACAAAGTAGACACAATTTATGGATATCAACTTCTTCAAACCTGTATAGGCGATGTTTCGGTGTATATACTTATACCGTGGTCAAGCACAACTGCTCAGTTTTGCTTGACAACGGTATAATGATCGCTGCCTAAACGTTGCCTTTACAGTATTAAAGAAGTTGTTATTCTTAAATCGTGCCTACTTTCTCACCCGTCATCTTCTAAGTAATGCCTATCAAACAACACATTTACATAATTCAATCAGATAAATACGCACTTATTTTTCTTCTGTACTCTACTGACAATATATAGTTAAACCATGATTAGATTCTACAAAAACACTTGTTTCATGCAAACCTTATAAAGAATTTTGAAAACACATCATCGTAAGTCAGGCTATCAATTGCCAAGTGACCACGTAGCGAGGAACACCGGCTCCTCAGCATCGTCCACTGCAATTGACAGGACGTACATTTTCCTCCTCATGGTAGCACTGACATTAGTATGTAATGAGAAGGCTCGGATTTCCATTGGGTACAAACTAGCCATCACAACTTTTCGGTGTGATGATACATGTGCCATAGCAGTGACACACGAGGGTTTTATGGGATATGTTGTGATGGAAGTGTTCGGAAGGTAAAATCCCAGTAATGGAGTATCCAAACTCTGCATTTTAGGTGCAACGAAGAGATGTCTTTTCCTCTGTTCTCACTGTAAGAATATATACGTGTGTGGTTTAACCATTGAGCTACATATTGATAATATGAACGTCCCACTAAGGATGTTATCCGTACATACCTGCGCATCAGATTCTTGGAGGCAAATGATAATCACACACTGTAGTGACAATGCAAGTCCATGCCACACGCTGAGCAAAAAGAGCTGATGATAAGCAAAGTCTGGAATTCCTTAATTTGTTGAATCCTTACAGACGCCATTGTCAGCATCAGCGCCATTTTGGACGAGGGTTACCCTCTCTAACACTCATGTAAGCTCAGCCAGTACACCAGGTGAGTTTATCGAGTCTTCCCTAGGACAGACACATCGACGTTTTAGGTGTATTTTGATATTGTAAAGGAATCACACACAAACATGTCCATGATTGCTCGCCAAATGGGAGTTTATGTCTTACACACGTGAGAAAGCTGCTAACAACTGTGTCCTTATATGTGATCTAAACTTTCATAGTCGCCATTGCATATCAACTGTTACTGTTGACCTGTTCCTGGTACCGATACCACTGGCTTCTGATAAAAGCTCAGAATATTGAAGATGTTCTTCCATCTACCTTTACCTCAAAAGATATAAAAGATATGAAGTACTTGTTCCTAAGTTAAGTGGCAATCTAAGAAAATAAGTCATGTCGGTTATTTATGATAATAACCAAGTTTCCGCCCGGTAATTTTGACATCAAATTGGTGAAATAGCAAATACATTGATAAAAACTGACAGTGAGAAATAATATTTTATCATTGCAGGCATATGAGTGTTTTAACTCAGTATTTCTTCATACACAGCCCTCAAGTGTGTTTAACATAAAAAAGTAGTAGTAGTAGTAGTAGTAGTAGTAGTAAATCTGTCTTTTGGGACCTTCCAGACCGATTTTCACAGTAAAACCCAATACATTGCTGACTTGCTGCCTCCTCTCTTTTAGTCTGCAGCGGATATTTGGACAATGTAGCTGTGCAGGCAAGCCGTTCTTTTGTCAGAAATGCCTAAAACGGGGAATGACTTTATTGGCCACAATGATCTTTGCACATTTCCACTCCTATTGGTTGCATGTTCCAGTGTCCACCATGATAATCATTAAATGTTCGACCAGTGAGTGAGTTTGGTTTAACTCCGCTTTTAACAGATTTCCATTTACATCAAATGTGGGAGGAAGGGCAGAAGTGATGCAGGTCTCAGACGTTTACCACACTGTTGAAACCCATGAGCATGGGTATGGCGCTGACAAACCTAGAAACATAATCGGGGTGAGCCGGGATTTGAACCCACAATCATAGGCTTCTGGCGTACCCAAGGGATTCGACTCTGTACAGCGAATCGCGGCGCCATAGAAGAATGGGCAACCGTGCCCCCATTAACAGGGTAATGATGGAATTACCCAGACATCCCACCCAGGAAAGAGGAATGTTCCTGCAGTCCAATACATTGCCCGATGAATAACGGACTATTAACACCCGAGGAAAGAAAATACAGTCATTTGATTCAATTTCCTGCACATCCATACTTTCCATTTAACACAAATTGAAAAGAAAAGACATCCTGTTTTCGACGTAGTGTTGTTTCTTAGGTTCAAGAAAAGAGTGCCCCACTACCAAGTAGTTGCCATGTGAAACCCAAATATTTGTATTTAAAAAGATTCTAAAGTTTCATTTATAAACCATGAATGCTGAACCACTTAAACGTTTTTTCTTCAAATAATTGACAGAAAAGCAGGACTAGATAGATATATATCTTCAGATAGACCGATACATTAGACAGGAATATTCTCGTAGCAAAAGGATCACGCGATGAATATATGGCTGAGTGTCTACTGTAAATATCCGTTATGATTTCTTGTGAGGTTTCATATTTTGCTTACGTTTTTGCAGAGTCATCTCAGTATGTTATTAGTACAATGTTCAATCTGTGCTCTTAATATATTCTACTGTCCGTTAGCATGTTACAATCAGTTTAACTTAGTATATGGGCTGAAAAACTGTCACTGTGGACTACACTAGGCCGTTGAATATTCAATAGTCAATGTCTCTTTTGCAAATATGTTGTTTGTAGTGTATAGCTAAATATATTGTTAACCGTTCCTTTGCCATCACTGATTTTCAATGATCCATTCCTATAATGTTCTTTGATATTTTGCCCTTTATCTTCAATGAATACTCTGGCATTGACGTGTCAAACACAATTCATTTTGCTTTGGTCGTTCTCTGTAGGTCAAACAATTTAGGTTGGTGCAAAGAGTTGATCTTATGTTTTCAAAGAGCTCCACCAACAATTCAATTCATAAAAGTCTACATAATTTTTCAAATGAACTCAATTGTAATAAGCAAATTTGCCCAAGATCGGTGTTGGTGCGAAAAGAATTATGTCTCTCTTTCGTTTTACAGTTCAGGAGAAAACCATATTTTATACACAAGACATGTGACAGAACAAACTTTATATCTAAAGAAGCTCTGCTTTTTTGAAGCATTGATATTAGGTAAGACAAGATAACAAGATAGGTTCGTATTAAGGATTGAAGTTGTATTTGTTGACGTTCATCAGCTGATGAAGACAATGCTTTGCGCATCATGGAATTTGCTCATTAGCTGATGAACGTCAACAAATACAACTTCTATCCTTCTAATGACATATACATAAATCATAACAAAACAATCCATTAAATATCCAACATTAATTATTAAAAGCGAACAATTTCAAAGTTGGGAGTCGTGACGTCATCCGTCCCAAACATTCCATTTGGAGTGACATCCCTTGGTTTTACAAGCGGCAGAAGATGGTGGCTACCGCAATGTCATTCGCATGACAATGTAATCATGTGACATACTGACATTCATCGGGATATGAACGACAGTCAACTGGGTAGTGCTCACTAAGGCAAGGTCACCCGTTATAAGACTGTGTGGTCACTGGTGCACGTTGTAAGCAGTCCAGCTTTGGTCAGGCAATCCCATTACCTTGATACACTGGCAATGTGGTGCCTATACTTCACTACAACGAAATGAGACCTGACACAAGTTAATCGGGTTCTAACAAGATACAAACAAACGAACGACGAATAAATACTATGACGAATGATGGAATTAAGATAATGTACAAATTTGAAATGGCCATTCCGACTTATTGTGAGACAACAAAACTGTTCAGACATACTGATGATCAGACATAAGGGAACAAATATGAAAGTAAACATGAAGATGACTTTGTGACAGTTACAACAGTGTACACATATATTTTATTCACCTTCAGTCTCTGCTTTCTAGTGTTCAACTTTTGTGTATAAGATTAAATGTAGGTAATGTGTCCTTCATGTTGTACGCCTTAGCAAACCCAAGCCATGACGTTCTCAACTGATTGGCCAAGCTGACCCTCAAAGTTGACCGTTTGTCTCACTGCATGTTCTCAGTCTGCACACATTTCTTACACAGGCATGTTAGCAAGTAAAATCATCTAAAATCAGCTTAGTTTGATCTGTAAACAGCTTGAACTACTGGGATGTTGATGACCGCATTATGTGTATTGTTAATATCACTTAGCATTCCTTTAATATGTTTCAGGGTGTAGTTAAATATTTGCGGAATAAAACCACCCATTTGCGGAATAAACCGTCTCTCACACGTATCGTGTGTTTGCCTGTTACTCATTCACTGCCCTGCTACAACTTTATTTAGCAAATACAAACATAATACGAATGTTTTACAGTGTGGTGGAGTTGATGTGATGCCCCTTTGGTGGGTTTTCTAAATTGATCAAAACAGGTGTATGTGGTCGTGAGAGAAATGCTCATGGTCCATGATCAGTGATCCATGTCAGGACAAAATTGATTACCAAAACTTAACAACCAGCATGGAAAAGCAGATATGTATTTTATAATCTACCTCTTGATGTCAATTAACCTTGAGCTAAATGAAGAAGGCTGAGTGTGATGACACCCTGTCAACGTTAGTTAGCTTTTAGAAGTCAGGGTACCATGTGTCTGTTTTCAGATAACGTACACACACCAGGATCATTAGTCTTTCCAGGCATCAAACAATTACATTCAAAGTAATGTCTAGAAGTTTGGGGGCGGTCCGGTAGCCTAGTGGTTAAAGCGTTCTCTCGTAACGCCGAAGACCCGGGTTCGAATCCCGATATGGGTACCATGTGTGAAGCCCATTTCTGGTGTCCCCCGCTGTGATATTGCTGAAATATTGCTAAAAGCGGCGTAAAACCAAACTCACTCACTCACTCTAGATGTGTGACACATGAAGCACAACAAGTTCACGTTACCTACCTACCCCATGAACCAACTGTGAATATCAAATGGTCGACCCCTTACTGTTGAATTGCATAGTATTTAGTATTAAAAGGTAGTTAGAGCATTCTCAATATCCCAATCCTCATTATTTGAAAATGTTTCATTTTCAGTTGTAAACCGTTATATCAAACGACACAGGCCAAAGCAGCATATACCTCATGGTGTTTATACGGCTATACCATGTGTATGTTTTCAGCATGAATCCATTTCCACATAACATACACACACACCATTGTCATTAGTCTTTCAAGGTAACAAACAATTACATTCAAAGTAAATCATAATCTTTGATAAGTCTAGTTAATTTACTGAATGAGAGAGTTGGGTTTAACGCTGCTTTTAACAGTATTACAGTTATATCGCGGCGTGTCAGCTTAATGTGGGAGGAAAGCCCGAAGTGATGCAGGTCTCAGACGTTCACCACTTCGGTGAAACCCACAAGCAAGGGTTTGGTGCTGACAAACCTAGAAACATAATCGGGGCGAACCGGAATTCGAACCCATAATCATAGGTTTGGGGCGTTCTCAAGGGACACAACTCTGCACAGCGAATCGTGACGCCTTAGACGCCTGGGCCACCCGTGCCCCCATTTATTTTACTGTCTGATGTTGACAGATTCTTACAGATAACATGTATTTATTGACATTCTTTGAAAGTCACGATATGGCTGCAATACTGCTGATGTTACTTTAAATTTTAACTTGCTTTGCCTTATCTAATTAACGATCTAATCCTAGTCTATGTGTAAGTGAGAAGTCAGATATTGTTGTCTTTGATACATTCTATTAGTGACGTTGTAAATGTCATTTACAGATAGATATTTTCAAACATTGTGTCAGTTACAAACTTCAAAGTGTAAGTGGAATTCATATCTACATTGTTGTCACCGAAGAAGGAAGA
The DNA here is from genome assembly GCF_022045235.1 of Haliotis cracherodii. Classification (NCBI taxonomy): domain Eukaryota; kingdom Metazoa; phylum Mollusca; class Gastropoda; order Lepetellida; family Haliotidae; genus Haliotis; species Haliotis cracherodii. The sequence goes on from NW_027266269.1 coordinate 8,126,671, forward strand.
GAACTGCACACAAGTTGTCCGTGTCATGTTGGTTGTATCATTCTATTGTGAGCATTTGAAGTTGATCATCATCAATTATTCCTCTGGGGTACTACTTGACCACCTAAAAAAAGTCCATCCTTCTTGCCTTGTCAACTTTTGCAATTGGAATTTCCCCTTTGAAATCTTCCAAAACTTGACAAACTTGTCCAGTGACGGGTTATGGTAATGTGCGTATTACACACGTACATGGTAGGCCATGTGTAATAAACACTATTATGTGTTGTATATCTACAATAACTCTCTTGAGCCGGTCCATGCAGGTAGCAAAGGTACTGTAAATCCCCGTTGTCACCAGTATGGCCTACCTGTAGGTCACTGGTGATATATAGCCAATTTAACATTGTATTGTATGAATAGTCAAGTTTTATGGTCATCTACTAGTTTTAAACCTACATCTGTGATAATCTAGTTCTCTTACTGTCCTTTGTCAACAGGTTTTTATTCTAAATTAAGTGCAATATATATATATATTTATATATATATATATATATATATATATATATATATATATATATATATATATATATATATTCGTACTGAGGAGGCCACAGGCCTCTAGTACATTCATAATTAGTACATTCAGAGCACTAGAGTCTATTACATAATATATTTCCTGTGTCTCATTGCATAATGTGTGAGTGAGTGAATTGGGTTTAACGTCACTTTTAACATATTTCCAGTTATATCACAGCGTGTAAGCTTAATGTGGGAGGAAAGCCCGAAGTGATGCAGGTCTCAGACGTTTACCACTTCGATGAAACGAGCATGGGTATGGTGCTGACAAACCTAGAAACATTATCGGGGTGAACCAGGATTCGAACCACCAATCATAAGTCTCTGGCTTGCCCAAGGGACACAACTCTGCACAGCAAATCACGGCGCCCTTAACAATTGGGCCATCCGTGAATTGCATAATGATAGATACATAGATAAATTTTGTAAAAGTAAGTACTTCGAGTTGTTAAACAGAGATGTGAATTTAAAGAATAGTAATATTCAGGTATATACTAATCTCTTAATGTTGCATAAAATGGGCATATACAAAGAAGTGATATTCCTCTTCAATGTCATTCAGGGCGCACAATTGAAAAATGCGTTCTTCTCTTATAATACCCGTGTAACGCCGAATTTCCATAAATAGATCATGTGAACAACAAGATAAATACTGTTCGGGATATAAATAATTTTTTACCATTTTGTAATAAATACATTTGTTCATTCAGATAAGGATTGAAAACAATTTTGTAAATATATATCTTTTAGTCTTTGTGTTAATGATTTAATGAAATAAGAATGATATTGTATACTTTATTCACACCATACATAGCCATAAGCAACGGAAACACGCAAGACTTTTACATCTTCCCAAGGCAAGAGAGTTAACTGACTATAAAAGGCCAGTTTCCACCCTTGCCGAACTAGGCTGGTATTATGGTGTTACATTTTGGCTGGACTAACGAGTCTATGCATAGTCCAATCAAAACCGTGCAACGAAATCGAAATTCGGTTGGTAAACTGTCATGCAGATTTCGGTCGCTTGCAGGATTTGCACCGCAAACTCGCTGTCAACAGATTCCCAGATCTTTTCATGTTTTTAATCAAGGTGCTCACGTGATTTTATCGCAATATAGATCTTGATAATCGCAATTATGTTTGAAAAAAATGCAAGTGATACGAGAGCTGGAATCTGGTACGTCCATAGGAGAGGCTTAGAAGGGACATAACTCGTAATAACCGCTGGTGGCGCTACGATCGAACCCAGTAATTCCAGTCTAGTTCGGCAAGGGTGGAAACTAGGGTGGAATTCGGTAGATAGTTATAGCTTTTTGCGTCAAATTTGCTGGAGTATACCACCCCCTTATCCCCGGTCTTTGCAACTTGGAGATCCGCTGCAGCATAAGACTGTCCTTGTAGACACTCCATGGTGGGTCGGGAAAAGGGGTGCAGAATTATTTCCCTCTCCACAACACCCTGGTTCAAAAAGAAGGCAAATAAAAACTAACGAAAATACTACGCCTACTCGATCCGACTAATGGCCACGTTTCTTGGTTATAGAAGTTTGAGACAAAGAACCAATGAAACTCAATCCATTAGCAATCTCTAAAGGTATCATTGGTGTCTGCAGAGAGGTTAAAAATGTCACAAAGCTTCGTTCTGGCTCTCTCCTTGTAGAATGTGCACGGAAACCTCATTCTGTCAATCTTCTCAAAGTAAATGAGTTTGTCAATATCAAAGTTTTTGTCTCAGTGCACAAGACACTGAACTCGTGTAAGGGCATTGTCCGTGACAGAGCTCGCTGCCTGTCAGGCATGTCTGAAGACGATATAGCCAAGGAACTTGAACAACAGTCGGTCACAGCTGTAAGACGGTTTACTTTCACAGGATGGTGTGGTCCAACCAACAAACACCTACTTCTTCACTTTCATCCGAACGTCTATCCCTCAATCTATCAAAACTGGTTACTCTAACATCGGAGTTGAGGTGTATATCTCCAATCCACTCCCGTGCTACACCTGCCAAGGGTTTGGATATGGTTCCAAGTCCTGCCATGCCTCCACTGTTTGTTACCGCTGCGGTGTCACTGACTGCAGGAAGGATGTGAAGTGTTCAAACTGCGGTGGGAACTATATGGCTTCTTCAAAATCCTGCCTTATGTGGAAACGCGAGTCCCAAATAATGAGAATTAAGACTGAACAAAATGTCTCGTACCACGAAACCAAGAAGAGGGTTGAAGGGGTCACTACAAGCACTTCCACCATCTCCTACTCTGATGCTGTCTCTCGTCCTCCCGTCACTACTGCCTCTATCGACTGCCAGACTGATCTTACATGGGTCAAGTCTGTTCAGCCACTTCCAACTGCTTCAATCCAAAACCTAGCTAAGCCACCCTCATCCATAACACACCCAAAACCAACAATCGTCAAAAATGTTGAATCTCAGACTCCTAAAATAGCAACTGAACCAGAACCAGTTAAACTTACAAACAAGGAAAAGAAATTATTGAAAAAGAAGCAGCTGAGAGAACAGCTGCAAACTCCAAAGGCCACCTCTCCTTTTGAGGTCCCAGTAGAGGTCCATAACTCCTTTGGTCCTCTGGACATGGAGGTAACTCCATCTCCACATGATACTGATAGGAGTACTACAAAGTCTTCCTCACGTTCACGTGACATTTCTCCTGTTGAAGCACCACAATGAATCCACAAAACATTATAAAATGGAATTGCAGAGGTCTTAAGAAGAATTTTAATGAAATACAACTTTTAATCCAAGATCTTAAACCATCAGCTTTTTGTCTCGAGGAAACACATCTAAAAAACACAGATCTATTTAATATCCGTCAGTACAGTTCTTACCACTCGTTTTCCCATCCTGGTGATAAAGCTACAGGAGGTTCTTCTATCCTGGTGAAGCAGGGCAGTATCCATAGCCCTGTTCCGCTCAATACTACTCTACAAGCCGTTGCTGTCCGTGTTACTTTGAACATAGTGTTTACATAATGTTCATTGTATCCTCCACCTTCCTGAACTATCCGTCAATCAGATCTTCAGACTTTGTACGATCAGCTCCCGAAGCCCTGTATCGTCATGGGCGATTTAAACGATCATAATCCCCTATGCGGGAATACTGACACAAAAAATAAGGGAAAGGTCCTTGGAAGATTTTATCTCAAACAATGATTTATGCATCTTCAATGATGGTAATATCACATATCTTCATCCCGCCACTGGCACATACTCTGCCCTTGACCTTTCACTGACAGATTCAAATATTTTAAATGAATTCGAATGGTTGGTCAAGGATGACCTTTGTGGAAGTGATCATTTTCCAAAGATACTTACAACTATTAATCAGTCTGACGAACCACGGTCAACAAGGTGGAACTTCACAAAGGCCAATTGGTCTTTATTCCAAACGCTTTGTTCTTAAAAACTAAAACCCGACAGTTTCAGGAATGTTCCTGATCCTATATAGCTTTTTTCAGATATATTGAATGCTATTGGAGACGAAAGCATTCCTAAGACCTCTGCAAACACTCATATACGTAAACCATGGTTCAATAATAATTGTAAACCAAGTAGGAAAAATAGGAAGGAAGCTGAAAAGTATTTCCAACGACATCCAACTGTCCACAATTTGAATAATGTTAAAATCACGGGCGCTGAAGCGAGACGTACCTTTAAACGGAATAAATGTGAATCCTGGAGGAATTATGTTCCCGCACACCTATGTCCAAGGTGTGGAACATGATTCAAAAGATAAAGGGCAAAGGATACAAAATCTGGAGTTCACCGTTTCAAAGATGGTAATACACTTTTAACTACTTAATCCGAAATTGCCAACAAACTTGGTGACACTTTGGCAAACCAGTCCTCATCATCAAACTATAATCCTCAATTTCAGAGGTTTCAAGAACAGCAGGAAAAGAAAAAAGTCAATTTTAACTCTGATAATGGTGAGGACTATAACGAAACACTTTCCCTCCATGAATCATATACTGCCCTAGGGCAATCTCATGACACTGCAGCCGGAGCCAACAACATCCACTATTAGCTTGTGAAACACTTGCCCGATTCATGTTTGGAAACGTTACTTAGTATATTTGCCGAAATATGGACAACCGGAAATTTCCCTTTTTCGTGACACAATGCTATTATTATTCCTATTCCAAAGCCAGGACGGGATCATACAGATCAATCCAACTACCGTCCAATATCATTAACTAGCTGTGTTTGTAAAACCACGGAGCGCATGGTCAACAATCGATTAGTCTGGTACCTGGAGACCAAAAACCCCGAGCTCCTGAGTGACATCCAATGTGGTTTTCGAAAAAACAGAAGTACCATTGATCATTTGGTGCGTTTAGAATCGTTTATTAAAAAATCCATTGTTAACAAACAACATACTGTATCACTCTTTTTTGATCTAGAGAAAGCATAAGATACAACGTGAAAACATGGTATTTGAAAAGATTTGCATGAATTTGGATTAAGGTTCAGATTACCTCAGTTCATATCTCAATTTTAAACAACAGACAATTTCAAGTACGAGTGGGATCTACCCTGTCTGATCGTTTCGATCAAGATCAGGGCGTCCCTCAAGGCAGCATCCTATCAGTCACCCTTTTCAGCATCAAAATTAATAGTCTGACTAAAGTATTAAACAATAGCGTTGATGGTTCACTCTTTGTGGACGACTTCAACATTTATTGTCGTAGTAAGAATATGAATACAATAGAAAGACAGCTACGGCTCTGTCTTAACAAAATTCAAAAACGGGCAAACGAAAATGGCTTCAAATTTTCTAAATCCAAAACAAACTGTGTTCACTTTTGTCGTAAATACAAACCTCACAAGGATCCAGATTTATTTTTAGATGGTACTCCTATCAAGGTAGTAGAGGAGGCCAAATTCCTGGGCCTCATATTTGACCGTCATCTCACATTCTTACCACACATTAAATATCTCAAGGCAAAGTGCCTGAAGGCTCTCGACTTGTTAAAAGTCGTTTCAAATACCGAGTGGGGAGGGGACCAGACCCCCTTCCTTCACTTGTACATATCGTTAAGACGCTCCAAACTAGACTGTGGTTCCATTGTCTATGGTGGAGCCTGTAAAAGCAATTTAGAAACATTAGACACTATACACCATCAAGGCCTCAGACTCTGTCTTGGAGCTTTTAGGACCTCTCCCTTGGACAATTTGTATGTGAAGGCAGATGATCCTTTACTCGAACTGCGCTGCATTAAACTTTCACTGCAATATATCACTAAGTTGCACTCAAATAAATCTAATCCAGCATACAATTGTGTTTTCCACCCTCAATATGAAAACCTGTTTCAAAATCTATCAAACCTGGTTCCACCACTTGGAATCAGAATTCAACCACACATCACTGCAGCTAAAATAGATTTAAATATCATATCATCTCACTGTCTTTTGTCTTCTCCTCCCTGGCACATGGTGAAGCCAGAAGTAGACCTCACTCAAACTAATCTAAAAAAGTCGGATACCAATCCTTTGGTATATCAACAATCATATAACCAATTACGTTCCAAATATAATTCTCACAGGTCCATTTTTACAGACGGGTCCAAGGATGGTGGCAAAGTGCCACCATCATTGGATCCAGAACTGACTCCTCAAGAATCCCAGATTTAAGTTTAATTTTTACTGCTGAGGCCAAAGCTATCCTAACAGCTTTGACCTATATTCAACAACAAAACTAATCTAAACATTTCATCATCTTCTCTAATTCATTATCTTGCCTTCAGGCACTTAACAGTGTCTCACCATATCACCCTATTATCCTTGACATTTTAGAACTCTATAATGATCTTTCTGCTGGTCAATGTGACATCGTCTTTTACTGGTTACCAAGTCATGTAGGCATAAGAGGTAACTCAAAAGCCGATGCTGCAGCTAAATCAGCTCTTAACAAACCGTTATCTCCACTACTGATCCTGTACAGTGATTTGAAACCAACTATCACATCTTATACTCGGGATCTCATGCAAAAGAGGTAGGACACCCAAGTAGGAAGCAATAAACTACACGAATTGAAACCAACAATCGATAATACCTACTTGGGTTGTCAGTCAAGACATGACGAGGTCGTATTGGCCACAGTCGGTTTACACACGAATATCTGCTTAAGACAGATGAGGGCGAACCTCCTATGTGTATCCCATGTGATGAAAGGTTTTACCGTCAAGCATATATTGCTTGACTGTGTGGATTTTGCAATCACAAGGGATTCACATTATCAAAGTGTTAATCTAAAAGATCTCTTTTCCCGTGTCAGCGGGCATCTCATCATAAATTACTTGAAAGAAATTGGTCTGTATGATAAATTTTAAATATGTATGTGAATAATTAAATGCTTGTTTTTAACTTTGATGTGATGCTACTATTAACAGACATTAATGAAGGCTCTGTCCAGGAGGTTAAAGTACCGTAAAAATATTGCCCTTCCGTGTGACACGTAATCCTATCATAATCAATGTAACTATCATCAACCAGTGTTTTTAAGCCAACTCATTGATGACTATTTTTAAATATTGGCTGTCATTGTGCACAACCACCAGTGGCTAAAGTGATGACGTAAATCCTGCTGGGGTATCATGCAGGGAGCTTGTAAGGTACTGTAAGTCCCCATAATCCCCAGCAAGGTGGCCTAGCTTTGGTTACTGGTGGCCTATAGCCTGTGTTTTAAAACAGTATATATAATATTGTTATGCTCGAATATGTTTCATGAATTGTTTCTAAATATAGTATGCTCAAATATGTTTTACAACTTGTTTTTAAACAAAACTGTGCATAAATGACTAAATTGTAAATATATTAACTTGGTCTCGTCGCTATATGACTGAGATAATGCCGATGCGACGTTAAATTTTAACTCACTCACTCACATGGTATATTCAATAATCTTAACCAATATTTAATACTCTTTATATATATTTCTTTAAACACACAAATTAATACCTATAGAGCTTGCATTAATGCTTGCTTTCATTGCAGGGACAAAGTAAGATGATTTGTAAAACATGCATCTAACATAGTTAGACATAGACAATAGCTATGAAATAAAATTACTACTGATGATATAATACAATTACATATTAAATATGAAAGTTGTGTTCGTGTAATTAGCAATAATATGAATTTACAATTATTTATGGATTAACATAGGCCACTTCACCTCTGTAATTATTTACGATACAGTTTTGTCAGCGGCGAAACGATGGACGTTAAAATAATCAGGAAGGAAATCCCTCATGGAGTGATTTTGATTTTCAATGCAGTCAATTATGTCGCCCCCAACAAAAATTAGTTTGTACAAGCATTAAAATCGCTGCCGCCAAAAAGGTCGGGAGATTAGATAGTATGTCTATAAGTCTATATTGAAATATTGTTATTCCATTTTTGCAATAGAAGCCAAGTTTGTTAGAGCAGGTTGACCCTTATGGATTGACATACACACATGAATATAGTAAATCAGAATCAAGACTAAATAGAATTTTGTCAAATGATATAATAACAGAGTTTTCTGTTATTTTGTACCATTTTGTTATTTTTACATATTTTAAGAAGAGTCATTTTATCATGACTAATATCCCAAAAGAATGTCTACCTTGTCTCGCCTACTTTTTCGTTCCTGCTCTTCAAATTCAACCTCCCGATCCCAAGGTCCCGATAGTAACGCGCTGCTTCCTCTGCCTTTTCACCTTGTGCACCAATGTCAATTTTAATCGGCCTTCGTGGATTGTATGTCCTCTTTAATAGGTCTCATATCTTTTGAATGTTAATCCTCCATATTCTTAATCTGGTCGATAAGTGCTGTTTTTAATTCGTTTCATTCGTCACTTGTTGACCCTGGGTTTAGTTCTACGTCTCCTGATCTTTGTATCAGTGATGGTACGAGTGTATTACCAGGCAGAGTATCTACATTGCATATGTACTGTATTCGGTATGTCAACGATGTTAGTGTTGCCAGTGTCAAAAGAATATGTAAACACTCACTCTGTAAACCATGCAAACAGTGCAGTAGTAGGGATAAGCTAAGGCGATATGTCTTGTATCCATGTTGTTGTAGCAGATCCTAAACCTACCACACTTAATAATACAGTCCGACACAACAGAAGTCTTTAGGCAACCGGCGTCCAATCTGATATGTGGTTGTAGGGTTGAATTTTTCATACCTCCTACCTGTTTTAGACCTTTTGGGGGCTGTAATCTTCCAATTTGTGCTCACCAATTCTCGACTGGAACCCCCATAGTTTTGTTGGTTTTGTTGGCTTTTCTCACCTTAGAATTCTCAAGTTTTTCACTTTCCTCGGAGCTTTTGTTGACAGTGCTCTGCTACTCAGTGGAAATAATACAGATGATGCCATTAACATATTTAAAATTATATATTCTGCTTTAGTTCAATTCAATGTTCAAAGCTGATCCTCCTGTGATCCAAGGGCATTATAGTATTAATACCTGACCAACTATTAACAATATGACCATTTAAAGCTCAAGAGGGTGTGGAGCTAAGATTTAAGACATTTTTTGGACATTTACTTTTATTTATTTTTTCTAAAAGAGTTTTTTTTTTAATGTTCAAACATATCCCTAGTTAAGTCATTAGTTTATATTGTGTAATAGTCTTATTCAGTTGCCAGTTCACAAAGGGAGACCATGGATACAGTCGAAGATCTTCCCTCTACTCTTGATTTGCGGACTAAAAGATCTCCGCAGCCACTCATCACAAGATCAATGTGTTCAAAAAAAGATAACAAAAAGACAATGGTCACCCAACCCTTGTCATTACATTTCTTTGATATTGACTTTTGTTTATTGCTTCAATGTATGAGATAAATGGATGATGGGACATCAGGTGCATTCACTATTTTAATGGTCTCAATCTTGCCCTTAATGCTGAAGGTTTCAAATAATAATGTGGGGACTTGTGCAGGGCCTATTGTCTGATAGTTTTTAATCTGCACATACTATGGAAAATCAAATATGTTTTAGTTGTATTGAACATTTTATGAACGATTGCATTTGGACAATAATGTTACACTTCTTTTACCCCCTTCAACGACATAGCCACTAACAATCTCAGCTACTGATTTATACTGCCAATTGTAAGAGTTAATCTATTTATTTTTTTACAAAATACAGCAATCAAAATTTTACTTATCAATGATTAAAAAATATACAATATGAAATGTAACTGTCACTGACAGCATTTGATTCGTTCTTCGTCCAACATCAAACTATCCAGCGGGCGGTACCATTCCATGAGAGGATCAACTGCATTGACCTGCTGTTTGATGAGAATGCCCCCGTGGGGACCTGGAGGAAATAAGAATGTGTCCTCAGCACCCCACTGCTGGTCTTAAAAGGGGACCGAATTGGGCAACCCGTTTGCCGTTGGTTGCGCCCCTGTGTCGGTGGAGGACGGGAGTCTGGTGGTGGTTGAGGGCACTGGAACCAACACACCACTTGACCCATACTTCACCTAGACGAGTTCTTCTACTTTTGAAGAACTGTCTTGGCCATAAATTTATTTAAGAAATAAACTTTTCAAATTGCTTACAAATGTTCAAGAATTTTGCCTAGAGTCTTAATGTCCAGAAGGCGATGGCCCATGGGCCAATCTGGTGGGATATGTCTTTTTCAGATGTTCCTGCTTGAGTATACCCTCCCGGTATCCTTGGTGCATCGTCCATGAAGACACTCCATGGTAGGAGGGGAGCTAGGAGGGTGAATCACGTTCAATATTACCATGGCACCCCAACTAAAAAAAAATGCTCACACGAATCTGATGATTCGTTCTCTTCTGAGGATGAAGATTCTACTAAAACTCTCCTCAATCCTGATTACTGGTCTCGATTTGTTGTTATGTCTGCTCCAGATGGTGGTCTTCTTAAAGCTAATCCGTTTGCCATAGCAAAGGGCATTGAAGGTTGGCCTGGCGACGTAAAGGAAGTTAAAAAATCTGGTCCTCTATTAATTGAATGCAGAAAACCAATGAAATCTCAAATTCTTTTATCAATCACTAGCTCATGGTCCTGTTGAGGCTTTTCCTCACAGGACATTAAATAGCAGTAAGGATTCGTCCGTGATATCGGACGTTGCATTTCAGACTGAAACTGTTATTGTCCCCCGCCGCGCGAAAGCGCGAAGCGGGGTATATAGTATTTACGACCGTCCGTCCGTACGTCCGTACGTCCCACCTGTTTGTTGCCGCGATATCTCAAGAACTAAACACTGGATTGTTTTCATATTTGGAACTATGGTGTATATACAGACTCCGCAGACACCAGTCGGTTTTGGTGAACTTGACCCTATTTTCGAGGTCACAGCAGGCAAATCTGCTTTTGGAGTTGGAAAACAGTATTCCCGCGATATCTCAAGAACTAAACATTGGATTGTCTTCATATTTGGAACTATGGTGTATATACAGACACCGCAGACACCAGTCGGTTTTGGTGACCTTGACCCCATTTTCAAGGTCACAGCAGGCAAATCTGTTTTTATGGTGTTTTTATGGATATGGTGCTGACAAACCTAGAAACATAATTGGGGCGAACCGGGATTCGAACCCACAATCGCAGGTTTTGTGCGTGCCCAGAGGAACATCTTAAGGAGGATGACACCTTAATAACAATAAATCAGATATTGCAAATTGACTAGGTGAAACGTTAACTAAACATTCTTCCCCGTCAAATTATATCCCAAAATTTCAGAAATATAAAGAACAACAGAGGAAAACGAAAATTAATTTCAATTTTGATAGCGGCGAGGACTATTCATGAGCTGCTAACGGCTCTTGGACAAGTTCCTGATACTCCTACAGGTGCTGATAATTTTTACTATCAGTAACTCAAAACATTTACCGTCATGCTTAGAAACATTATTTAATATCTTGGACCGTATCTGGACTACAGGAAATTTCCCTTCATCGTGGCGAAATGATGTTGTAATATCGATACCAAAATCTGGCCGTGATCATACTGATCCTTCTTATTATAGGCCAACATCACTTACTAGCTGTGCATGCAAGACCATTGAAAGATATACAATGTGGTAAAATAGACAATTTGGTTAGACTGAAGATATTTGTGTAAACAATATGCAGTATCAATATTGTTCGATCTAGAAAAAGTTTACGATACCACCTGGAAACATGAGTTTTAAAATATCTTCATAAAATGGTATTGAGAGGGTGTTTGCCTAATTTTTTATATCAGATTTTAACAGATAGACATTTTCAGGTTCGTGTTGGATGCACCTAGTTTGATTTTTACCATCAAGATCAAGGTGTCCCACAAGGTAGCATATTATCGGTAACTTGGTTAGCATGAAAAATACAGTTTATCTAGGGTTTTGAATGTCTCTGTTGACGGGTCTTTGATGATGGTTTCAATGTATCATGTCGAGGTAAAAGTATGCACACGATTGAGAAACAGTTGCAACTTTGTCTTAATATAATTACATCATTTGTCTGAATAGAATTACATCTGGCTGGAACGCCAATTAAAGTCAAGCAAAAGAAGCTTATTTTTTAGGAATATTTTTGTATCATTACCTTACTTTCTTACCACATATTAGATATTTTAAAAAAACTAAATGTCTGAGTGAGTGAGTGAGTTAATATTTAACGTCATATCGACAATATTTCAGCCATATCGTGAGGAGACAAATTTTGACAAATATCTAAACTGATTAAATGTCTGAAGGCACTAAATGTATTAAAGGTTGTTTCTAACTCCAAGTGGGGAGGCGACCAGTTAACCTTTCTTCACTTTTATATATCACTCATCCGTTCTTAACTCGATTATGGCTACATTATCTATGGTGGAGCTTGTAAAAGTAATCTTAAATTACTCGATCCAAAACATATATAAACGGTATATCCAAACGGTATAAGACTTTCTCTTGGATGTTTCAGGACTTCTCTGATTGTCAGACTATGCAGTGAGACAAATGAGCCACCACTTAAACTGCGCCGTATTAAACTATAGTTGCAGTGTATCACAAAGTTATATTCTAATCAGTCTAACCCTGCATACAATTGTGTATTTAATCCTCTTTATGAGGATCTGTTGTGTAAAAAGTCATCTCTTATTCCGCCTCTTTAAATAAGAATTAAACCTTTTTATTTCTGCTGCTGATATTAAACTTGAAAATATATCTCCTTTCCGTCTGCTTTCTTCTACTCCTTGGTAATTGGTAAAGCCACTAGTGGATCTTACCTTATCTTAACTAAAGAAGTCTGACACTAATCAACTACAATATCAACAAGAACATAATCAGTTAAGAAGCGAATATGATATTGACAAATCTATTTTGACTGATGGAACCAAGGATACTCATGCGCCACTATCATTGGATCCAGAACTTTTATCACCAAGATTACAAGATAACTCATCCATTTTCACAGCTGAATCAAAGACCATTTTAACCGCTCAAGAATATATAAATAAACAGTCTAAACATAAGGACTTTAATATTTTTTACAGACTTGCTGTCCTGTCTCTAGCCAATTACAAAACTTCGTGTCAGCATCCAGTTTTATGTGACATAATTGAATTACACAATAATCTAGCTATTGGCCAATATGACATCGTCTTTTGTTGGTTCCCCATCCATGTTGGCATCGTTGGTAACACTTTGGCTGATGCTGCTGCTAAGGCAGCACTCAACAAGTCTGTAACACCACTTCTTATACCCTACAGTGACTATAAACCTGTATTTAGATGTTACATCAGCGATCTCATGCAAAAGAAGTGGAACACCCAAGTGGATATAAATAAATTACATGCAATAAAACCAAATATTGGTTACACCCACTTGGGTTGTCAGTCCAGATTTGAAGAGGTCATATTAAGACGATGGATGCCGTGTTGTCCATTCTCGAGATACTCATGAATATTTATCAAAAGGTGAGGATTCTCCATTTGCATCCCTTGTAATGAGAGAATCATAGTTGTACCCATGTCAAGCCTGGCAGGGATTATACAGATGCATCAAATTATCGACCCATTTCATATACTAGCTGTGTTTGTAAAACCGTGGAGTGCATGGTAAATAATCGATTAGTTTGGTTTTTAGAAACAAACAAAGTAATCAGTGATATCCAATGCGTTTTTCGTAAAAACAGAAGTACAAATGACCATTGTTTTGTTTAGAATTATTTATGAAAAATGCTTTTGTCAATAAACAAAAAGCTGTATTTATGTTTTTTTATCTTGAAAAACGTTATGATACCACTTGGAAAAATGGTATCTTAAAAGATTTACATGACCCGGATTTAAGAGGCCGCTTGCTTCAATTTGAATTGCAGTTTTAACAGACTGACAATTTCAAGTCTGAGTTGGGTCAACCCAACCGTTTCTGCCACTTATTAAATATTTAAAGACAAAATACCTGAAGGGTCCCAGATTTGTTAAAAGTCGTCTCTTAATTTAAAGTGGGGAGGGGATCAGACAACTTCCCCTCACTTATATAGATCATTCATCCACTCTTAATTAGATTATGGCTCCAATGTGCCTTGGTGCTTTTAGAACTTCTGTTGACAGCCTCTACGTCGAAGCTGATGAACCTTCTTTAAAACAACACCGTATTAAATTATCTCTTCAATATATCACTGAATTACAACCCAATCCTTCTTATCCTGACTATGCCTCCGTTTGTCATCCCGTATATTAAGAACTGTTTCAGAGGAAACCAAAGCTGGTTCCCTTACTTGGATTTCTGATCAAATCACATGTAATTGCTGCTGATCTTGATCTGGATATTATCCCTCCAAATCAGCTATTGTCTGCGCCTCCATGCCAATTGGTGAGGCCAGACGTTTCCCTTACCCGTTTTAGAAAATCTGACACAAATCAACTTGTACATCATCAGGAATATGCACTGAAAAATGTCACAAGTTATTGTGAATATTTTAGAACTTTCCAATGATCCTCCAACTCGCCAAGACGATGTCATCTTTTGTTGGTTGTCCAGTCTTGGGGGTATAAAAGGCAACACAGTGGCTAATGCAGCAGCAACAGCTGTACTCAACAAATCTGTGACACCACTTCTTATCCCATACAGTTATTAGAAATCTGTGATTAAAGATTATATCCGAGATCTCATGCAAAAGAAGTGTTACACTCAAGTAGGTATTAATAAGTTACATGAAATCAAACCGAATATCGGTTTCACCTACTTGGGTTGTCAGTCTAGATTTGCTATACTGTGTCGATTTTTCTCTGACAAGATATAAATATTATCATTCATCTTCTTTAAAGAATCCTTTGATAATGTCCGTACTCCTTTAATTCTTTTTTTAAAGAGAATTAGAACTAATAGATAAATTTTGAATAGTTAATATGCATTTCAATAAATTAAATATTAGCATCAACTGAGATTATTGATGGTGGTGCCACTCGGGTGGTTAAAGTAGCGTAAAAATGTTGTCCTGTTAGTGACACGTAAATCCATTCTCGATTGAGGTAAGTAATATTGACTTGTGTTTTAGAAGTAAGATCGTATTGTGTCTCTTTGGATATTGGCTAGCATAAGTCACTGCCACTGGTAACCAAAGTGATGGCATAAATCCTGCTGTGGAATCATGCAGGAAGCATCGGTACTGTAAGTCCCCATGATCTCCAGTAAGGTGGTCTATCTTTGGTTATTGGTGGTCTATAACCGTGTTGTAATTGATGAGATGTATCTATGTATAACTAAATGATTTTTGTAAAAAAACTACTTTGGTTGATGGCAATCTGTAGCTTTTTTTATATTGTGTTGTTGAATTATAATTTATCCTTTCACATTTTCTCAAACTAGTTTTTCCTCAAATCTGTGATGTATTTGGGAAAACACGCTTACGAGGTTTAGGTAGACAGAGTATGCCCTGGGGAGAGGGAAAAACCAAGATGGCTCTGTCTACCAAAACCGATGGAAAGTGATTTTCCATACTTATAAACCGAAAAAAAGAAACTTAAAACAACATTTATCAAGATTTTTATGTTTTGAACATACTTTCCATGAACCTTAGGAAACGCGCGTAAAATATCTGTTGCTGGCGTACGGATGTTGAAAAGGACATTCTAAAAACCAGTGTGGCTTATCAACACTTCTATAGCCTCGTGGTACACTTACTTACTGGGCTACAGATATGAAGGTTGCGAGTTCGATCCTAGGGAATATATAGAAAACATTTGTCATTTGATTTTACATTTCATTACATTTTACAATCTGAACGGAAGTTGCATTAATAAAATACCCAGGACATTATATAAAATCCCTGGGTTATTATAGCAAATATGACTTGAATATTCTATTAAATCCCAGAGACATTACAACGTCCCTGTTTATGAGATTTAACCTGACTGGAAAGTAAAACCTCACAATAGGTTTTTAATGCCTATAGAAAGAAGTCTCTTACTTAATAGCGATCCAAATGAATAGGTTTATAAAGTCTAGTTATTGCAATGTCTTTCGGAGACAGGTTTTATACAATCGAAAATATATTTGTTGACAATGTCTGACTTTATCTCGTCACGAGATGGCTGAAATATTGCCGATGTGACGTTAAATCTTCACTCACTCACTCACTCACTCACTCATGAGACTGAGTTCAAAGTGTATGCAGGACTGAAGGTCAAAATAACGTTGGCTCAAAATCTGAACGTCAACTGAAATTAGCTGTACTGCTTAGAATCCCAGTATTCCTCCCCACAGAATGCTGATGGAATTTCCCAGAGAGTTGCCCAACAATAAATCGTCCTTAAACATCTTCCAATCCTTTTACATAACCAGATAAAAAATTAGATAAATAATACATGACTGACGCATTGCCATTTATAATTATATAGTCATGTGCAGCATTTATACTAGAAGGGATATACAATTTGAAAAGGAAATACTCACGTTTATCGTTTTAACGTGGTTTCTTCCCAGATTGATCCCACGAATGAATCTCAATGTGGTGAAGAGGCAATTTATCCCACAGTCTGGTCGTCGCTTCATTGCACTAAAAGGTTTGTAGTAATTATGATTCTGAATGTTTCACTATAAAAAAATTAAAGTTGAAAGGGTTTGGTCTCAGATCAAAGAAATAGATAAAGAAAATAAATAGGACTGTTGGTTTTTATTGAAAGTATCCTTGGATGAAGCTTTGTTTTCCCGTGACCTTTTAGAGCATTGTTTTGACCAGAATACTGTGTAAACACATGTACCCTGATGTAAAGAAATAAACAATGGATTCAATGGATTTCTTGTGAAGTTTCAGTTACTGCTCGCGTTTTGAAAGTTAAAAATCAACTGAGATTATGAGCAGAGCCACTCCAGCTAGTTATTCGGGGAATCGTGTCCATCATTTACATATTTTTTGTATTTTGGACCCGTGAAGATACGAGGTAGAATAGGTCTTCAGCAACTTCTTTAACGTTATCAGGTGGTCAGGCTTGCTGACTTGGTTGATGCATGTCATCGTATCCCAATTGCGTAGATCAATGCTCACGATATCAATCACTGGATTGTCTGGTCAAAACTCGATTATTTACAGACCGCCGTCATATAACTGTAATATTGCTGAGTGCGGCGTTAAACAACAAACAAGCAAACAAACAAACATAATCAGATTAACTGTTCTTGTCACTGTACACACTGAAATACGTCCGTCGTGAGGTGAACGTTAACTAATTCACTATTTTCTGTTTGCTTAAAGTTGGCTGCAGTGCAACCTCATTAAAATCAGATCTTAGTTCTCGCTACTGCTAAACAAAGATCTGAAGACATCTCATTAGGGGTCACGTCAGAACGACCTTGCTTCCAATCAATCAGTGCGTCGCTTACCAGATCACGAAATTGACAATTGGAATATGATTTCTAATAATGCAACCTTGAAAACTTTAACACGGGGTATTCCGAACGATAGTTACAGGCTTAACGACTGAATCCATACAATCTAAAGCATATATTTGCCATTTCAGAATGTTCTTTTGTTAAGGTTTCAAATGTTTTCTCGAGAATTAGTCAAAATATGTTTCGAATCGTATTCGCAAATTTGAAATTACGTTCTGATTCGCTAATGTCGACTTCTTGTCAGTCATTTCATTGGTCCGTCAAACTTCGAGCGATGTCGGTCTGATGTGACCTGGAATAGGATGTCTTGGGATCTTTGTTTAGTGGTAGAGATAACTAAGAATTGATTTTAATGACATCGATTACAGTGCTACATTTTATTTATATGAAAGTGTAAATCACTGTTTCAAATCTGGTAAGTCATGCCCTTGTTTCGCAACAAACCTGCATGACAAGCATGGTTCCTATGGGACAGGGGCTAGACTTCATACCCAACGTCAAATTGCTTGTCGACATATTTGGGGCTGGTGGTCAGACTTGGCTGTTGTCATGTCATCGTACTATATCAGCTTGGTATGTTTTCATTCTTTTAGTCTTTGTATGTTTGGCAAAGACTCAGCTATTTACCATGTGCCACGATGTGACGAACATATAGGCTATCAAACGAGTAAACGTTTGATAATGGCGTTAAAAGCACATTACACATAAGTAGGTGTGTTTATGGGGGCATTGACGGTAGCGCAAATCCGATTCGTGTGGTCAAAGGTGCATGTTGTAAGTATTCTAGTTTTAGTTAAAATAAAACAGCCTGGAATATATACCATGGAGAAGTATGGTATTAGGAATTGTAGTATTTGAGCATGTTTGTTTTGTTTGCGCCGCACGCAACAATATTCCAGTCATATGACGGCGGTCTATAAATATTAGAGTCTGGACCAGACAATCCAGTGATTGACATTATGATTATCGATCCACGCAATTGGAATACGATGACATGCATCAACCAAGTCAGCGAGCCTGACCACTCGAACCCGTTAGTCGCCTCTTACGACAAGCCTTTTTTGGCAAGCATGGGTTGCTTGAAGACCTATTCTACCCGGATCGTCACGGGTCTTGTTGGTCATGTATATATTTGACCATTAGCTTATTGTAGCCAAATGCTTATTGTGACCCGATTCAAACATACTAATGGTCAGACAAAAGGAAACAGGTATGAAGGGAACACGTGTTTGTCTTCGAGTGAGAAACCTGGAAATGACCTGAGATATTTGTTGCGCTGTTGCATGTTTGGTGGGTTTCCTTAACTGTGTACGACATGTCGATGTCAGTCCAAGGGGTGTATTGTGACACGATTAGTCGACAAATTTAATGACAATAACTTTGCATCAGCATCAGAGCTGAGGACATGTTCACTTGCCCCCCTTGCTGTATATGGGTCTTCAAACACACCAAGATAATCATGCGTATGTTCCTCGGTTGTACATAATGTTCAATGCTATTAGGAGAAGGCTGTATTCGGAGTACAATGACAGAACATTGGTCAAGTAACAGCCTGACGATCCGATTCCCATTGTAGTCAGCTATTACAACAAGTTAGGGCACTGGTTTTTTTTAAACAGTTATGTTGACAGAAATGTGCACATTGTTGTCCCACAAGGTACCTGATCAGTGGCGCGGGGCGTAGGGCGGGGCGTAGGGCGGGTTTGGAGGGTGGGTGGTTATACGGGACGGTACTGGTATTCTATTGCAAAAACAAAAATGTTGTCCCCGAAAATTCTTGAAAATTTTCTCCGAAAATATCTATGCTTCAGACTGTTCACAAAATTGGCTGCCCCCAAGTGCAATTTGTTGAACTTAACGAGGATCACAGTTTTAAATAAAAATATATCTGCTTTTGTAGCTGTAGCTGAAAACATATCTAACCTCAATACACAATCTCAGTGGGAGTGAGTGTGTGAATGAAATATCCACATTGTTGTCAAACAATGTTCAATGGCACACAGGGAAACAGTTGTCTGCTCGTGCGTCATCACGTGACGGGACCTAACAAACAGATTCTGAAGATGACCATTTGAGGCCGTACACATTTTTATGGGCCAAACAGTGTCATACATTAATATCGATCTTTCAAAAGTATACAATTTATTTTCGGATGATGTTTTGCACAATGATATAGAATCTACATTTTCAGGGGTCAAAACATTGTTATACAATACTATCGATCTTTCAAAAATATACAGTTTACTTTCGGATGTTCCTTTGAGCAATGCTGTACAACTCATTTCACCCGTGAAGATTCCGGGATAGAATAGGTCTTCAGCAACCCATACTTGCCGTAAAAGGTGACTATGCTTGTCGTAAAAGGCGACTAACGGGATCGGGTGGTCAGGCTCGCTGACATGGTTGATGCATGTCATCGATCCCAATTGCGTGGATCGATGCACATGGTATTAATCACTGGATTGTCGATTATTTACAGACCGCCGTCATATTGCTGGAATATTGCTGAGTGTGGCGTTAAACAACAAACCAACCAACCAACCATTTGTTAGGTAAATTTATCAAGTGTGTGAGTAAGCTACATTGATTTTCAAAATTATGTCCAATGAGTCAGCTTTCCAACGGGAAAGGTTTTCCACTTTGGTGAAGAGTACGAGCGATGGCATTTTGCTGATTGAAATCTAGGATACATGTTTGTTTGTCGCCACATTGAGCAATATTCCAGCTATATGAAAAGGTCTGTAAATACTGAAGACCAGACAATCCAGTGACTGACATCGTGAGCATCGATCTACGTAGTTAGTAAACACGTTAGAAGTGCCTCCGTGAGTTGGGTTTTATTGCCGCCTTTAACAGTATTTCAGTTATATCACGGCCTGTGAGCTTGAAGTTTGATGTGGGAGGAAAGCCCGAAGTAATGCCACTCTGATGAAACCAATGAGCACGGGTATGGTGCTGACAAACCTAGAAACATAATCGGGGCGAACCAGGATTCGAACCACAATCATAGGCTTCTAGCGTGCCCAAGGGACGCAACGATGCACATCTTGACTTGGTGTACGTGGGGCGTCCGGGCTAGAATTGGTTTCTTGAAGTGAGTGAGTTGGGTTTAACGCCGCTTTTAACAGTATTCCAGTTATATCGCGGCGTGTCAGCTTAATGTGGGAGGAAAGCCCGAAGTGATGCAGGTCTCAGACGTTTACCACTTCGGTGAAACCCACGAGCACGGTTATGGTGCTGACAAACCTAGAAACATAATCGGGGCGAACCGGGATTCGAACCCACGATCATAGGTCTCTGGCGTTCCCAAGGGACGCAACTCTGCACAGCGAATCGCGGCGCCTCAGATGACTGGGCCACCAGTTCCCCCGGTTTCTTGAAGCCTATGCTGGTCACATGATGGCAATCACTGGATTGTCTGGTCCAGACTGGCCACCCCGCGTTATCTTCACAGGGTCTGATGTCAACACATTCATGGCATACCGCCGAAATGTAATTGGTTCTTTTTGACAACATTAAAGTGGGTCAATGACACTGGTGTAATGTGTGGCAGATTTATTGTGTCTCTAGTTGTAATTAATGTCGGGGAGTTCCTCTCAAGGACGTCTCTACACCATCCATAAATCTGCCACAATAGATCCCCAAGGCCTTAGTATAGTAAAAGGTGTGAGAGATTTGATAGGAAAATATTTTTTCAAATGTGAAGTTTTCAGTTCCACCGTTTGTATATGCTGGCTGGATGACCTCATTGTGTGCCCCGAGCGAATGGATCGATGCTCATGTTATCAAACACTGGATTTTCTAGTCCAGACTCGATTTTTTTTTTACAGACCGCCCTCATATAGCTGAAATATTGCAGTGTACGGCGTTAAACAACAAACAAACAAAACATTTTTTTTTCTGCAAGAAGCCGAACTAAGCTATTCAAGGACTGCGTATGTCAATAAACAATCCGAATTATCCATGATAAACAAACAAACAATAATAACCGAACCTAAACATCATACATGGATCATGGGTCCCGTGAAGATTCCGGGGTAGAATAGGTCTTCAGCAACCCACGCTTGCCGTAAAAGGTGACTATGCTTGTCGTAAAAGGCGACTAACGGGATCGGGTGGTCAGGCTCACTGACTTGTTTGACGAATGTCATCGATCCAAATTGCGTGGATCGATGCTCATGATATTAATCGCTGGATTGTCTGGTCCAGACTCGATTATTTACAGACCGCCGTCATGTACCTTGAATATTGCCGAGTGCGTCATGAGGTGAGGTGAGGGTTAAACGTCGTGTCCAAGATTATTGCACTTATATAGCGACGTGCATGCACGTGTGTGTATGTCTGCTTGTACTAGTCCGGACTGATGCCGATTTATAGTGCTAGCTCACTGAGATACCATGCCGCAGTTTAACATGAATACCCCACTCAGACACAGACTCCGAGCCGACCAGTCCTTGTTTTAGCCCATTAATGCCGAGCGCCAGACAGGGTAACAACAAGTACCACTTTTTAATGTCTGTTGGTATGACGCGGGCGGGGATCGAACCGTGGACCTTTCGCTCTCCGGGCGGACGCTCTACCACTAGACCACGGAGGCGTCTTGGGCCGTTGAGACACTGACGGTCCTAAAGGGGCCATGACGTTGCACTTTCTTGAAACAGCACATCAAGATAAAGCTCTCAAAATAGCAGTACTTTCTCTGTTATTGCCCTTTATTCAAGGTATTGTATACAGTTATACCTCTCTGACAATGGCCTTTATTGTGGACAATGGCCTTGATTGTGGACAATACTGTGTAAACGGTTTGATATCAATGAGTTATAAAATCCTTTGCACACGGCACCTTCTGCTCGGGCATGTTATAAAGACAAAAGTTCTCCTCGCCGTGATATCTGACTTCAACATGTGGACGCTAGTGCTGCTGGCTGTCTGCCTCGCCCCTACGTATGGGGCGGCGGTTGGGGCAAAACCGGATAGCCCGGAGAAAGAATCATATGTTGGGTGCGTAGTTTTCTTTACTTGT
The DNA here is from genome assembly GCF_022045235.1 of Haliotis cracherodii. Classification (NCBI taxonomy): domain Eukaryota; kingdom Metazoa; phylum Mollusca; class Gastropoda; order Lepetellida; family Haliotidae; genus Haliotis; species Haliotis cracherodii. The sequence goes on from NW_027266269.1 coordinate 8,149,090, forward strand.
TTTCTGAAACGCATGGCACATTCGAATGATGACAGTATTTTTTCAGTTTATGTCAATAATTATTTCTCAAATGTACATGTCCACAATAAGCAATACTTTGAAAATAATATCTACCAGTTAAAAAGATCAACTGTTTTCATCTACACTACTGCTCAAAACCACTTACCTCTTTATCACGATACAGTTACGGAAACGCGCTGCAGCGTGTTTGAGGAATTATTTTATTGAATCGCTGTGGTAGCGCAAAAGTGTCGCGAAAAGTTCGGCAAAAAGAGGTATGTTCTTGTGAACAGTAGTGTATGTAAAGATCTCATATTGAAGCTCGCAATGTCCATTTGACCAATGATCTTCGAAAATTGTTAAAACTGTGATTTAGTTATTTTAAAAGATAATGAACAGATCATTTATACAATATGGTATTAATTTATAAACTGACAGTCACAAGTAAGTATACACTAGAAAATTGATTTGATCAAAATTATATATATCAGAACGTACTAGGTTTAAAATAGTTGTCGACCAACTGCACACTTAAAGTGAGGTGAGGTGAAATGGGGTTTTACGTCACGTCCAAGATTATTGCACTTATATAGCGACATGCATGCACGTGTATGTGTGTGTGTGGCTGCTTGTGCTAGTCCGGACTGATGCCGATTTATAGTGCTAGCTCACTGAGATACCATGCCGCAGTTTAACACGAACACCCACTCAGACATAGTATACTAACTCCGAGCCGACCAGTCCTTGTTTAGCACCTTAATGCCGAGCGCCAGACAGGGTAACAACAAGTACCATCTTTTAACGTCTTTTGGTATGACGCGGCCGGGAATCGAACCCCGGACCTTCCGCTCTCCGGGCGGACGCTCTACGCAAACTTAAGGTCTTAAACACAACTTTGATAACTGTATCAAATACATCAGCATCGAACAACCATTCTTCTTTGTTTCATTTTTAGCCTTCATCAAATATAGGTGTATACTTTCTTTTGCGTCCTGTGAAGATCTGGGTTAGAATTGGTCTTCAGCAACCCATGCTTGGGATCGGGTGGTCAGGGTCGCTGACTTGGTTGATACATATTATCGTATCCCAATTGCGTTGATCGATGCACACACCAATCACTAGATTGTCTGGTCCAGGGTCGATTATTAGCTCACTGGGTCGGAAGGACCCAGGTGAGCTAATGCCATACCATGGCGTCCGTCCGTTGTCCGTCCGTCTTCCGTACGTAAACAATTCTTTTTCTGAACCACTAATTGGAAATAAACGAAATTTGACTGGAAGCATCCCTAGGTGGTGGGGATTCAAGATTGTACAAATGGTGGGGCTGACCCCCAAAGGGGCTGAGGAGCTGGGCAAAATAGGGGTAATTTGGCCATATTGCTTTAAACTAATTCTTCTCTGGAACTAAGAAATAGATATCAACCATATTTGGTTGGAAGCATCCCTAGGTGATGGGGATTCAAAATGGTGGGGCTGACCCCCAAAGGGGCTGAGGAGCTGGGCAAAATAGGGGTAATTTGGCCATATTGCTTTAAACGAATTCTTCTCTGGAACTAAGAAATAGATATCAACCATATTTGGTTGGAAGCATTCTTGGGTGGTGAGGATTCAAAATTGTTCAAATGGATGGCCTGACCTGAGGGGCGGTGCCAAAGAGGGGTAATTTGGCGATATTGCGTTACACGACTTCCATTCTCGAACTATGAGATGAGATTATCCAATGGTGGGGATTCAAATTGGAGAAATGGAGGGGCTCAACCCTACCCCCACCCCCGCGGACTAAGGGGCGGGGCTAAAAAGAGTTTATAACTTTGACACAGTTAAGATCCCCACCGTATAACCATGTGTACAATTGAGAGTATAATGAGAGGAATGCACATGTGCTACCAGGGCTGGCCCTTCTGTTCATCTGTCCGGCATTCCCAAAGGAGTCAAACATGCAAACCGATATTATCCCCCACCCTATAATAAACAGATGCATTGCATACATTTGTTTGTTATGAAGAGAATAATACCTTTAATATGATTTATCCTGGATCATAACATGGAAACGGTTCAGGTCTTTATGCTAATTTTGTATCTAGAGAAATACACGTTCGAGCTGTCAGATTTGCCATCCACCCATTTTAAATGCTGAGTCACAATTACGAAATATTTGCAGTATTATAAATGTGTACAATGCAAATGTATATTTTGTCATGATTGCGTAAATATCCAGGTGAGCGATACAGGCCCTATGGGCCTCTTGTTTACAGACCGCCGTCATATAGCTGTATAATTGCTGAGTGCGGCGTTGAACAACAAACAAATATATTCTGTTTCTTTCCCGGCAGATTATTTTATTCGTGATTTGCTTCAGCCATCGCCTGGTCGGCGTGACGCCCACAAACAAAGAGCAGGTTGAGTTCCTGCACGAGCTGGGTGAGACCGGCCACCTTGGGGTAAGAGTGAGTGAGTGAGTGAGTATGGGTTTACGCCGCTTTTAGCAATATTCCAGCAACATCACGGCGGGGGACACCAGAAATGGGCTTCACACATTGAGCCTATGTTGGGAATCGAACCCGTGTCTTCAGCGTGGCGAGCGAACGCTTTAACCACTAGGCTACCAGACCTTCCCTCCTTTGGGTAAGAGGGCACGGGTGGCCCAGTCGTCTAAGGCGCCACGATTCGCTATGCAGAGTTGCGTCCCTTGGGCACGCCAGAAACCTATGATTGTGGGTTCGAATCCCGGTTCGCCCCGATTATGTTTCTAGGTTTGTCAGCACCATACCCGTGCTCGTGGGTTTCACCGAAGTGGTAAACGTCTTGACCTGCATCATTTCGGGCTTTCCTCCCACATTAAGCTGACACGCCGTCATATAACTGGAATATTGTTAGAAGCGGCGTTAAACCCAACTCACTCACTCACTCACTCCTTCTCCACAACAGGCAACAGTTTGTGCCACAAGAATCGAGGGGGTCACAGATGGCCCAGTGGTCGCATCGCCAGATATTGTCATGCAGAGTTTCGTTCCGCTTATCAAGCTAAATTTTTATATGGTCTTTTCCATCCTAGGAACGAAAAAAGATTTGGAATAGAGATTTGGCTTCAAGGATATCTTGTGTGTTTGTTTATTGGTCGCTTAAAGCCGCACTCAGCAATATTACATATATTTGACGGCGGTCTGTAAATAATCGCGTCTTGACCAATCGATCCAATGATTGATATCATGAGCATCGACTTACGCAATTGGAATACGATGACATGCATCAACCAAGTCTGCGAGCCTTTCAGTATTGATCCTTATACTGTTATCAAGCAAGGGTAATGGTATAAGGCGTTTTACAGTATGAAAGAAGTCCATAAATTGTGTCTACTTTGTCACCGATATATAGCTGACCGATCATCGCAACGTCTGTCAAACGGTAAGATCTCGCAAAATACCGCGCTATATATAGTCCGGTTGGGACAAGAATTATAACTTTTGCATTATACAAACGTATTTTCTTACTAAATGTATTACAAAATGAGGTTGTCATGATGAATGTGGACAGTCATTTTTCGAGTCATATTTTGAGGGATAAAGATGTAGGATTCTCCACGAGGTACAGTGTTATGTGGCTTTGACTTTCAGTTGGATTTTTGGCTGGACCCAATGCTGGACCACGAGACACGGGTCCGTGTGCCTCCTAACGTGTACGCCAGGTTTGTGGACCTGCTGACCCAGGCTGGACTAACCCACGTCGTAGTCGTAGAGGACGTACAAGGGTAAGTGTGTTGTATATGTGTAGTGGTAGAGGATGTACAAGAGTAAGTGTGTTGTATATATGTAGTGGTGGAAGATGTACACGAGTAAGTATGTTGTATATATGTAGTGGTAGAAGATGTACACGAGTAAGTGTGTTGTATATATGTAGTGGTAGAAGATGTACAAGAGTAAGTATGTTGTATATATATGTAGTGGTAGAAGATGTACACGAGTAAGTATGTTGTATATGTGTAGTGGTATAAGATGTACAAGAGTAAGTGTGTTGAATATATGTAGTGGTAGAGGATGTACAAGAGTAAGTGTGTTGTTTCTATGTAATGGTAGAAGATGTACAAGAGTAAGTATGTTGTATATATGTAGTGGTAGAAGATGTACGAGAGTAAGTATGTTGTATATATGTAGTGGTAGAAGATGTACGTGAGTAAGTGTGTTGTATATATGTAGTGGTAGGAGATGTACAAGAGTAAGTATGTTGTATGTATGTAGTGGTAGAAGATGTACAAGTGTAAGTATGTTGTATATATGCAGTGGTAGAAGATGTACAAGAGTAAGTGTGTTGTTTATATGTAGTGGTAGGAGATGTACACGAGTAAGTATATTGTATATATGTAGTGATAGAAGATGTGCACAAGTAAATATGTTGTATATATGTAGTGGTAGAAGATGTACGAGAGTAAGTATGTTGTATATATGTAGTGGTAGAAGATGTACGTGAGTAAGTGTGTTGTATATATGTAGTGGTAGGAGATGTACAAGAGTAAGTATATTGTATATATGTAGTGGTAGAAGATGTACAAGAGTAAGTATGTTGTATATATGCAGTGGTAGAAGATGTACAAGAGTAAGTGTGTTGTTTATATGTAGTGGTAGGAGATGTACACGAGTAAGTATATTGTATATATGTAGTGATAGAAGATGTGCACAAATAAATATGTTGTATATATGTAGTGGTAGAAGATGTACAAGAGTAAGTGTGTTGTATATATGTAGTGGTAGAAGATGTACAAGAGTAAGTATGTTGTATATATGTAGTGGTAGAAGATGTACAATAGTAAGTATGTTGTATATATGTAGTGGTAGAAGATGTACAAGAGTAAGTGTGTTGTATATATGCAGTGGTAGAAGATGTACAAGAGTAAGTGTGTTGTTTATATGTAGTGGTAGGAGATGTACACGAGTAAGTATATTGTATATATGTAGTGATAGAAGATGTACACAAGTAAATATGTTGTATATATGTAGTGGTAGAAGATGTACAAGAGTAAGTATGTTGTATATATGTAATGGTAGGAGATTGCACGATTAGGTATGTTGTATATATGTAGTGGTAGAAGATTACACGAGTAAGTATGTTGTATATATGTAATGGTAGGAGATTACACGATTAGGTATGTTGTATATATATATAGTGGTAGGAGATTACACGAGTAAGTAGGTTGTATATATATAGTGGTAGGAGATTACACGAGTAAGTATGTTGTATATATGTAATGGTAGGAGATTGCACGATTAGGTATGTTGTATATATGTAGTGGTAGAAGATGTACAAGAGTAAGTATGTTGTATATATATAATGGTAGGAGATTACACGAGTAAGTATGTTGTATATATGTAATGGTAGGAGATTACACGATTAGGTATGTTGTATATATGTAGTGGTAGAAGATGTACAAGAGTAAGTACGTTGTATATATATAGTGGTAGAAGATGTACAAGAGTAAGTATGTTGTATATATGTAGTGGTAGAAGATGTACACGAGTAAGTATATTGTATATATATAGTGGTAGAAGATGTACACGAGTAAGTATGTTGTATATATGTAGTGGTAGAAGATGTACAACAGTAAGTATGTTGTATATATGTAGTGGTAGAAGATGTACAACAGTAAGTATGTTGTATATATGTAGTGGTAGAAGATGTACAACAGTAAGTATGTTGTATATATGTAGTGGTAGAAGATGTACACGAGTAAGTATATTGTATATAAGTAGTGGTAGAAGATGTACGTGAGTAAGTGTTTTGTATATGTGTAGTGGTAGGAGATGTTCAAGAGTAAGTATGTTGTATATATGTAGTGGTAGAAGATGTACAAGAGTAAGTGTGTTGTATATGTGTAGTGGTAGAAGATGTACACGAGTAAGTATGTTGTATATATGTAGTGGTAGGAGATGTACAAGAGTAAGTGTGTTGTATATATGTAGTGGTAGAAGATGTACAAGAGTAAGTATGTTGTATATATGTAGTGGTAGAAGATGTACGAGAGTAAGTATGTTGTATGTATGTAGTGGTAGAAGATGTACACGAGTAAGTATGTTGTATATATGTAGTGGTAGAAGATGTACAAGAGTAAGTATGTTGTATATATGTAGTGGTAGAAGATGTACAAGAGTAAGTATGTTGTATATATGTAGTGGTAGGAGATGTACATGAGTAAGTATATTGTATATATGTAGTAGTGGAAGATGTACAAGACTAAGTATGTTGTATATGTGTAGAGACAAAAACCCAACACGTGATCCTGCTACAACTGAAAATGCGAGTTGGCAACAAAAGTTGCATTATGGATGTGCATGTTGTTTTCAGATTGATCGACAACCCACCGGAGCTGGGACAGTATGACATGAGCACATACAACTTTGTCTCGGGGATAGCAGATCACACCAAATACCACCAGCTCTCACAGGTTCGACATGTTTCCTTCTCATGCCACGTGTCTAAGCTATTGAACAAGCCAATGTGTGTAGTCCATGTTTCCTTCTCATGCCACGTGTCTAAGCTACTGAACAAGCCTATGTGAGTAATCCATGTTTCCTTCTCATGCCACGCGTCTGAGCTACTAAACAAGCCCATGTGTGTAATCATCTCTAAATTGTGGGTTTAAAAGCTGTTGAGATTCACATCAACATCTAAGGATTTTCAAAACAGAAAGCAGCTCTACAATATTTTATGCATTTTGTAGGTGAGGGAAAATGGGGTTTAACGTCGCGGTCAAAATTATTTCACTTACATGGGGACATGCACGTCCAGTTTCATAGTGCTAGCCACTAAGATGCCAGAGGCGGATAATCCCATTGTCGAGGAATCACTCGGGAAAAGAACCTGTAGTTTTAATATAAAACACATTTCCGTCGAATATGGTGTGCTGCTCCTTATTGTAGGACATTTATGTAGTTCGCTGTCCTGTCACCGCTATGTTTGTAATGGAAGCTCAGTTAAACGATGCGTGTGTCTGCTTATGGTCCTAAGGAATATTGCCGATTTTATAATGCTTTCCCCAGCTGAACATAGATACCCCACTCAGACCCAGTTTACTGGCTCCAAGCTTACCAGTCGTTGTTTTACGCCCTTAACGCTGAGCGCCAGGCAGGGTATCAACAAGTACCATCTTGAAACGTCTGTTGGTATGACACGATCGGGAATCGAACAACTGACAGTGGGCTCTCCAGGCAGACGCTCTATTAACTACGCCACTAAGGCGGTGCATGGGGTAGAAACAGCCTTGACAGTTCTCTGTACATCAAATAGAGTCAATCACCGCAGTATTTTATGCATCTCGCAGAATCAAGTATAATGGCCATTTTCGATGCATGCAGTTCTCTGTACAAAGAGTGGCCCGTGAAGATCCGGGGTAGAATAGGTCTTCAGCAACCCATGCTTGCCGTAAAAGGTGACAATGCTTGTCGTAAAATGCGACTAACGGGATCGGGTGGTCAGGCTCGCTGACTTGGTTGATGCATGTCATCGATCCAAATGGCGTGGGTCGATGCTCATGACATTAATCACTGGATTGTCTGGTCCAGACTCGATTATTTACAGACCGCCGTCATATAGCTGGAACATTGCTGAGTGCGGCGTTAAACAACCAACCAAACAACTGTACAACGAGTAGAACTGACTTTGGCAGTATTCTATGGAACACCAGCAGCAGTGATGCTATATACAGATGCACCTACACGTTTCCTTGTTTTCAGATCAATACCTACATAACCGGATTTGCCAACAGCTTCACTGGAGTGACTGCATCCTCCTTACCTCACAACACATACGAAGGCAGGAGCACCAGGTATCTCGAGGTAGGTGGTTCGCGTCCGCATCCTCCTTACCTCACAATACATATGAAGGCAGGAGCACCAGGTATCTCGAGGTAAGTGGTTCACGTCCTCCTTACCTCACAATACATATAAAGGCAGGAGCACCAGGTATCTCCAGGTAGGTGGTTCGCGTCCTCCTTACCTCACAACACATACGAAGGGAGGAGCACCAGGTATCTCGAGGTAGGTGGTCCGCATCCTCCTTGCCTCACAACACATATGAAGGCAGGAACACCAGGTATCTCGAGGTAGGTGGTTCACGTCCACATCCTCCTTACCTGACAACACATACGAAGGCAGGAGCACCAGGTATCTCGAGGTAGGTGGTTCGCGTCTGCATCCTCCTTACCTCACAATACATATGAAGGCAGGAGCACCAGGTATCTCGAGGTAAGTGGTTCACGTCCTCCTTACCTCACAATACATATAAAGGCAGGAGCACCAGGTATCTCCAGGTAGGTGGTTCGCGTCCTCCTTACCTCACAACACATACGAAGGGAGGAGCACCAGGTATCTCGAGGTAGGTGGTCCGCATCCTCCTTGCCTCACAACACATATGAAGGCAGGAACACCAGGTATCTCGAGGTAGGTGGTTCACGTCCACATCCTCCTTACCTGACAACACATACGAAGGCAGGAGCACCAGGTATCTCGAGGTAGGTGGTCCTCACAATACATAGGAAGACAGGAGCACCAGGTATCTCCAGGTAGGTGGTTCACGTCCACATCCTCCTTACCTCACTACACATACGAAGGCAGGAGCACCAGGTATCTCGAGGTAGGTGGTCCGCATCCTTCTACCTCACAACACATACGAAGGCAGGAGCACCAGGTATCTCGAGGTAGGTGGTCCGTATCCTCCTTACCTCACAACACATACGAAGGCGGGGGCACCAGGTATCTCGAGGTAGGTGGTTCACGTCCACATCCTCTTTACCTCACAACACATACGATGGCAGGAGCACTAGATATATCCAGGTAGGTGGTCCGCATCCTCCTTACCTCACAACACATACGAAGGCAGGAGCACCAGGTATCTCGAAATAGGTGGTCCGCACCCTCCTTATCTCACAACACATACGAAGGCAGGAGCACCAGATATATCCAGGTAGGTGGTCCGCATCCTCCTTACCTCACAACACATACGAAGGCAGGAGCACCAGGTATCTCGAAATAGGTGGTCCGCACCCTCCTTATCTCACAACACATACGAAGGCAGGAGCACCAGGTATCTCGAGGTAGGTGGTCCGCATCCTCCTGACCTCTCAAGAAAATGCAGTCCTTACTGGACACCTGTGAAGAAGCCTATATGTTATGGATTCCAAATACACGATCCTGTATTTGTTATGAACTTAAACGTGCAAGAATGTTAATTGACTTAATTGAAAACAAAACAGATAAGGTAATTATCAATGCATAAAAGTTTGATCATTTTGATTTAATAGGAATGAAAAGAATACGTATGAATGTACCTCATATGAAGTTGACCGACTCTCCATCATTCTCGGGGCCTCTTGTTTGGTATCTCCAGGGCTCACTTGCACAAAGGGATCTTAGCACTACAACTATTGTAAGCCTATGTTAAAGTATGGGAGTTACGATCATCTTAGCGCTAAGATTGCAGATCACTTGGCACGGATTAGGAGAGTGTCAGTATTTGCTACATGCAGACATTGTGGGTGTACAGAAGGGGGAGGCTTTATATCCTTTAGGAGGTTCTAGGTGAGTTTGATTGGCGAGGGCTACTGGGCTGAGTATAGAGAAAGCTGAAGGCAAACTCGTAGATGAGCTGTGGTGAACCTTTTCAGGTCTGACTGTGCCATGACCATCCGACCCCTCTCCAACATTTTAATATGTATGATAACAACAATAACAATAATGATAATAATGCCGACGACTATGATGATATCATCCTTGTTATATCTTCTTGCAGATAACTGGTGGAAGCAGTTCGAACAAGAAGCGGATTGTCATCGAGGCTGGGATACATGCCAGAGAATGGATCACACCTGCATCCATGCTGTATTTTGTTGATAGGGTAACACATAACTATTGTAAACCATTTCCTGAGACTCATTGTGGTTATCCTACATCAAGACTCAAAGCAAGAGTAGTATGTGAGTACGGTTTTACGCCGCTTTTAGCAATATTCCAGAAATATCACGGCGGGGGACACCAGAAATGGGCTTCACACATTTTACCCATTTCGGGAATCGAATCCGGGTCTTCGGCGTGACGAGCGAACGCTTTAACCACTAGGCTACCCGACCGCCTCTCAAAGCTAGAGTAAATTTGGAAATGTCCTATATGATGAGGTATATGAAAGCCAAATACAAATCTTTAAAATGAATATGCCCATCATGCTGAGTAACGCCGCGAATAGCTACAAAATTCCTGATGCTGTGTTAAGCAATATTCACTCATCCACTCACTCATGCTGAGTTATTTCAAAGCCCTAAACAATTCTTCAAAATGAAAATGTCCTTCATGCTGAGTTATATTTCAAAGCCCCTCAACAAATCTTTAAAGTGAATATGCCCTTCATACTGAGTTACATCAAAGCCCCTAAACAAATCTTTAAAATGAAAATGTCCTTCATGCTGATTTATATCAAAGCCCCTCAACAAATCTTAAAATGAATATGCCCTTAATACTGAGTTACATCAAAGCCCATCAACAAATCTTTAAAATTAAAATGTCGTTCATGCTGAGTTATATCAAAGTCCTAAACAAATCTATAAAATGAATATGCCCTTCATACTGAGTAACATCAAAGCCCTAAACAAATCTTAAAAATGAATATGCCCTTCATACTGAGTTACATCAAAGCCTCTCAACAATTTTTTAAAATGAAAATGTCCTTCATGATGAGTTATATCAAAGCCCCTCAACAAATCTTTAATATGAAAATGTCCTTCATGATGAGTTATATCAAAGCCCCTCAACAAATCTTTAAAATGAATATGCCCTTCATTCTGAGTTATATCAAAGCCCTAAACAAATTTTAAAAATTAAAATGTCCTTCATGCTGAGTTATATCAAAACTCGAAACAAATCTTTAATATGAAAATGTCCTTCATACTGAGTTGTATCAAAGCCCTAAACAAATCTTTAATATGAAAATGTCCCTCATGATGAGTTATATCAAAGCCCCTCAACAAATCTTTAAAATGAATATGCCCTTCATACTGAGTTATATCAAAGCCCTAAACAAATTTTAAAAATTAAAATGTCCTTCATGCTGAGTTATATCAAAACTCGAAACAAATCTTTAATATGAAAATGTCCTTCATGATGAGTTATATCAAAGCCCCTCAACAAATCTTTAATATGAAAATGTCCTTCATGATGAGTTATATCAAAGCCCTTCAACAAATCTTTAAAATGAATATGCCCTTCATACTGAGTTTTTCCAAGCCCTAAACAAATTTTAAAAATTAAAATGTCGTTCACGCTGAGTTATATCAAAACTCGAAACAAATCTTTAATATGAAAATGACCTTCATACTGAGTTGTATCAAAGTTCTAAACAAATCTTTAATATGAAAATGTCCTTCATGATTAGTTATATCAAAGCCCCTCAACAAATCTTTAAAATGAATATGCCCTTTATACTGAGTTACATCAAAGCCCCTCAACAAATCTTTAAAATGAAAATGTCATTCATGCTGAGTTATATCAAAGCCCTAAACAAATCTTTAAACTGAAAATGTCCTTCATACTGAGTTATATCAAAGCCCCTGAACAAATCTTTAAAATGAATATGCCCTTCATTCTGAGTTATATCAAAGCCCTAAACAAATTTTAAAAATTAAAATGTCCTTCATGCTGAGTTATATCAAAACTCGAAACAAATCTTTAATATGAAAATGTCCTTCATACTGAGTTGTATCAAAGCTATAAACAAATCTTTAATATGAAAATGTCCCTCATGATGAGTTATATCAAAGCCCCTCAACAAATCTTTAAAATGAATATGCCCTTCATACTGAGTTATATCAAAGCCCCTCAACAAATCTTTAAAATGAATATGCCCTTCATACTGAGTTTTTCCAAGCCCTAAACAAATTTTAAAAATTAAAATGTCGTTCATGCTGAGTTATATCAAAACTCGAAACAAATCTTTAATATGAAAATGACCTTCATACTGAGTTGTATCAAAGTTCTAAACAAATCTTTAATATGAAAATGTCCTTCATGATTAGTTATATCAAAGCCCCTAAACAAATCTTTAAAATGAATATGCCCTTTATACTGAGTTACATCAAAGCCCCTCAACAAATCTTTAAAATGAAAATGTCATTCATGCTGAGTTATATCAAAGCCCTAAACAAATCTTTAAAATGAAAATGTCCTTCATACTGAGTTATATCAAAGCCCCTGAACAAATCTTTAAAATGAATATGCCCTTCATTCTGAGTTATATCAAAGCCCTAAACAAATTTTTAAAATTAAAATGTCCTTCATGCTGAGTTGTATCAAAGCTATAAACAAATCTTTAATATGAAAATGTCCTTCATGATGAGTTATATCAAAGCCCCTCAACAAATCTTTAAAATGAATATGCCCTTCATACTGAGTTATATCAAAGCCCTAAACAAATTTTAAAAATTAAAATGTCCTTCATGCTGAGTTATATCAAAACTCGAAACAAATCTTTAATATGAAAATGTCCTTCATACTGAGTTGTATCAAAGCTCTAAACAAATCTTTAATATGAAAATGTCCTTCATGATGAGTTATATCAAAGCTATAAACAAATCTTTAATATGAAAATGTCCTTCATGATGAGTTATATCAAAGCCCTTCAACAAATCTTTAAAATGAATATGCCCTTCATACTGAGTTATATCAAAGCCCTAAACAAATTTTAAAAATTAAAATGTCCTTCATGCTGAGTTATATCAAAACTCGAAACAAATCTTTAATATGAAAATGTCCTTCATACTGAGTTGTATCAAAGCTCTAAACAAATCTTTAATATGAAAATGTCCTTCATGATGAGTTATATCAAAGCCCCTCAACAAATCTTTAAAATGAATATGCCCTTCATACTGAGTTACATCAAAGCCCCTCAACAAATCTTTAAAATGAAAATGTCCTTCATACTGAGTTGTATCAAAGCCCTAAACGAATCTGTAAAATGAAAATGTCCTTCATACTCATTTATATCAAAGCCCCAAACGAATCTTTAAAATTAAAATGTCCTTCATACTGAGTTATATCAAAACTCGAAACATCGGGTGAATAATCATTCATATACTCCGAAACGTTGTGTTCCTCCTAATCAAGAAGTTGACACCCATAAATTCTCTTCCTTATGCAGAACTGATGTTTTGACGTTCCATTACAGATGCTTCACGAACGCTCTAACCCCGGAAGCCAGGCAGAATTCCTTTACAACAACTTCGAATGGTACATTGTTCCTGTCACCAACCCTGACGGATATTCCTACACACACACCAATGTAAGTACATCGTCACTACCCCTGGCTCCACCCTGAAGGGACCGCCTACGTGGTCTGGTGGTAGAGCGTCCGCCCGGAGAGTGGAAGGTCCGGAGTTCGGTCCCCGTCCGCGTCCTACCGAAAGACGTTAAAAAATGGTACTTGTTGTTACCCTGTCTGGCGCTCGGCATTAAGGAGCTAAAACAAAGACTGGTCGGCTCGGAGTCAGTATACTGTGTCTGAGTGGGGTATTGATGTGAAACTGCGGCATGGTATGTCAGTGAGCTAGCACTATAAATCGGCATCAGTCTGGACTAGTACCAGCAGCCATACACACCCACATGTACATGCACGTCGCTATATAAGTGCAATAATCTTGAACGAGACGTTAAACCCCCTTTCACCTCACCTCCACCCTGACGGATATTCCTAAACACACACCATGTAGGTACATTGTCACTGCCCGAAGTCTCCACCCTGATGGGGTTACAAATAAATGTGACAAAACCCTTTCCATGTTCAGAAGAAATCAGCGCCAAAAGTAGACTCAAATGCCCGATCCCAACTGCATTGTCAGTCGTGTTTAGGAACATATATGTTATTACAAGAATAATTTTCAAAAATGAAACAGTAATGTATCGAATTTTCTGTAAAAAACATCATCTACTTTTATGTCGGTCCATTTTTACAGAGTCGGCTTTGGAGGAAGAACCGAAACATCTGCTCTGGCACCAGCAGTCGGGGAATTGACCTGAACCGCAATTTTGACGCCAACTTCGGAGGTAGCTGGAAAAAAACAATTTCGTATCGCAAATGATGTCATTTGAAAGGGTCTATGAATGTGTTCCCATTCATTGCGGTTCATCTGCCTGCCTTTGACGAGACGCAGTGTCTTGCCTGAGTTCTGGTAGCCTTTGACGAGACACAGCGTCTTGTCTGAGTTCTGGTAGCCTTTGACGAGACACAGCGTCTTGTCTGAGTTCTGGTAGCCTTTGACGAGACACAGCGTCTTGTCTGAGTTCTGGTAGCCTTTGACGAGACACAGCGTCTTGTCTGAGTTCTGGTAGCCTTTGACGAGACACAGCATCTTGTCTGAGTTCTGATAGCCTTTGATGAGACACAGCATCTTTTCTGTGTTCTGAAAGCCTTTGACGAGACACAGCGTCTTGTCTGTGTTCTGATAGCCTTTGACGAGACACAGCATCTTGTTTCAGTTCTGGTAGCCTTTGATAAGACACAGCGTCTTGTCTGAGTTCTGGTAGCCTTTGACGAGACACAGCGTCTTGTCTGAGTTCTGATAGCCTTTGATGAGACACAGCATCTTTTCTGTGTTCTGATAGCCTTTGACGAGACACAGCGTCTTGTCTGAGTTCTGATAGCCTTTGACGAGACACAGCGTCTTGTCTGAATTCTGATAGCCTTTGACGAGACGCAGCGTCTGGAGTTTTGAGTTATAGAGGTCTAAAGTATAGAAGACTTTAATTTTGTCCGTACAGGATTCCGTTCGTCAGGCAGCTGTTGATAGAACAGTTCCTGAATCTCAGCTTCTTCTCAGTGGCGTAAAGACGGGACACGCACTGGGTAGTTGTCTGTCTGTGTGTTCGGTGAAATCAGGAGAATCTGTTGATTCTATTTCCCGAATCTAAAGAGGCGGGTGATTTGTCTGATTTATTCGGAGCGGTGGGGTAGCCTAGTGGTTCGCTCGTCACACTGAAGGCCCGGGTTCGATTCCCGACATGGGTACAATGTGTGAAGCCCGCCGTGATATTTCTGGAATATTGCTAAAAGCGGCGTAAAACCACAGTCACTCACTCACTCCGATTTATACTATGTTATGGTTGATATATATTTGCTTTGCAACTTTCTATAATTACTGACTGCAACAACAACAGCGTGACGTCAAAATAGTGGTTCAATAATCAGGCGGTAGAGCGCATTCCGGACAGCGGAAGGTCAGGGGTTCGATCCCCGGTCGTGTTGTACCAAAAGACGTTCAAAGATGTACTGGCTCCCGGCATTAAGGGGCTAATACAAGAACTGGTCGGCTCGGAGTCAGTGTACTGTGTCATGGTATTCATGTTAAACTGCGGCATGGTATCTCCGTACTTGTAATGGTACTTGTTGTTACCCTGTCTTGCGCTCGGCATTAAGGGGCTAAAACAAGAACTGGTCGGCTCGGAGTCAGTATACTGTGTTTGAGTGTGGGGGGGGGGGGGACATTCATGTTAAACTGGGGCTTGGTATCTCAGTGAGCTAGCACTATAAATCTGCATCAGTCCGCTATAAACGTGCAATAATCTTGAACGCGACATTTAACCCCATTTTACCTGACCTGACCTGACCTGACCCGACCCGACCCGACCTAAACTGACATGACCTAACTCGACCTGACCTGTCCTGACCTGTCCCGACCCGACCCGACCCCACCCGACCCCACCCCACCCCACCTCACCTCACCTCACCTCACCTCACCTCACCTTACCTCACCTCACCTCACCTCACCTGATGTGTTCTTCAGGCGGTGGTTCTTCTGGCAGCTGTGCATCAGACACATATCGAGGCCCCAGCGCCTTCTCTGAGGCGGAGAGTCGCAACATGCGTGACCTGGTCAGCTCCATCAAGGCGACAAAGGGCGCCATCTCCGCCTACATCTCCGTCCACTGCTACTCTCAGTATCTGCTGACGCCCTACGGATACGCCTACAACACTGTTCCAGCTAACGATGCTGAAATTGTGAGTAGTCAAGTAGCTATAATTTTCTTATTAATCTTCAGGCGTATCATCGACCCATGAAGATCCGGTTATGAATAGGTCTTCAGCACCCTTGATAGCCGTGAGAAGCAAAAATGCTCGCTTGCCTGGTTAATGCATGTCATCATATCCCAGTTTCGTGGATCGATGGCCACAATACACTTATGGTCAAATATGTACATGATCAACAAGACCCGTGACGATCCGGGGTCTTCAGCAACCCATGCTTGCCATAAAAGGCTTGTCGTAAGAGGCGACTAACGGGATTGAGTGGTCAGGCTCGCTGACTTGGTTGATGCATGTCATCGTATCCCAATTGCGTGGGTCGATGCTCATGATGTCAATCACTGGATTGTCTGGTCCAGACTCGAGTATGTACAGATCGCCGTCATATAGCTGGAATATTGTCGAGTGCGGTGTTAAACAACAAACAAACAATCAAATCAGACAGCTAGTGGGACTTCTCCCAAGATGCGCTTCCTTGCCATACCCACCAAGAACTTTTCGGAAAATGTGAAGACTCCCAAACACTGCAGCCTTCTGCTTTACCCAGATTATCAGAAGGGCTGTCGCCACCAAATAGCTTGAGTGAGTGAGTATGGTTTTACGCCGCTTTTAGCAATAATCCAGCAGTAACACGGCGGGGGACACCAGAAATAGGCTTCACACATTGTTCCCATGACGGGAATCGAACCCGGGTCTTCGGCGTGACGAGCGAACGTTTCAACCACTAGACTACCCGACCGTCCCCATGTAGTTTGAATATTGCCGAGTTCGGCAAAAAACAAACAAACAAACAAATTAGCAGCACAGCGGTGTTTAGTTTAGTATAACTCCACAAACGCAAAAACATGTTGAAGCTAATTCTTTGACATACATACAACAATAATAATTTCAAAGACTTCATATTTAATCGGCGGCAGGGTGGCCCAGTCGTCTAAGGCGCCGCGATTCGCTGTGTAGAGTTGCGTCCCTTGGGCACGCCAGAAACCTATGATTGTGGGTTCCTATCCCGGTTCGCCCCGATTATGTTTCTAGCTTTGTCAGCACCATACCCGTGCTCGTGGGTTTCACCGAAGTGGTAAACGTCGGAGACCTGCATCATTTCGTGCTTTCCTCCCACATTAAGCTGACACGCCGTGATATAACTGGAATACTGTTAAAAGCGGCGTTAAACCCAACTCACTCACTCACTCATGATGAAGACATCGACAGGAAATGAATGACAATGTTAAAAAATTTGAATTTCAAAATTAAATCCTCATATATATACAGCAGTTAAAGAAACGATTGCGATGTTTCTTTCGTTTTTGAGGGGCGGTTGGGTAGCCTAGTGGTTCAAGCGTTCGTTCGTCACGCGAGAGGCCCAATTCGATTCCCCACATGGGTACAATGTCTGAAGCCCATTTCTGGTGCCCCCCGCCGTGATATTGCTGGAATATTGCTAAAGGCGGCGTAAAACCATACTCATTCACTCTTTCGTTTTGAATTAAGATGTTGCCAAGCTCACCTGGTCTTAGTTTTTTTGTGTGTACTCAAAAAGCGTTTGAATCTTGGAGTGAGAGAGTTAGTATGGTTTTTTTTTCAGCAAAAACACTGGGGACACCAGAAATAGGCTTCACACATTGTACCCATCTCGGGAATAGAACCCGGGTCTTCGGCGTGACGAGCTACGCTTTAACCACTAGGCTACCCGACCGCCCCTTGAATCTTGGAAGCCACGTCACTATCATCATGACTAATTATCAATATTAATAACATTGTCTACAGGTAAACCTAGTCTACAGGTAACCTAATGTATGATGATTGAGTTTTTCTATCATTATTTAAATGACTTCGCAGAGACGGATCACAAACTTGGCCCGAACAGCCATCTTGAATCGCCCCGACGGGAAAAGTTATGTCGTCGGCACTCCAGCTGAGATTTTGTGTAAGTAATGTGTCGTCTTTAAACATCTTGAGATGTGTCGTAATGGTCCTCGTCATCACATCACTCTCTTTATTAACAGTAAAGTTTCACGTGTTTTGAGAAAGTTAATACTGTTATAGACGTTTGTAAAACTCTCTCCAAAGTACGTGCGACATCGATGCGTTTGCGACGAAAGCCTATTGGGGTCAAAATTGAAATATGGAAAAGACACGAAAAGAAATTCGTTATAACGGAAAAAATTTCGTTATTACGGAAATAATTTTGTTATAACGGAAAAAAGATTTGTTAATATGAAAATTAATTTGTTATTGCGAAAGAAAGATTCGTTATTACATAAAAAAAATTCGTTATTACAAAAATAAATTCGTGATGGCGGAAAAAAGATTCGTTATTACGGAAATAATTTCGTTATTACGGAGTAAGGAAAAATATTCTTTATTACGAAAAACAGATTCGTTATAACAAAATTATTTCCGTAATAAGGAATCTTTTTTTCCGTTATAACGAATTTATTTTCGTAAAAACGAATCTTTTTTCTTAATATCGAATCTTTTTTTCCCGTTATAACGAGATTATTTCCGTAATAACGATTTTTTTCTCCGTTATAAAGAATTTCTTTTCGTTTCCTTTCCATCTTTCAATTTTGACCTCAGTAGGGTTTCGGAGTTTGCTCCCAACGTTGTAGGGAATTCATACACAAGATACACCCAGTACTGTCAGTGTGTAGTCTCGTCCCTTTGCCGTGCTGTGATCCTTGCTCTCCCCGTGTGGTCGTGTTGCTTTGGAATTTGCCCAGGCGTCTAAGGGGCCGCAACTTACTGTGCAGTGTTGCCGTCAAGCGTCCCAGTACTCCTTGATTACGGGTTCGAATCCCGGTTCGCCCAGATTATATTTCTAGGTTTCTCAGCTTCTTCCCCGTTTTCGTTGGTGTCACCGACATCGGGCCTGGGTCGTCGACGTGAACGCTTTATCCGCTAGGCTACATCACCGCCCTGACGTCATTTGAAGCAGCTGAAGAGGCAATAAAACTACTTCCGTGGAAAAGTCACAAAACATGCCATTACATCACCCATGTCGATTCTCTGTAGGTGTAGGGGGCACGGGTGGCCCAGTCGTCTAAGGCGCCGCGATTCTCTGTGCAGAGTTGCGACCCTTGGACACGCCAGAAACCTATGATTGTGGGTTCGAATCCCGGTTCGCCCCGATTATGTTTCTAGGTTTGTCAGCACCTTCCCCGTTTTCGTAGGTGTCACCGTGTTTAACGTCTAAGGCCAGAATACTTTCGGGTTTTCCTCCCACATTAAGCTGGCACGCCGTAATGTAACTGGAATACTGTTCCAACAGGCGTTAAACCAAATGACTCACGCTGTCTTCAATGTGGCCATGGCCTTGCATTTTAAGTATTTAACCTGTGACATTTGTCTGTATTCAGCATACGAAACAGCCATTGACACTGGAACCGTTGGGTTCTTATTAAAATGTAACCATATTATAAAATCTATTGATGACAATTAGTCTGTTTGCTTTGAAAATTTGATGAAATTTGTTATACGGTAAACTACGGTTATAACAAACTCAAAGGGATCACTAATTTTAGTTCGTAATAACCGTAGTTCGTTATAAGCATATATACAGCATATTTACATCAAATGGCCGGGCATCAGTAGATGTTTTAGTGATAGTTGGTGTTTGTGGTTTGACTATTCCCTTTTCGCCCGTGATCGTTTGCGTTATTAATTCGACGTTCATATCTGAATTTATACCTGTTTTCCGTTCGTCAGGCAGCTGTTGATAGAACAGTTCCTGAATCTCAGCTTCTTCTCAGTGGCGTAAAGACGGGACACGCACTGGGTAGTTGTCTGTCTGTGTGTTCGGTGAAATCAGGAGAATCTGTTGATTCTATTTCCCGAATCTAAAGAGGCGGGTGATTTGTCTGATTTATTCGGGGCGGTGGGGTAGCCTAGTGGTTCGCTCGTCACACTGAAGGCCCATCTTTCAATTTTGACCTCAGTAGGGTTTCGGAGTTTGCTCCCAACGTTGTAGGGAATTCATACACAAGATACACCCAGTACTGTCAGTGTGTAGTCTCGTCCCTTTGCCGTGCTGTGATCCTTGCTCTCCCCGTGTGGTCGTGTTGCTTTGGAATTTGCCCAGGCGTCTAAGGGGCCGCAACTTACTGTGCAGTGTTGCCGTCAAGCGTCCCAGTACTCCTTGATTACGGGTTCGAATCCCGGTTCGCCCAGATTATATTTCTAGGTTTCTCAGCTTCTTCCCCGTTTTCGTTGGTGTCACCGACATCGGGCCTGGGTCGTCGACGTGAACGCTTTATCCGCTAGGCTACATCACCGCCCTGACGTCATTTGAAGCAGCTGAAGAGGCAATAAAACTACTTCCGTGGAAAAGTCACAAAACATGCCATTACATCACCCATGTCGATTCTCTGTAGGTGTAGGGGGCACGGGTGGCCCAGTCGTCTAAGGCGCCGCGATTCTCTGTGCAGAGTTGCGACCCTTGGACACGCCAGAAACCTATGATTGTGGGTTCGAATCCCGGTTCGCCCCGATTATGTTTCTAGGTTTGTCAGCACCTTCCCCGTTTTCGTAGGTGTCACCGTGTTTAACGTCTAAGGCCAGAATACTTTCGGGTTTTCCTCCCACATTAAGCTGGCACGCCGTAATGTAACTGGAATACTGTTCCAACAGGCGTTAAACCAAATGACTCACGCTGTCTTCAATGTGGCCATGGCCTTGCATTTTAAGTATTTAACCTGTGACATTTGTCTGTATTCAGCATACGAAACAGCCATTGACACTGGAACCGTTGGGTTCTTATTAAAATGTAACCATATTATAAAATCTATTGATGACAATTAGTCTGTTTGCTTTGAAAATTTGATGAAATTTGTTATACGGTAAACTACGGTTATAACAAACTCAAAGGGATCACTAATTTTAGTTCGTAATAACCGTAGTTCGTTATAAGCATATATACAGCATATTTACATCAAATGGCCGGGCATCAGTAGATGTTTTAGTGATAGTTGGTGTTTGTGGTTTGACTATTCCCTTTTCGCCCGTGATCGTTTGCGTTATTAATTCGACGTTCATATCTGAATTTATACCTGTTTTCCGTTCGTCAGGCAGCTGTTGATAGAACAGTTCCTGAATCTCAGCTTCTTCTCAGTGGCGTAAAGACGGGACACGCACTGGGTAGTTGTCTGTCTGTGTGTTCGGTGAAATCAGGAGAATCTGTTGATTCTATTTCCCGAATCTAAAGAGGCGGGTGATTTGTCTGATTTATTCGGGGCGGTGGGGTAGCCTAGTGGTTCGCTCGTCACACTGAAGGCCCATCTTTCAATTTTGACCTCAGTAGGGTTTCGGAGTTTGCTCCCAACGTTGTAGGGAATTCATACACAAGATACACCCAGTACTGTCAGTGTGTAGTCTCGTCCCTTTGCCGTGCTGTGATCCTTGCTCTCCCCGTGTGGTCGTGTTGCTTTGGAATTTGCCCAGGCGTCTAAGGGGCCGCAACTTACTGTGCAGTGTTGCCGTCAAGCGTCCCAGTACTCCTTGATTACGGGTTCGAATCCCGGTTCGCCCAGATTATATTTCTAGGTTTCTCAGCTTCTTCCCCGTTTTCGTTGGTGTCACCGACATCGGGCCTGGGTCGTCGACGTGAACGCTTTATCCGCTAGGCTACATCACCGCCCTGACGTCATTTGAAGCAGCTGAAGAGGCAATAAAACTACTTCCGTGGAAAAGTCACAAAACATGCCATTACATCACCCATGTCGATTCTCTGTAGGTGTAGGGGGCACGGGTGGCCCAGTCGTCTAAGGCGCCGCGATTCTCTGTGCAGAGTTGCGACCCTTGGACACGCCAGAAACCTATGATTGTGGGTTCGAATCCCGGTTCGCCCCGATTATGTTTCTAGGTTTGTCAGCACCTTCCCCGTTTTCGTAGGTGTCACCGTGTTTAACGTCTAAGGCCAGAATACTTTCGGGTTTTCCTCCCACATTAAGCTGGCACGCCGTAATGTAACTGGAATACTGTTCCAACAGGCGTTAAACCAAATGACTCACGCTGTCTTCAATGTGGCCATGGCCTTGCATTTTAAGTATTTAACCTGTGACATTTGTCTGTATTCAGCATACGAAACAGCCATTGACACTGGAACCGTTGGGTTCTTATTAAAATGTAACCATATTATAAAATCTATTGATGACAATTAGTCTGTTTGCTTTGAAAATTTGATGAAATTTGTTATACGGTAAACTACGGTTATAACAAACTCAAAGGGATCACTAATTTTAGTTCGTAATAACCGTAGTTCGTTATAAGCATATATACAGCATATTTACATCAAATGGCCGGGCATCAGTAGATGTTTTAGTGATAGTTGGTGTTTGTGGTTTGACTATTCCCTTTTCGCCCGTGATCGTTTGCGTTATTAATTCGACGTTCATATCTGAATTTATACCTGTTTTCCGTTCGTCAGGCAGCTGTTGATAGAACAGTTCCTGAATCTCAGCTTCTTCTCAGTGGCGTAAAGACGGGACACGCACTGGGTAGTTGTCTGTCTGTGTGTTCGGTGAAATCAGGAGAATCTGTTGATTCTATTTCCCGAATCTAAAGAGGCGGGTGATTTGTCTGATTTATTCGGGGCGGTGGGGTAGCCTAGTGGTTCGCTCGTCACACTGAAGGCCCATCTTTCAATTTTGACCTCAGTAGGGTTTCGGAGTTTGCTCCCAACGTTGTAGGGAATTCATACACAAGATACACCCAGTACTGTCAGTGTGTAGTCTCGTCCCTTTGCCGTGCTGTGATCCTTGCTCTCCCCGTGTGGTCGTGTTGCTTTGGAATTTGCCCAGGCGTCTAAGGGGCCGCAACTTACTGTGCAGTGTTGCCGTCAAGCGTCCCAGTACTCCTTGATTACGGGTTCGAATCCCGGTTCGCCCAGATTATATTTCTAGGTTTCTCAGCTTCTTCCCCGTTTTCGTTGGTGTCACCGACATCGGGCCTGGGTCGTCGACGTGAACGCTTTATCCGCTAGGCTACATCACCGCCCTGACGTCATTTGAAGCAGCTGAAGAGGCAATAAAACTACTTCCGTGGAAAAGTCACAAAACATGCCATTACATCACCCATGTCGATTCTCTGTAGGTGTAGGGGGCACGGGTGGCCCAGTCGTCTAAGGCGCCGCGATTCTCTGTGCAGAGTTGCGACCCTTGGACACGCCAGAAACCTATGATTGTGGGTTCGAATCCCGGTTCGCCCCGATTATGTTTCTAGGTTTGTCAGCACCTTCCCCGTTTTCGTAGGTGTCACCGTGTTTAACGTCTAAGGCCAGAATACTTTCGGGTTTTCCTCCCACATTAAGCTGGCACGCCGTAATGTAACTGGAATACTGTTCCAACAGGCGTTAAACCAAATGACTCACGCTGTCTTCAATGTGGCCATGGCCTTGCATTTTAAGTATTTAACCTGTGACATTTGTCTGTATTCAGCATACGAAACAGCCATTGACACTGGAACCGTTGGGTTCTTATTAAAATGTAACCATATTATAAAATCTATTGATGACAATTAGTCTGTTTGCTTTGAAAATTTGATGAAATTTGTTATACGGTAAACTACGGTTATAACAAACTCAAAGGGATCACTAATTTTAGTTCGTAATAACCGTAGTTCGTTATAAGCATATATACAGCATATTTACATCAAATGGCCGGGGCCCCTGAGAGGGTATGTAAGACCACGTCTTTCAAAGTATGTTTATTTCTGACACTTTTTTAATAGTAGTATATAAGTTCGTTTAATCTGATTAAATTTGTCATTAATCGCCAACAGCTGAAGGGATGATGTTAATCCGGCTGGGGTCCATGCAGGTAGCAAAAGTACTGTAAGTCCCCATGGACCCTAGCATGGTGATCTACCTTCAGCTGCTGGCGATCTGAAGCCCTTTTATATATTGTACTGTTCATTTAGTGATATCGTTTTATGCTAGTTTTAAACATTAATCTGTGATATTCTAGTAATTTTACTGTCCATCGATTACAGGTTTTATTTAGTTTAAATGTATGTATTAAAAATGTATAACTTCTCGTCACGATGTGGCTGAAATATTGCCGATGTGACGTAAAACAAACTCACTCACTCACCCATATGGCCGGGACTAGAAAATAAGTTCGGTATATCCGTCAGTTCGTTATAAGCGTGTTCGTCATAAACGTAGTTTACAGTATGTTTAGTTGTAGGATTCAAGATGTACACTCAGTTTGGTTCTATTTGAAATACAGTAAAATGTGACCATGTCGCGACCAAGCTAATGATCTTTAATGGCACACTTGGCATATTACTCCAAGACGTTGCCAAACTGATGCAGCTGAACTATGTCGTGGAAGTGTCTCCTTATGATAAAATTTATTTTGTATAAATCATCAGATTTAGTGTTTTTAGTCCTCAATATTTGGCTACAAATATTCGAATGTCAATTTTATAGATACTTTAAACTGTCGACTACATATCCAGGTGAGCTACAGTGCCATCGCACTATTTGTATGTATGATTTGCTCTCTTCTATCTGTGACTGAGCCTTTTCAGATACATGTTAACTCGCCAACTGAGCCGTGAAGATCCGGGGTAGAATAGGTCTTCAGCAACCCACGTTTGCTGTAAGAGGCGACTATGCTTGTCGTTAGAGGCGACTAACGGGATCAGGTGGTCAGGCTCGCAGACTTTGTTGTTACATGTTATCGTATCCCAATTGCGTGGATCGATGTTCATGATGTCAATCACTGGGTTGTCTGGTTCAGACTCGATTATTTACAGACCGCCGTCATATAGCTGGAATATTGCTAAGAGCGGCGTTAAACAACAAACACACAAACAAACAAACAAACAATAACTCGCCCACTAAAGTTTGTATCTCGTGTCATTCAGACGTTGCATCGGGAATCTCCGCCGATTGGGCCAGGCTCCGAGAAGAGATTCCATACACTATGACCTATGAACTCCGACCTTCTGCAGGGACCAGCAACGGGTTCGTCCTTCCGACAAGCGAGATAATCCCGACTGGAGACGAGGTGTGGGCCTCGCTGTTTGCCATCGCGTCGGAACTCTAGATGAATTCCGACAGCCTATTTCATTTCTGTCCAACTATTTACCTAAGTTGGCGGTAATTTCCTCATGATGGTTAATGCATAGATTCGCGTATGAACCCGACAAGAACCATTCTTGTTGTTTAATTCCAGTGTACAAACATAAATATAAAAGTTTAGTTAAGTATTATTTGTAGTTTTTTTTAACTTCATTCATGAAGACTGTAGTTCAATTACGTCATGCGTATGACACGGACGAGGTCTTTGTGTCCTTTGTAAATAAAACGTTTTAAATACTAGTTTTTCCACTTTTTTAAGTTATTAATCCGACTTTAGTTTGGTCATCGAAGACACTCGGGTTTTAATTTAAATGAAAATTTTAAAAACTCAATGCATATCAATGTTATCATTCCGTTGAATATGTGTTTCCTTTTTAACGCTGCGCTCGAGCAATGATGTGAGTGAGTTGGGGTTAACGCCGCTTTTAACAGTATTCCAGTTATATCGCAGCGTGTCAGCTTAATGTGGGAAGAAAGCCCCAAGTGATGCAGGTCTTAGACGTGAAACCCACGAGCACGGGTATGGTGCTGACAAACCTAGAAACATAATCGGGTCGAACCGGGATTCGAAGCCACAATCATGGGTTTCTGGCGTGCCCAAGGGACGCAACTCTGCACAGCGAATTGCGGCACCTTAGACGACTGGGCCACCCGTGCCCCCTCGAGCAATGACGGCGGCCTGGAAATAATAAATTGTTGGTCAGACAATGCAATGATTGATATAATAAGCAATGATCCACGACTTCGGGGTACGAGGAGACGCAATCGCCGAGCCCGACCACCCGATCCATTTGCCCACCTGACCCGTAAAGATCCGGGGTAGAACAGCAACCCGTACTTGCCCTAAAAGGCGACTATGCTTGTCGTACGAGGCGACTAACGGGCTCGTGTGGTCAATCTCGGTGGGTTGATGCATGTCATCGTATCCACATTTTGAAGATCGATGCACATGATATCAATCACTGGATTGTCGGGTCCAGACTCGATCATGTTCAGACCGCTGTCATAGTGAGGAGTCTGGCATAAAAGTGAGTGAGTGAGTGAGTATGGTTTTACGCCGCTTTTAGCAATATTCCAGCAATATCACGGCGGGGAATGGAAATGGGCTTCACACATTGTACCCGTGTCGGGAATCGAACCCGGGTCTTCGGCGTGACGAGCGAATGCTTTAACCACTAGGCTACCCGACCGCCCCTCTGGCATAAAACAACAAACAGACAAATACAGCAAAAGGACCGCCTCCGTGGTCTAGTGGTAGAGCATCCGCCCGGAGAGCGAAAGGTCTGGGGTTCCCGGCCGCGTCATAACAAAAGACGTTAAAAGATGGTACTTGTTGTTACCCTGTCTGGCGCTCGGCATTAAGGGGATAAAACAAGGAGTGGTCGGCTCGGAGTCAGTTTACTGTGCCTGAGTGGGGTATTCATGTTAAACTGCGGCATGGTATCTCAGTGAGCTAGCACTATAAATCGGCATCAGTCCGGACTAGTACAAGCAGCCACACATAGTATATTAGACTGTTCTTTTGATAATGAAAGCAATTATCCCTTTTAGGGCTGGGACGGGTAACTCGGGTACTCGGGTCGGGTGGGTACTGAGTAGGACCCGGGTACCCACAGGACTACCCTGACCCGTGGTTAGTCACGTGATATATTGTTTCATGACAAAAAAATCACCATATAACTGCATGGTTCCACGACAATTTTAAGTCTCTAATGTTCGCATTTCTTCATGACTATGAATACATTCCTTCTGACTTATATATGTTTGAACAAAGCTAAAACGTCAGTCAATTTCAGTGTATGCATGACCACAATGTTTTATACGTGTATCTAAATACATTTTGCCAGGGCTACTGTCAAACTATTCCCAATTGGACATTTTATACCTATCTCTTGACACCAACAGCGGGTACCCGGGTAGGATCGAGTAATAGGAGTGTTGGTACCCGGGTAGTAAATTTGGAATCGTACCAGCCCTAATATCTTTAGTATATCCAGATTCTGACTCGATCGCCGAATGACAAAGGCGTCGCCATGTTTGTTATTTAACACTGAAAGTAGTCCCTACTTGACCTTTGATATTTGCATCTCTATCAGCATTTGACCCCTACGGATATCGGGTTTATCCGTTGGCTTTATCCTTCCGAGAAACCTACCCATTATATGATTAAAATAATTATATGTCTTATTGTTTGTTTAACGCCGCACTCAGCAACCTACCAGCTATATGACAGAGGTCCGTAAATAATCGAGTCTGGACAAGACAATACCGTGATTGACCTCATGAGCTACGATCTACTCAGTTGGAAACGATGACATGCATCAACCAAGTCAGCGAGCCTGACACCCAATCACTGAAGACCGGAACTATGCTTGTTGTAAGAGGCAACTAATGGGATCGGGTAGTCAGGCTCGCTGACTTGGTTGATGCAAGTCATCGTATCCCAAATGCGTGGATCGATGTTCTACTACTGCTTGAGCATATAAAGTAATAATAAATTCTGATCGACAACCCTAGACTCAACCCATGCCGCTTCACTCAATGTATTTACCGACACCAAAGAGTTCGCGTTCATTTAGTTATGGTTGAACGGAGAAACATACTGTATTTTCAATGTAGAGCAAGGTTACCTGTAGAATTAACCGCGCTAAATTAAACATTTGAAACCTCACGTTGTGCGTTCGGTTTCAAATTCAATTGAGCACCGTTAAATCTACAGATGTCCCATCTGTACATCAAAAACACAGTATGTTTATCTCCTGAACAAATAAACAAATAAACAAACATTCTGATGCATATTGAGTATGAACAGGCCGCCACGAAATGGCTGGCTATGGACTGAGGCGTAAACAGAAAAATCACAACAATTCTTTTTATTTCACGAGTTGGAATATAATGTATAACAGTAACAGGACACTTTCAATGCGTGGAAGAACAGTATCAATACCTACATCGGTAGACTATTCTTCATTCAGAAGAATCAGGTAACATCAAAGACTTTGCCAGCAATAGGCATATGCAAAACAACAGAATTCGTTATAGAAATAAAGGGAAGACATATAAGCCCGTCTCTATCTCAATCAGGGGGCACGGGTGACTCAGTCGTCTAAGGCGCCGCGATTCGCTGTGCAGAGTTGCGTCCCTTTGACACGCCAGAAACCTATGATTGTGATCGAATTCCGGTTCACCCCGATTATGTTTCTAGGTTTGTCAGCACCCGTGCTCGTGGGTTTCGCCAAAGTGGTAAACGCCTGAGACCTGCATCACTTCGGGCTTTCCTCCCACATTAAGCTGACATGTCGTGATATAACTTGAATATTGTTTAAAGCGGCGTTAAACCCAACTCACTCACTCACTATCTCAATCATCACGGAACATGCATATACTAGTGTATACTGTATTACACCACGGCTTCATAGCTTGCCTGGTCGTCAATGGCGACGCAATTCTCTATACAGAGTTGCTTCCCTTAGGCGTTCCCGAACATATGATTGAATGTTCGAATCCCGATTTTTCCAAAATTATGTTTTTGTATGTACTCGCGCTGGTGGTTTTAACAAAGCGGAAAACGTCTCAGGGCAACATCACTTCGGGTTCCCCTCCCACATGAAGCAGACACGCCGTTACTTGACAAATACTGTTGAAATCGGCGTTAAACAAATCTCACTCTGTAATACCAGATTGAAAAATAGCTCAATTTTCCGTTTTGGTTTTCGTAGGACTTCAGCATTAGTACTGTGAGACACAGACTAGGCCTTACACGTCGCAACAAGTGGACATTCGAGCTCAGATCATCGGTGTGACCAATGTACAAGAGGCTCCATAGTGTGAGCGAGAGAGTGAAGTTTTACGCCGCTTTTTTCAATATTCCAGCAATATCACGTCGGGGGACACCAGCAATGGGCTTCACACATTGTACCCATATTGGGAATCGAACCCTGGTCTTCGGCGTGACGAGCGAACGCTACAGAGAACCATGTGAAAAACAGTGAAAGTACAAAACGTCACTACATTTTAGGTTGGATACATGACCAGTAATTCTTGAAGCATCAAGGAATGTTATAGATGACGGAGGAACATGTATAGAGATCTAGTGTGTGTTTTTTTGTTAAACGCCGCACTCAGCAATATTCCAGCTATATGACAGAGGTTTGTAAATAATCGAGTCTTAACCAGGCAATCAAGGGACATCATGAGCATCGATCCAGCAATTGGGATCGATGACATGCATGAATCAAGTCAGTGAGCCTGACCACCCATTCACGTTTGTCGCCTCTTACGACAAGCGTAGTCGTCTGTTACGGTAAACATGGGTTGCTGAAGACCTATTCTACCCCGGATCTTCAAGGATCAAATAATTATATGTAGAATTAGAGGCTAGAAGCATTGGTTGCTGAGTGTAGTTTGGTTGTACGCCGCTTTTATTTTAGCAATATCCCAGCAATACCACGGCGGGGGACACCAGAAATGGGCTTCACACATTGTACCAATGTCGGAATCGAACCCGAGTCTTCGGCGTGACGAGCGAACGCTTTAACCACTAGGCTACCCCACCGACCCCATGGGTTGATGAAGACCTATTCTTACTCGGATCTTCTCGGGCCTTGAGATCTATCAAATATACGTGTTCTGCCACACCCTTTCCAGGAACCAACGACCATCATCGTCCGTCACAGGAAGAACATACAAATTAAAACATTACTTTTCCAAAATATGTGCGTATTCAGCAGTGAGTAAGATGTGCGCAGCTTTAAACAGTATTTCATTGTATCACTGAAAAAACATCAGGGCAAATCTGGGATTCGAACCTCAACGCAACTCTGCACAATGAATTCCGGTACATTTGACCAACTGGCCATGAGTGCCAACAAGAGTATTCACTGCAACTGTCTTGTAACCATGGTAACTGTCGCAATGACAAACACCAGGGTGAGAGTCATAGATTGAACTCCAACACCTGCAAACAGTAGATATAATGTAAGAAATTATAATAACGGAATTTATATCACCATGTCATTGTTAAATACTGACAACGTTATATTTAAATGAACTTCTGAGAATCCTGTTTCTCTAACAGGGGTCGTTGGCTTTATCATAGGTATTAAATTTAGTTCAGTTTACTCAGCTTATTATATAGGTCATTATATCTGAATATCGAGAACTCGGAAATTATAAGAAATAATTACTTGACACACCCGTTACCGTGCTGGTGCACACGTGCAGACAATTCTTTTTGTGTGCCAGGAACCGAACGTTGTTTTTTGTTGTTTTTGTCTGGGTTTTTTTGTTTTTGTTTTGTTTTGTGTTTGTTTTTGTTTTGTTTGGTGTTTTTGTTGTTGTTTTTTTGTTTTGTTTTGTTTGTTTGTTGTTGTTTATTATTATTTTTTTTAATTTTTTTTTTTTTTTTTTGGGGGGGGGGGGGGGGGGGTTGGGGAGGGGGATACCAGGTGTTACGCAGCCACCATCGACACCACAGCTGGCCAACGTGTTCACTATTCAACAATCGAGGGATTGAATTAATGAGCATCGATCTTCACAATTTATGAGCAGCCATGCATGCCGTCGGAGTATGAGTGAGTGAGTGAGTGAGTTTTGAACATTATTCCAGTTATATCACGGCGTGACAGCTTAATGTGGGAGGACAGCCCGAAGTGATGCAGGTCTCAGATGTTTACCACTTCGGTGAAACCCACGAGCACGGGAATGGTGCTGACAAACCAAGAAACATAATGGGGACGAACCGGGATTCGAACCCACAAGGAAGGCAACTCTGCACAGTGAATTGGGGCGCCTCAGACGACTTGGCTCCTACGGGACCATCCACCCCTCCCGGTCGGAGTATAATGGCACACCATTCACCAAGTCACCAAGCCTGGCCACCCCGTCCTGTTCGTCGCCCTTACACACAGCGTTGGACGAGTTCTTGCCTTTAATCCCCATGGGGACTCAGTTATATTAAGGTGTTGTATGCCAGTTAGCGACTTTGGCTGATAACGAAGTTGGTTGCCAAGGCAACCTTCCACCCATCTTCTCGAGGCAAGAGAGTTAACCGACTTTAAAAGTCCAGTTTCCACCCTTGCCGAACTTGGCTGGAATTCCTGGGCTCGATCGTAGCGCCACCAGTGGTTATTACGAGTTATGTCCCTTCTGAGCCTTTCCTATGGACCAATCAGATTCCACCTCCCGTATCACATGTATTTGTTTCAAACAAAATGGCGCCACCCAGTCAAGACGATCTGATCGATAATCGCGCAGTGCATCAAATCACATGAGTACTTTGATCAAAAACATGAAATGACCTGGAAAATTTCTGTTGACAACACGTTGGCTGTGCACATGCTTTACGAATCCTGCAAGCGACCGAAATCTGCATGACTCGTTAGTCCAGCCAAAATGTAACTCCATAATACCAGTCTAGTTCGGCAAGGGTGGAAACTGGAATTTTATAGCCAGTTATCTCTCTTGCCTCGGGAAGATGTTTTTGTACAATATTTGTGACAAAGACATCAGGTAGACAGTTTTCAATGAATCAGTTTACTGTATAAGAACAACTACCTGAATGGCACTGCTCGCTTTCCTCGTGTTTGTAGTGGTCAATGAATGAACGGAACTGACTGGCCACGGCACAGGAATCCTTGCTCTCGTCGATGCATTTGTTCACAATCTTTATGTTACTGAAAATACAAAAATTTAAAAGCAAAGTTCCAGTCGCAGTTTGGTCTACTGGGGCGGAATTTACACAACAGCTACACAACCACGTGACACAGCTACACAACCACGTGTGACACAGCTACACAACCACGTGTGACACAGCTACACAACCACGTGACAGCTACACAACCACGTGTGACACACCTACACAACCACGTGTGACACAGCTACACAACCACGTGACACAGCTACACAACCACGTGACAGCTACACAACCACGTGACAGCTACACAACCACGTGTGACACACCTACACAACCACGTGTGACACACCTACACAACCACGTGTGACACAGCTACACAACCACGTGACACAGCTACACAACCACGTGACAGCTACACAACCACGTGACAGCTACACAACCACGTGACAGCTACACAACCACGTGACAGCTACACAACCACGTGATAGCTACACAACCACGTGACAGCTACACAACCACGTGACAGCTACACAACCACGTGACAGCTACACAACCACGTGACAGCTACACAACCACGTGCGACAGCTACACAACCATGTGACAGCTACACAACCATGTGACAGCTACACAACCACGTGACAGCTACACAAGCATGTGACAGCTACACAACCACGTGCGACAGCTACACAATCACGTGCGGGGGCTACACAACCACGTGACAGCAACACAACCACGTGACACAGCTACATAACCACGTGTCATCTATACAACCACGTGGGACACAATTCTCACAAGCATCAGCAGCCTCGACTGTCCCGTGTATCATATCTCCCTTCGCGTATACTTAATATCCTCCAACCATTCGGCACATTTATGTCTTCTTCTGAATTAAGCATATTGTCAAGATTTCTGACCGCCTCCGTGGTCTAGTGGTAGAGCGTCCGCCCGGAGAGCGGAAAGTCCAGACTAGTACAAGCACACACCACACACCAACACACACCCCCACACACACACGTCGCTATATAAGTGCAATAATCTTGGACGCGACGTTAAACCCCATTTCACCGCACCTCATGATTTCTTCCATTCCGGTTCAAACAGCTTTATATTAAACGGACGTCAAATCACGTCTATACATCTACTCTGTGTGTGCGTGTGTGCCAAGACTAATTCCCATACATGCAGAATGTGCGCGTGTCCGTGTCTTGTGGTCCGGGGCGCAGAGACTGACCATCCCCTGTACATCGCATCAACTCCACACACCCAGGAGACGATAACGCTGACAGTCCATCTCCTTCATCTGGATATAGGAAAAGATACCCATATTAACACATTATTACTTTTAAACATGCAGGACATTTCAAAGCATAAACATGTTCAAAGGCTAAAATATAATGTTGTATTTCGAATAGCATTAAAAGGATATTTTTTTTCTTATATTAACACATTATTAAACGGCATCACTTATCTGTGAAATGGGGTTTAACGTCGCGGCCAAGATTGTTGCACTTATATAGCGGTGTGCGTGCACACGTGTTTGTGGTTGCTTGTACTATAGTCCGGAGTAAAGCCGATTTATGGTGCTAGCCTACTGAGATACCATGCCGCAGTTTAACATGAATACCCCACTCAGACACAGTTTACTGTCTCCGAGCCGACCTGTCCATGCTTTAACCCGTTAATGCCGAGCGCCAGACAGGGTAACAACAAGTACCATCTTTTAACGTCTTTTGGTATGACGCGGCCGGGGATCGAACCCATGACCTTCCGCTCTTCGGGCGGACGCTCTACCACTAGACCACGGAGGCGGTCGCCACTTACCCAGCCTTGTGAGGAAATAAGGAAGAATAGCCACGATTCTATCTGAAATTATGAAGACACACCCAATGCTTATGATAAAGAAAGTTAAATTCAATTCAATACCATAAAATTAGGACAAACATTTTCATATCCTGGGGAAAGGGGCCGTTTGTTAGGGAAAGACTATTTTTGCAATTGCATATTCAATAAAAGTGACCAAAAGACGTCTCTGGTAAGAACAGAGTCCATTGTACGATGACGACTATATCATAAATATGTGTTTATGAATCACTACCAAATAATGATGATGCCGATATACACTAAAAAGGTGAGCGTATCCTGCCCTAGCGATGACACCGTCACAAACACATGCAAAGGCAAATCAAGTGTTCGCCCGAAGAAACACGGGAACATATGATTAAGTCAAAAAAGGGAATTGGTTCACACATCAATCGTCACTGAGGCGTTAAATTTGGAAATGTCTACCATAAAACGTTTTGAAAAGCATTACTTAGGCCTTGAAATTTCAAAACTTAAAAAATTATTTTAGGAATGGTGGAGAGGAACGATGTTTGGAACCCTCATTCTGTCAACACATTACATTTCAGTACAACCAGCATGACAATGATCTATATCGGGGTAATTGAGGGTAATTTTTTTTTCCAACATTTTTATTTTTATAACATCCCATCCCATCCCCTCCCGCAATCTAAGCACAGTAGCATACATTCTGACGCCATAACATACTTACG
Organism: Haliotis cracherodii; assembly: GCF_022045235.1. Taxonomy (NCBI): domain Eukaryota; kingdom Metazoa; phylum Mollusca; class Gastropoda; order Lepetellida; family Haliotidae; genus Haliotis; species Haliotis cracherodii. The sequence continues at coordinate 8,183,402 of NW_027266269.1, forward strand.
GTGAACAAAACAGATGTGGAATTGGTTTATGGTTGGTTGGTTTGTTGTTTAACGCCGCACTCAGCAATATTCCAGCTATATGACGGCGGTCTGTAAATAATCGAATCTGGACCAGACAATCCAGTGATTAATATCATGAGCTTCGATCCACGCAATTGGGATACCATGACATGCATCAACCAAGTAAGCGAGCCTGACCACCCGATCCCGTTAGTCGCCTTTTACGGCAAGCATGGGTTGCTGAAGACCTATTCTACCCCGGAATCTTCACGGGTCGGAATTGGTTTTTAACGATGTTTTACCAGTAGAAGATCCATACAGTGGTTATAGTAACGCTCACCGGAATTACAGAGTTTTTCCACTTTTTGTTTTTGAGATGTGAAGAAAGTTCGTATTGACTTCGGGACGCCGCACGACAATAAGGCAGCGTCAATACACTTGAAGACAGACCCAACAACACTGCAACATTCAACAATGTTTATAATTTCAAGTTATGTGCTTCACATTTCAAGTTAAAATATGTGGTGTTTCAAAATGCCAATGATCGGGCAGACTTTCGAAAATACTTTGTTTTCTGAGGGTTTTCTTGGCATGTTTATATGTAGAGTCCTACTGAACGTTGGGTCATGCAGCTAACAAAGTCACGTTTGAGTGAGTGAGTGAGTGAATTGGGTTTTACGCCGCGTTTAACAGTATTCCAGTTATATCACGGCGTATCAGCTTAATGTGGAAGGAAAGCCCGAAGTGATGCAGGTCTCAGACGTTTACCACTTCGGTGAAACCCAAGAGCACGGGTATGGTGCTGACAAACCTAGAAACATAATCGGGGCGAACCGGGATTCGAACAACACTCATAGGTTTCTGCCGTGCCCATTTGATCACGATCCGGTCCAAATACATGTGTATTGTTAAAACCTATTTGTAATAATGAATATAATACACAATCATTGCATCATGTACATCTTCTTGGAGCACGGGATTTAACTGACTTTAAAAGTGAAAACCCACGAGCACGGGTATGGTGCTGACAAACCAAGAAACATAATCGGGGCGAACCGGGACTCGAACCCACAATCATGGGTTTCTGGCGTGTACAAGGGACGCAACTCTGCACAGCGAATCGCCACCCGTGCCCCCTACACCTACAGAGAATCGACATGGGTGATGTAATGGCATGTTTTGGGACTTTTCCACGGAAGTAGTTTTATTGCCCCTTCAGCTGTTTCAAATGAGGTCAGGGCGGTGATGTATACTAGCGGTTAAAGCGTTCACGTCGACGACCCAGGCCCGATGTTCACGTGGGTAGAAAGTGTGAAGCCCATATCTGGTTTCCCTGCCGTGACATTGCTGGAATATTCTTCTAGCGGCAGAAAAACAATACTCACTCGATTCCAGCTGTAACAAATGCTTTGTATGTTTGTTGTTTAACGCCGCATTCAGCAATATTCCAGCTATATGGCGGCGGTCTGTAAAATAATTGAGTCTGGACCAGACAATCCAGTGATTGACATCATGAGCATAGATCTACGCAATTGGGATCGATGACATATGTCAACCAAGTCAGCGAGCCTGACCACCCGAACCCGTTAGTCGCCTCTTACGACAAGCATAGTCGCCTTTTACGGCAAGCATGGGTTGCTGAAGACCTACTCTACCCCGGAATCTTCACGGGTCTGTAACAAATGCAGTTAAACCGGCGACACAATCAGGGGAATGTGAAGGATAAAGAGGTGAGGTGAAATGGGGTTTATTGCACTTATATAGCGACGTGCATGTACGTGTGTGGCTGCTTGTACTAGTCCGGACTAATGCCGATTTATAGTGCTAGCTCACTGAGATACCATGCCGCAGTTTAACATGAATACCCCACTCAGACACAGTATACTGACTCCGAGCCGACCAGTCCTTGTTTTAGCCCCCTAATGCCGAGCGCCAGACAGGGTAACAACAAGTACCATCTTTTAACGTCTTTTGGTATGACGCGGCCGGGAATCGAACCCCGGACCTTCCGCTCTCCGGGTGGACGCTCTACCATTAGACCACGGAGGAGGTCTGAAGGATAAAGACTTCAGGTGAAGTATTTATGCAGATCGCTGACTTACCTGCACGTGTCAGCTCCATTGAATGGGGATATGTTCAGAGGCACGCAACTTGCAAAAGCCGAGCAGTCATGTAGTAACCGCAAGTCTCCGGGGGTCAGGTGAAGGGACGTGCCTGAGGAACAACATTCCAGATTCTTGAGTGAGTGAGTGAGTTGGGTTTAACGCCGCTTTTAACAGTATTCCAGTTATATCGCGGCGTGTCAGCTTAATGTGGGAGGAAAGCCCGAAGTGATGCATGTCTTAGTTTACCACTTCGGTGAAATCCACGAGCACGGGTATGGTGCTGACAAACCTAGAAACATAATTGGGGCGAACCGGGGTTCGAACCTACAATCATAGGTTTCTGGTATGCCCAAGGGACGCAACACTGCATAGCGAAGCTGTCATAGCATCATGGATGCAGAATATGACAAGACGATTATCCACCTGCTACTAATCTTTCACAAAGTTTGTTTGTTTGTTTGTTTGTTTGTTGTCTGTACCAGACAATCCAGTGATTGACATCATGAGCATCGAACTACGCAAATGGGATACGATTATATGCATCAACCAAGTCAGCGAGCCTGACCACCAGATCCCGTTAGTCGCCTCTTACGAGTAGGGTCCACAGGTACTTTTGACGTAAGTGGTGGTTAAATATTTGTTTGTTTGTTGTTTTTAGCAGACATTTCTAAATGTTGGTATGTTGACATAATTTACAGTATACTGACTCCGAGCCGACCAGTCCTTGTTTTAGCCCCTTAATGCCGAGCACCAGGCAGGGTAACAACAAGTACCATATTTCAACGTCTTTTGGTATGACGCGGCCGGGGATCAAAACCTGGACCCTCCGCTCTCTTGGCGCCCGCACTACCACTGGACCACAGAGGCGGTCTCAACAGGTTGAAAGTCGTATATAAAGTGGCTATTGGCATTACCATTGGCAAACCTGGCAAGGGGTTGATGAAGCAGGGTGTGCGCCCTGTCTGGGGTACGTGGAGTTGGCTGTCTGGAGCACACGTGATGAACGCGGCTGGACATGCCCTGGACGGTCCGGTCTGACGAGAGGCAGGAGTCCACACACTGAATGAAAGCCTGCAATGCACTGAAAGCAAATAGTGAAAGCCTGTAATGCACTGAAAGCAAATAGTGAAAGTCTGCAATGCACTGAAAGCAAATAGTGAAAGCCTGCAATGTACTGAAAGCAAATAGTGAAAGCCTGCAATGCACTGAAAGCAAATAGTGAAAGCCTGCAATGCACTGAAAAGCAAATAGTGAAAGCCTGCAATGCACTGAAATGCAAATAGGTGAGGTGAAATTGGAAATGCAAATAGTGAAAGTCTGCAATGCACTGAAATGCAAATGGTGAAAGTCTGCAATGCACTGAAATGCAAATAGTGAAAGCCTGCAATGCACTGAAAGCAAATAGTGAAAGCCTGCAATGCACTGAAAAGCAAATAGTGAAAGCCTGCAATGCACTGAAATGCAAATAGGTGAGGTGAAATTGGAAATGCAAATAGTGAAAGTCTGCAATGCACTGAAATGCAAATAGTGAAAGTCTGCAATGCACTGAAAGCAAATTATGTAACCACGGGCAACGCCCACGCTTAGAATTTAAAGCTGGGAATCTGCGTAATTTTCGCAAATGTACTCACCACTACTCGGGTGGTTTTGGGTTGCTTGGGAATTTAAGACTGTAAATTTAAGAAGATCTTTAACAAAATTAAGATGTTGTTCAAATGATTTTAAAATACATAAATATAGAATGTCTAGTGAACATGACTTTGCTGACAGTCTATGTACTTTCTGTAAAGAAGACTTAGATGATGAATACCATGCACTATTTATATGTCCAGCTTATACTAACTTAAGGATAAGATATTTGCCCTCGTATTACTATCAAAATCCTCTCCTGCACAAGTTTGTATTGTTACTCACAACAAATGACGACAACATTTTATTTCCGCTAGCTCTTTATTTAGATAAAATGTTTAAACTTAGAATTTCTAAAGCCAATATTAACTGAAGCGCTCTGTCAAAATATGTCAAATATTACCCAAGCATCTGTACTATTGCCCTCATGGCCAGACTATACGAAATAAATTCTAATTCTAATAACGAATGATTTTTTAGGTAAAAACTCAATAGTATAAGAAACGTGACCACACACAGCCAGAGCACAATATTAAGCTGTGTATACAAATATTTTCACCTTTACTCAGTTAATTTTGTTATGACAACCTTGGTTTGCACATAAACACATGTAAGTCACTGCAAAAACGTATGTAAGACATGACGTACCTGCAGCTGGGGGAGATCCGACATACCGTACCTGGAGTTGTTGATCTGACATGACGTACCTGCAGCTGGGGGAGATCCGACACACCGTACCTGGAGTTGTTGATCTGACATGACGTAGCTGCAGTCGGGGGAGATCTGACATGACGTACCTACAGTCGGGGAGATCTGACATGACGTACATGCAGTCGGGGGAGATCTGACATGACGTACCAGCAGTCGAGGGGATCTGACATGACGTACCAGCAGGGGAGGAGATCTGACATGACGTACCTGCAGTCAGGGGAGATCTGACATGACGTACCAGAAGGGGAGGAGATCTGACATGACGTACATGCAGTCGGGGGAGATCTGACATGACGTACCAGCAGTCGAGGGGATCTGACATGACGTACCAGCAGGGGAGGAGATCTGACATGACGTACCTGCAGTCAGGGGAGACCTGACATGACGTACATACAGTCGGGTGAGATCTGACATGACGTACCTACTGTTGGGAGATCTGACATGACGTACCTGCTGCTGGGGGAGACCTGGCAGGACGAACCTGCGGTCGGGTGAGATCTGACATGACGTACCAGCAGTCGGGGAGATCTGACATGACGTACCTGCAGTCGGGGGAGATCTGACATGACGTACCTGCAGACGGGGAGATCTGACATGACGTACCTACAGTCGATGAGATCTGACATGACGTACCTGCAGTCGGGGGTGTCTGACATGACTTACCTGCAGTCGAGATCTGACATGACGTACCTACAGTCGATGAGATCTGACATGAAGTACCTGCAGTCAAGGAGATCTGACATGACGTACCAGTAGTCGGGGGAGATCTGACATGACGTACCTGCAGTCGGGGGAGACCTGACATGACGTACCTGCAGTCGGGGGAGATCTGACATGACGTACCTGCAGACGGGGAGATCTGACATGACGTACCAGCAGTCGGGGGAGATCTGACATGACGTACCAGCAGTCGGGGGAGATCTGACATGACGTACCAGCTGTCGGGGAGATCTGACATGAAGTACCAGCAGTCGAGGAGATCTGACATGACGTACCAGCAGTCGGGGAGGAGATCTGACATGACGTACCAGCAGTCGAGGAGATCTGACATGACGTACCAGCAGGGGAGGAGATCTGACATGACGTACCAGCAGTCGAGGAGATCTGACATGACGTACCAGCAGTCGGGGAGATCTGACATGGCGTACCTGCAGTCAAGGAGATCTGACATGACGTACCTGCAGTTGGGGGAGTCTGAGTTCAACGAAGAAAGAGCCGCCGCGTGTGTTTGCGAACATGGCATCAACACTGGGCATTCGCCCCTGTACACGTCAATCAGAACTGCAAGAGAAATGGCAAATTAGTCAAAGGTCGTTCAACCATAACATATACTAAAAAAAAAGAAGTAACAGTGCTCATAAAATATTTTTAGATTTACAAGTGTGTTTGTATATGAAGGCACTCCAAACAATCCGTGTTTAAACGTTTGTGAGATATTTGTGCTCACGGTTTGCAAACAACTCAAACTTTTCAAATCTACTCAGCCTTTGATTGTCTTGTTTGTTTGATATTTTACGCCGCACTCGGCAATATCCCAGCCATACGGCGGTCTATAAATAATCGAGTGTGGACCAGACATTCAAGTGATTGACATCAAGAGCATTGATTGGGATCGATGACATGTATCAACCAAGTCAGCGAGCCTGTCCACCCGATCCAGTTCGTCGCCTTTTACGACAAGAATAGTCGCCTTTTACGGCAAGCATGGGTTGCTGAAGACCTATTCTACCCCGGATCTTCACGGGTCGGTACATGGTAGTGACAGTCAGTCATAGTATTGCACGCCTGTCCAAATTGTAGTCGCCTTTGTATTTGTATAACTGATAAAACTATGCAAGTCGGCCAGTTCACACTAAATGCATTACTGTATATCTTAAATTTGCATTTACATATATATTGTAGGTATTAAGGTATCTACCATATACTAAATTGTAATTATATACGTATTTATCATCTGGTGGGGTAGCCTAGTGGTTAAAGCGTTTGCTCGTCACGCCGAACCCCCACTTGTGCGAAGCCGATTTCTGGTGACCACTGCAGTAATAATACCAGAAATTGCCAAAAGCGGCTTAAACCATCTCACTATCTTTCTACATTTCATACTTAAAGGATTTTTCTATATCTTGAGTAAAGATATACTGCATCGACCTGTTAATGTTCTCGATAAATCTCTTACAAAGAAATATAGTTCCACCTATATTACTGTATGCAGCATATATTCCAAAATGTGTAGAAAACTGAACTACTCGTTTAATGGGTTATAGAACTTAACAGAATAACCATTGCCAATATATTGACATGATGTTTCACCGGTATAGAAAAAAAACTCTTAGTAATTTTTTGATGCAAATACCATTGATATTTCCATGTGACAGTCAGTTATTGGTTTGTTGGTTGATTGGTTTGTTGTTTAACGCCGCACTCAGCAATATTCCAGCTATATGACGGCGGTCTGTAAATAATCGAGTCTGGACCAGACATTCAAGTGATTGATATCATGAGCATCGATCCACACAATGGGGATCAACGACATGTATCAACCAAGTCAGCGAGCCTGACCACCCGATCCCGTCAGTCGCCTTTTACGACAAGCATAGTCGCCTTTTACCAGTCAGTTATTGAGAGCTTAAGACGAGACTGACGAGATCGGGTGGTCAAGCTCACTGACTTGGTTGACGCATGTCATCGTATCCCAATTGCGTGTGTAGCGGCCATAACATTTCCGAGTCCCGTGATGGGATTCGAACCACGGACCTTCTGATCCGAGGTCAGACGCCTTTACCCACATGACCAAAGAGGTTAACCCCGTCAGCAAGCTGACAAGGTAAGGATGTCATCTGTGGGATGACTCCACGCCCTGCTACATACTCCCTCGTCAACAGAAGGCACGTCCCGGGCCGCATAGTAGGGTACTGGGGCTTATTTTGCTCAAATTTAATATGAACGTGCTCAGCCCCACGTTGGGCGCCAATGTAGCGGTCGTAAAATTTCCGAGTCCCGTGATGGGATTCGAACCACGGACCTTCTGATCGGAGGTCGGACGCCTTGTCCACGTGACCAAAGAGGTTAACCCCGTCAGCAAGCTGACAAGGTAAGAATGTCATCTGTGGGATGACTCCACGCACTGCTACTCGTGGATCGATACTCATGAAATCTGGTCCATCCTCGATTATTTACAGACCGCCGTCATATAGCTGGAATATTGCTGAGTATGGTGTTTAACAACAAACAAACAAACAAACAAACACTGTGAGTTTGAAATATATCACCAATGCAAACACAGATCGGGGGATACTCGCTGGCCCGATCTACCATCAAAGCGTCTGAATGATAGATACACATAGGACGACCTTGACTCGTAGCAACCTGTATTAACTCTCATTGTGTTGACATTGTCCATATTGTCTTTTTCTCATATTTACATATTGTTTAACGCCGCAGTCAGTAATATCCCAGCTATCTGATGGCGGTTTGTAAAAAAAGCGACAAAACCCTTTCCATGTCCAATAGAAATCGCTGCATAAAGCAGAGTCGATTGTACAATTCCGACTATATCATGAGCATGTGTTTATGAATCACTATCAAACAATAATGATACCAGGTGTTCGCGACAAGGTGAGCGTACCCTGCCCCACCGGTGGCATCTGTCACAAACACATGCAAAGGCAAGTCAATTGTTCGCCCGAAAAAAACTGTGGGAACATGTAAAGAATTCCGAGTCTGGATCAGACAATACAGTGATTACCATTATTAGCAATGATCCACGCAATAGGATACGTTGAAACACAATCAACCAAGTCACTTTGTCTGTGCACCCCATCTATGAAGTCGCCTCTTTCTATCAGCATAAACTGATGGTGACCCATTCTTACCCGGAGGTGACATAAGTGGCCCAGTCGTCTAAGGCGCCGCGATTCGCTGTGCAGAGTTGCGTCCCTTGGGCACGCCAGAAACCTATGATTGTAGGTTCGAATTCCGGTTCGCCCCGATTATGTTTCTAGGTTTGCCAGCACCATACCCGTGCTCGTGGGTTTCACCGAAGTTGTAAACGTCTGAGACCTGCATCACTTCGGGCTTTCCTCCCACATTAAGCTGCCACGCCGCGATATAACTGGAATATTGTTAAAAGCGGCGTTAAACCCAACTCACTCACTCACTCACTCACTCACTCACTCACTCTAACCCGAAATTGCCAGGTATAATTAGAGACCACATAATAGATCTATTGTATGGTCTCTGGTGGAATCAAGAACTGACGTTGTGGAGACATATATCGAATACGTCGCGTGACAAGACAAAACGTTCAGTGATGAATTATGACTGAAAATCTTCATAACAAATCGCCAGACATCCTTAATTATTGCAATTCGATGGGAATAGCTTACCTGAAAACAAAACAACGATCAACAGGTTCTTTGACATCGTGAGCAGTTGTCACCGGTATCCCTGAACATCATAATCTCGTCTGCTTTGGTGAAGGCTCGGCTACCGTCTCGTCCACGGGAAGCACGCCTCGTCTCACTCAGCACGTGAAGCACGGGCCGTACATGCGATGTACATTGCATACGTGTCACCAAGATTGACGTCTGGTGTGACACGTGTATCCTGCCTGCATTGAACGGACAGGAGGTGGTGGGCGAGGTGTCATGGGGTTTACGCTTGTGCGTGTGCGTGTGCGTGTGCGTGTGCGTGTGGGTGCTATATTTGAACGTCTTTTGGCAAGTCGAAAGTGTAGATCGAACCACTATCTGCTAGACACTCTATCCACTAGACAAAGGAGGCGGTCTGAAATGTCACCCCGTTTAAAAAATGGAAAGACTTCCGCCCGTATCCAACAAAGGTTCCTGTGACACTGAATAAGATCTAATGCAAAGTTATGTTTTTTACCAAATCTGAAACAATTTCGGTTTGCAACAGATAAAAGAGGGGGTGGGGGTAACGGGCGGAAGTCTTACCCAGTTACTTTCTCTTGTGTTACGCTACCAAGTTGGGTGATACATGGAAGACACCTTGGTGGCATTCTGTTGCTTAACTTGCGTCTGGTTGCCCGTGGTATTGCCCGCCGTCCCGCCTCGAGAGCTACCCCGCGCTGGCTGGCCACGTTGGCGGGTGGTGGGTCTCAGTCGTACACTCTGCCCCCGAGAACATCCCGCAGATGCTCTCTTGGTGACCTGTCAGGGGACTTAACAGGCCTGTACATTGTCCATACACCTTCTCCTCAGAGAAAGGAGCGTCGGGTAGCCTAGTGGTTAAAGCGTTAGCTCGTCACGCCGAAGACCCGGGTTCGATTCCCGACTTGGGTACAATGGGTGAAGCCCATTTCTGGTGTCCCCCGACGTGATATTGCTGGAATATTGCTAAAAGCGGCGTAAAACCATACTCATTCACTCACTCTTCGGAGATAATAGGAGCGATCAAGGCACGATGTGGTCTCAGATTGTCACCTTAAAGTTTCTGCCGATAATTCTAGGGAATGGAACAACGACAGGGAACACAATTTCGTCAATAAATTGCCGGCCAATCAAATGCCCATTCACAACTAACCGTGAAGATCCGGGTTAGAATAGGTATTCAACAACTCATGGTTGCGGTAAAGGGCAACTAACGGGATCGGGTAGTCAGGCTGGCTGACTTGGTTGATGCATGTCATCGTATCCCAACTGCGTAGATCGATGCTCATGATGTCAATCACTGGATTGTGTGGTCTAGACTCGATTAAGGACCGCCTCCGTGGTCTAATGGTAGAGCGTCCGCCCGGAGAGCGGAAGGTCCGGGGTTCGATTCTCGGCCGCGTCATACTAAAAGACGTTAAAAGATGGTACTTGTTGTTACCCTGTCTGGCGCTCGGCATTAAGGGGCTAAAACAAGGACTGGTCGGCTCGGAGTCAGTATACTGTAAATTATGTCAACATACCAACATTTAGAAAACTGCGCCAAATATTCTAAAATGCCGCTTGATAAACGGTCTCATTCACTCGTCGGTCGCCGTGGAAATCTCTCAATCGTGATGCACTAGATCTACTCTCTAGTTCAGTCCAAGAGAAAATGTATCCATTATACTACATTAGATGAGCTGTTTGACATGACGTCATCCACGTCCACGTGAGGTCAAATCACAAGCACCTGTCCCGACGACAAATTCACAGCGGCGGGAAATCACCGACCGTCTATTAGCCTTCACAAATAAAATTGCAAATCGTAACGTAATGAAACGAAAAGAATAAAGCGTTTAGCTGACAATTCAGATCACATTTTGAAATAAGATTTGAAGACTTTCAATAGATTACCATACGTTGATCGAGAGTACAGTCTACATCAACATGGCAGAAAAAGGTCGAGCATAGGGCTGGGACGGGTTACTCGGGTGGGTACTGAATAAGACTCGGGTAGCCTACCCAGAGGACTAACCGGACCCGCGTTAGTCACGTGATATATTTTTTAATGACAAATATTATCTTGAACTCTATGGTTACACTTCAAGTCACTAATGTTCGCATTTCTTTCTGACCATGCACCCATTCCTTTTGATTTTCCCTATGGTTGAATAAAGATATAACTTGATTCAACTTCAGTGTATGCATGACCAGATTGTTTATTACATGTATCTAAATACGTTTTCCCAGGGCTATGCAAAAAATGTTCCCAATCTGACATTTTGAGACACCTCCTGCACATGAGACCTACAGTGGGTACCCGGGGTAGGGTCGGGTAATAGTGTGTGTGTGTGTGTGTGTGTGTGGGGGGGGGGGGGGGGGGGGGGTACCCCGGTAGTAAATTTGGACTCGTCCCAGTCCTAGTCGAGAAGCGGGGTGCAGGCTAAAACGGCACCTTAGCAAACGTCACCGATTTCTCTGGCGAAAACGGCTTCCATGTGTCGGACGAAAACGGCACCTCTATTTTAATAACGATAAGAAGTTGAACGATTTATGTAGTATTATATCATCATCACATGCTTATGATATCGGTTCTAATGCCACCGAACATTGTGATAGTAGCTGCCTCAGCTAATTTCTCGATAACGGGTACACCTACTTTATTAATCTCACTATATTTCGTAATCCGTAGCACCAGAGACCATATCTATTTTATGATCTCTGGTAGCACTGGGTAAAATATAAGGGTAACGCTGTTTTTCAGGGCACTATCATTTGCAGAAGTCCGAGGTCTTCCATTAACTGCCCGACGAAGGAAAGATCGAGGGCTTCTGCAAATGATAATGCCCTGAAAAATAGCGTTACCGTTATTATAGCTAAAATGGATGGAATTTTTTATCAAAGAAACAACAATATCGGGTTTGAAACATTTACTGCAATCAACACGAATATCAATGACCCACTTTTACAAATATGGAAAAGTCATAGGAAAAACCAGATGACGTCACTATTGAACGTGACGTCACCTATCCTATCCTATGACGTCACCTAACAACGGGCGTGATAATGGCCCGTCGTCAAGAAATATGAGGGCATTATCAAGTTACAGTGGCCCGCGCATTTCTGATAACATGCGGGCAGTTTAATGATAATTCTATCCATTTTAGCTATAATATAAGGGTAACGCTATTTTTCAGGGCATTATCATTTGCAGAAGACCGAGGTCTTCCATTAACTGCCCGACAGTAAAAAATATACACACTATCAAAAAGCAATGCTCAGATGAAATATTTACTTTCTGTTGCAAGTCAAAATAGTGTAAACGAAAATCGCAAAATTACCAAGCAAGTTACTTATCAAAACTTCGTCACCATTACCGATGCTTACCACAAAGATACCTACATTTCCTTCTTATCTCGAAAACTGTATTTCATTTTGTTGATCAATGTGACCATACGCCCTTATTACTACCCACAAAAGTGACTAATGCGCTTACGAATGGCGCAGCAGAGGTCGCGAACTAGTCTAGATTTCTGCTATACATCCGGCTACTCACTGGGAAAAAAAATATAACAAAGGCAACAACTAGTCCCGGGGAATTGCGTTAGATCAGTGCCCCTTTAATTCACAGTTGAAACGGGCCACTAATAGGGTGTGAAATGTGAGGGACCATGGGTTATGAGGGTTAAATACCGCGATCTGTGATGGTCGTGACAATACGATCAATTTGTGAAACGGAGCCTGGTTTCATTTAAAATTACTCACTATGGGTGGATAATCAGTTACCCAGTTGTTTATATTATACGGACGAACGATTCTTTGAAAAAAGTCTATCCCATAATTACATCATATTTCCCGCGAATATATGCAGCAGCAAGAGTCAGGGGAGATAATGACAGCCGAAAATATATTTTCAGGTATATTAATTATAAGACATAATAAATTTGTCGATTATGTTATATTATTGACGAGAAAAATAACATCATCCTATGAGATATTGAATATTTATTTTCATTGGTTTATATTTTTTGGTTTTCTGCGGTCCATGTAAACAAAGGAAAATGGCGTATGAGGAAATAAGAATGTCAACAAAAAGGTGTCTGCAGACAGGTAGGAAAACATGTTACATGTGGTGCTTGTAAACAAGTATACATTGTCTCTATGATTTTCATACTTATTTCAAAATAGTCAATTTTGACTCGGTGAATATGGTAGAGGCCTAGTTATGTAACAGGACAGGAAGCGGACTCATCAGCAAGATTGAATCACTAGTTCCGGATCACTTAAATGTGGGGCGAAATTAAATGGAGACATGAATTTATCAGATCCGTAAACAATTTTCGTTATTGTTCAAGAGTACGAGATTAAATCATATGTGGGCGGACAATCACATGATTGATGGGAAGAAATAGTTTTAACTGAAGCCAGGCTGCGATACCCAGCTGCGCAGATTCCGACTAAGATCCTGAAAGTGTTCAGTCGTCTCTCAGTAACCTTTGCAGAGAGGCTCAAGTCAGCGTCATGTGGAAAGGACTTGTTCAGTCAGGTATGATTTTGGGAGTATCAGTATAATTTAGATATTGTCCATGGGTGCGCGTTAAATTTAAATTGAATTATATTGAGTATTTTTTGTTGTTTTGAAAACACCTCATCCTCGGCCATGTTTCAAGTACCCCCCCCCCCCCCCAGATTTATACAAACATCTACATCATATATATTTTTAGGGACAGTGGCTCAACGTTTTGCATCAGCGTGTAAATAGCATATATTGGTGATATTTGGCAAACATTTACTATTGCCCTGATATTGCTCCATCAGAAATCGGTACAAATGCATTATACCGGACACCAATCTGCCATGTTTGTTTGATGCAACTAATAGCGTATTTTGTATCTACTTTGGTAATTAGACATTTTATTTACATATGAAAGCATTTAATTCAGTCCGTTGAGTGTGGGGCAAGCCCCCCGAACTTCCTGTTGTTTTAGCAAGGCCACAAAAATGGTGTCTGTAAAACATAGGAACCGTTACTAAGGAATAAGATCATGCACTTCCCTTACCCAAATGGCCGAAGATGTCCGGTATACTGCATTCTTGCCCAGAAATCATCTGTCCCAAGAATATGATGTGAAATGTAAACTATACTATCACTGATGAAAACCTTTCCAGTTTTCCACAATATATTTGCCGGTCTCAGTCCAGAGTTTCTGTGGTGTACATATCTATTGAACACGAGTCTGTCTAGGTTTATAATTTCTTCTGAATCAGTCAATCAGTTTATTCCTATAGTACAGAATACATGACAATGTGGAAGCGATGAGAAATGTTACAAGGATTCATTTCTTAATAACATGGCATGATATATAAAGAGAGAGAGATTTTTTATAGCTGTTTTGCTCACATGTGATATTAAAGAGATAAACTTGTATTTATTTGGATGTACATAGTATTTTTGTTCAATATCTTTTTTCCTTAAATTATCATATTTACAACATACAAGTAGAAAATGAAATTCATCTTCGACGACATTTAAAGAACATTGTCTACATAATCTTAAACATTTGGGTATTTTATTGTGCCTGCCAACTTCAACCATTAACCTGTGTGAGCTGCATCTAAATTGTGTTAATGATATTCTGCATTTTCTTATATTTACATCAGTTAAATATTTTTCTGCGCATATTTGCATCTTAAAATACCTATAATATTCACATTTGCCAGTAACATCTACAGTAGACATGGTACATCTCCATGTTTGAAAGTACATGTCAAAAAGCGCCTGCCTTATTTTCGATATGAACATGGCAGGATTCTCTAAGAAATATAATTTCATATAATGTTGATAAGGATTCAATCGCAAGAGATACCTGAACATCCTGTAGCCAAATATATTTGAGCAATCTTACACATACGATAGTTTCAGACAATCCTCTCAAAATTATCGAGTTTTCCAATACATATCCAAACACTTATAAAATATGTTCAAGTTTAGACAGGGGTGCCTGACTTGTCTGACCTGTGAAAATATAGTGATGGGCAAGTGGGGAAATATAATTTCGTTTTCCGGCAAATATGGTTTGTTGGTTGGTTGGTTTGTTGTTTAACGACGCACTCAGCAATATTCCAGCTATATGACGGCGGTCTGTAAATAATCGAGTCTGGACCAGACAATCCTGTGATTAATATTATGAGCATCAATCCACGCAATTGGGACCGATGACATGTATCAACCAAGTCAGCGAGCCTGACCACCCGATCCCGTTAGTCGCCTTTTACGACAAGCATAGTCGCCTTTTACGGCAAGCATGGGTTGCTGAAGACGTATTCTACCCCGGAATCTTCACGGGCCAATATGGAAAAATGAGCGGTTTTAACTTTGATCCTTAGAAGATGCATCGTGTGTTAGTCAGCTGCTGTTGAACTACCTATGTAACCTTAGGTTCCGGGTACTTTACCCTTCTACCTTTGGTCACTTGTACTTATCAACCACTCCTTGGTTCTAGGGATGATGTAGCTCTCTCAAAATCACAAGTCAGATGGTTTGCTCCAGTCCTTTTTATTTATGATAGAATTAATCATAAATATGTACACATGGTCCTCAGATAAGTTCTTGTTGTTGCCTGAATTACATAAGTACAACACATACCTAGATGATGCGTCGAAGAACCTGATGGTTTTTCTGATGAACGTTTAACTCTACTTCTTTTCTGACTCGGGATCCCAAAACCACAGTCAACCGTTCTGTTCAGCTGTATGCTTCCGACTCCCCACACCACTCTCGGACAACTAACAAAATACTATCGATGATAATTTTAGCTCCTCCCTCCAAAATCACATTTGACATCATGAGAAATGAGTCATAATGGTCATTCCCCAATTTCCATAGTAATTATCCATCTGTCTCTCTTCTGACATCTTTATTGCAGGACTGTATTCTACTAATTTCCTCAGACCAACGAAAAGTTATCTCTATCACTCAAAGGAGCAAAATCCATAATCATTTGCCCTGGGGGTTATGCCCTCACCCTGTACGGTCACTTCTCTCATATGCATCCATATTTTACCCAAAAGCTTAATTTAGTCACTACATTTTAAGTAAATATTAAAAACGCCTTTTTCCAAAATACCCTGGTTATACCTAACTAGTCATTTCTCCCATTATCTGATTCATCATTTAATAAAGTTTGTTGTTTGTTCTTCTTTTCCCTGATTTAGCAGGGCAATTTGAAAATCAGACTGGGCAAGTAGAGTTTACCGGTTCTTATCCTTGGTCAAGTAGAAACTTTTGGTATTTGAACTTAAGATGTTATCTGGGGTAGAATAGGTCTTCAGCAACCCATGCTTGCAGTAAAAGGCAACTGTGCTTGTCGTAAAAGGCGACTAACTAACAGGATCGGGTGGTAAGGCTCGCTGACTTGGTTGAAAAATGTCATCGATCCCGATAGCATGGATCAATGCTCATGATGTCAATCACTGGATTCTCTGGTCCAGACTCGATTATTTACAGACCGCCGTCATATAGCTGGAATATTGCTGTGTCTGATGTTAAACAACAAACACACAAACAGTCAACTCAAAAGTATTTGTACCAGAGGTTTGTACTGAATGGTTCACACACTCTTTCCTATGCGTCAGTCTAACACAGGAAGGAATACAATGAATGTGTCATCCATTGTTGTGGGGTGAATTATTCTGTGTGGCAGGTTGTGCCATGCACTTTAGATGTTTGGAATATTTTGATAGAATTAAAACTGTTACCGTATTCGAAGTAATAAGGGCCCAGGGCGCTCTCAAAATTAGAACTAGGGGGCTCTTATTAGAATATTATTTTGGTGGAAAAAAACAGAGTTGAAAGATAAATTTCATGGTTTATGCTGACAGTCTGAACTGTTTATATACGACAGATATATTTTTTCAGAATTTAATTGCCCATAATTAAGGGTGCATATAGCCATGATAACACATGAGTGCATATTATACACGAATAAATAAGTCTTGTGTACATTGATCAATCGGAAGGGTGCTAATTGGGATTGTTCACTTGCCAATATATTAGCAAATGTCACTGTGGGCTCTTATTAGAGCGGGGCGCTTATTACGTCGAATACAGTAATCGGATATGACATGGTTTCCGTAGGATGAGCAACTGGTTCAAAATTTTGTTTGTTTGTTTGTTGTTTAACGCCGCACTCACTACTTTTTTCATTCATAAAAAATCGCGAGACGTTATTCTATTTGCAACTATGCAGAACTGAAGCAATCTCTTGAAAGCGAGAGACATTTACACACACTTTATTAAACCAAACAAGATAGTCACACGCATCAACTTTGCTTTGCATTCTGTATTAGTTATGTACAGAGCTACTACAGACATATAATCAAGCTATATCCATTTTGCAATTTCTTACTACGGACCGATAGATCGAGGGTCCCTATGATTGTGACGCACCCAACCATTTTCGCAACTTTCAATTTGATTCAACATAAAAGGATAAGCGTGGTGAAATGAAGTCATTTTTAACTATCTGGATATATATCTGGACTTACGTTGGATGCTCCGGTTGTGCCATCAATGTCCCCTTTGAAGCGTATTTTGTGGCACTGTTTTGGGAGGTGTTTGTTCATGAATAAACATACACGACTGCACGACCAGATCACTCAAAGTGAACAGTTCCGATACAAATCATTTAAAAACTCTGTGGAAGTGGAAAGACTTCTGATTTTGTGGCCCAGAACATCCCAAATGCGAACAATAACATTCCCTTGCGTAAAACGCTGTGAGTAGATCACTGTTGTCTTTTGTTATTCCAATGGTGACCTTGCCCTTCGTTCGAAGCTGTCACTGACATGCAAGCAGACTTGAGTTTGTTGATTTTCACGTCTTCAGTATAGGGTGGTACAGTTAACATGAATATCTTAGGCGAACACTCTGATTTCCCTCTTCCAAAATGGTACGGACATGATATAAATTCAGCTGATAGATTAAGGAAACCGCAACATTTTGATTGCACAGCCGGGAACTCCGGCAGTGCGAGTCACCGACTGTTTGTCCGATATTCAAAGCGCGGCGCTAATTGACTTTTAAGATTTTCTTGGTGTCGTGCCTGCTAACAATGCACACACAACAGCAGGAACATGTTGTTAATGCGTATGCATAGAAATGTCAACAATGCCCATATTTGGGCATATATCAATACTCATGCGCAACCAGATTTGCAACCGGTTTCAGTTTGATCTGTCAACGAAAGAATTTGTTTTAGGTATTTCCACTTAAATACATATTTTGACATGGGTAATAAATAAAATACCACACTCATTCATGTTAGATACCATTTTTACAAAACTTGTGAACTTTCTATGGTATCTGAAGTCGCTTTCGCTCGGTCAGTTACCATAGAAAGTCCAGTCGTTTCCTAAAAATGGTACCTAACGAGAATGAGTGTAGTATTCGCTATCTATAGCCCGTGTTCAATGTTGCAGGGGTGGTGGTGGTGTCCTCTATGATTCTATAGCCCGTGTTCCATGTTGCAGTGGTGGTGGTGGTGTCCTCTATGATTCTATAGCCCGTGTTCCATGTTGCAGTGGTGGTGGTGGTGGTGTCCTCTATGATTCTATAGCCCGTGTTCCATGTTGCAGTGGTGGTGGTGGTGGTGTCCTCTATGATTCTATAGCCCGTGTTCCATGTTGCAGTGGTGGTGGTGGTGTCCTCTATGATTCTATAGCCCGTGTTCCATGTTGCAGTGGTGGTGGTGGTGGTGTCCTCTATGATTCTATAGCCCGTGTTCCATGTTGCAGTGGTGGTGGCCTCTGTGATTCTATAGCCCGTGTTCCATGTTGCAGTGGTGGTGGTGGTGCTGGTGGCCTGCTGTGTTGGGGAACCGCATCCAACATGTCAGCTGTGGAAGAGGATGGCTCACCAGCTGTCCAACGAACCCAGGAAACAGATGACTTGCTTCGCCAATGACACACACCCTTGCACCAGTCTAAGATGCTCAGGGACATACAAGTACACTGTAAGTAACTATGACACTCTGTATATTGGAAGTACGGATCAGAAAAATTAAGAGTTAAGAGTGGATCAAAAATACTATCAGGTAGGGCTGGGACGTGTGCAAATTTACTACCCGGGTACGCACCCCCCTATCACCCGACTCTACCTCGGTACCCGCTGTAGGTCTCAAGAGATAGGTCCAAATGTCCGACTGAGAATAGTTTGACTGCAGCCCTGGCAAAATGTATTGACTAAAGTTTTATCTTTATTCATAAATATAAAGTCAGAAGGAATGTGTGCATCGTCAAAAAGAAATGCAAACATTCGTTACTTATAGTGTTACCGTAGATTCTAGATAATTTTTTTGTCATTAAACAATATGACTAACCGTGGGTTCGGGTAGTCCTGTGGGTACCTGGGTCCTACTCAGTACACTCCCGACCCGAGTACCCGAGTTACCCGTCCCAGCCCTATTATCAGGCTCTTCGATGCATCCTTTAGACATGTGTTGTATTTAAGTAAATCAGGCTACAAGAAACTATCTGAGTGAGTGAGTGAGTTTAGTTTAACGTCGCTTTTAACAGTATTCCAGTTATCTCGCAGCGTGTCAGCTTAATGTGGGAGGAAAGCCCGAAGTGATGCATGTCTCAGATGTTTACCACTTCGGTGAAACCCATGAGCACGGGTATGGTGCTGACAAACCTAGAAACATAATCGGGACGAACCGGGATTCCAACCCACAATCATAGGTTTCTGGCGTGCCCAAGGGACGCAACTCTGCACAGCGAATTGCGGCGCCTTAGACGACTTGGCCAGAAACTATCTGAGGACCGTGTGTGCGTATGTATGATAACTTACGTCATAAATAAAAAGAACTTGAGCAAACAAGCTGACTTGTAATTTTGAGAGCTACATCATCCCCGGAACCAAAGAGTGGATGATTAGAACAAGTGACCAAAGGTAGAAGGGTATAGTACCCGACTCCTAAGGTAACAGTACACTATAAGTTGCCATTACCCTGGATATGTCTGTTGTAGTTGTTTATGTGTCTGTTGTAGTCGTTCATGCCGGACTCGTCGGACATCGAGGTTGACTACTGCTTCGGAATGCGGCTGAACCACTGTGACAACCCAGTCTCCATGGACATCTACCTGGTCGTACCCAACAAGAATATGAGCTACAACAAGAGGATCTCCCACAACACACAGATCCAGATGCCTGGTGAGTCCATTACACGCTGCCTTAATGTCATGGTCATTTCATGTGACCTACCAGAGCTGGGATTTAATGTCAAGGTCATTCCATGTGACTTACCAGATCTGGGATTTAATGTCAAGGTCATTCCATGTGACCTACCAGAGCTTGGATTTAATGTCAAGGTCATTCCATGTGACTTACCAGAGCTGGTATTTAATGTCAAGGTCATTTCATGTGACCTACCAGAGTTGGGATTTAATGTCAAGGTCATTTCATGTGACCTACCAGAGCTGGGATTTAATGTGAAGGTCATTCCATGTGACCTATCAGAGCTGGGATTTAATGTCAAGGTCATTTCATGTGACCTACCAGAGTTGGGATTTAATGTCAAGGTCATTTCATGAGACCCATCAGAGCTGGGATTTAATGTCAAGGTCATTTCATGTGACCTACCAGAGCTTGGATTTAATGTCAAGGTCATTCCATGTGACCTACCAGAGCTTGGATTTAATGTCAAGGTCATTCCATGTGACCTATCAGAGCTGGGATTTAATGTCAAGGTCATTTCATGTGACCTACCAGAGTTGGGATTTAATGTCAAGGTCATTTCATGTGACCCATCAGAGCTGGGATTTAATGTCAAGGTCATTTCATGTGACCTACCAGAGTTGGGATTTAATGTCAAGGTCATTCCATGTGACCTACCAGAGTTGGGATTTAATGTCAAGGTCATTCCATGTGACTTACCAGAGCTGGGATTTTCTAGGAAATGCCCATGACATGCAATTTCGGAAATAAACAGTTTTGTTTACAAGTAAAATTTGGAATTGAAGTCAGGGTATCAACTATTCCATAAAACTGAAGTCACATGTTATCTCCAAATTAACTCACCTACACGCTGCATCATGATTGTAAACATAATTGTAATTGTGATTGTAAACGTTGTGTTCCAGGGTTGACCTTCCACCTGAGGAGCCTGGGAACAGTGGATGTGTTCCTGTACTTCTACATGCTGAGGAACGCCTCCACCATCCAAATGTCGGTGAGTAGCAACGAACGTAGCACTGAGATAAACGTGACACTCTGTAACACTGGCATACGACTGTGATCACTCTGGGGACATATGTGCCTTCAGGCTAAGTATGACTGTGATCACTTTGGGGACATATGTGCCTTCAGGCTGAGTACGACTGTGATCACTCTGGGGACATATGTGCCTTCAGGCTAAGTACGACTGTGATCACTCTGGGGACATATGTGCCTTCAGGCTAAGTACGACTGTGATCACTTTGGGGACATATGTGCCTTCAGACTAAGGTGCCACAACACAGTACAGAGTTGCGTCGCTAAGTTTGTTCCAGAATCAGCTGAACATTTGTTCTTATCCCTGATATTGATCCTATTTAACAAAAATGTTATACTCAGCCCACGGAGTACAAAATACAAGGGGTCTTATTGGTAACCCTAATGGTTGAAGGTACAGATTTGAGGGGGTGGATGGGCTTGGTGGATGGTCTGTAGGGTCCAAGATTCAAATCCATCAACAGCAAACCAGGCGCTTTCTCTTGTGATGGAGGTGAACCTTGGATTCTGAACTGCTGATCCTGGCACAGCCAAGAGAGACAACTCTGCACAGGAAATTTCAGCCATTTTGAGTGTGCATGGTCTTCGAGCTGTTGCAGACCCCAGAGTGAGTGATAAATGTGATTTTGCTATGATTCGTGGCTTGCAATGCACCCCCGATCTCTGCAATCAATAAGTAATTCTCCGAGAAATGATAATGCCTTTGTTCTAATTTTCTCCCATCGATACCAGGAACCCGAAATCTTGACTCGTTCCTGACCTATGTTGAGTGAACCATAAGCACATTTGTTGCTTTTATTGATAGTATAAGGGAGTATTGTCACATTGTTAAACAAAATTGAAACACAGCGTTGTCTTGGAATTGAGAAGGAAATGTAGGCATCTTAGGTGTCGCATCTGGATGTTGATAAAGTTTTGATAAGTCACTTGCTTGTTGTACTGTGATTCACCTGGCCATTGCTTGGGAGGGATGGACAGAGGGGGGCTGGAGAGAACAGGGGTGGAGTGAGGGAGTGAGGGATGGATAGAGGGAGGGATGGAGAGGGGAGGGATGGAGGGAGGGAGTGATGGAGGGATGGAAGGAAGGATGGAGGGAGGGAGTGAGGGAGGGATGGAGGGAAGGATGGAGTGAGGGAGTGAGGGATGGATAGAGGGAGGGATGGAGAGGGGATGGAGGGAGGGAGTGATGGAGGGATGGAAGGAAGGATGGAGGGAGGGAGTGAGGGATGGATAGAGGGAGGGATGGAGTGAGGGATGGATAGAGGGAGTGAGGGATGGATAGAGGGGGGATGGAGGGAAGGATGGAGTGAGGGATGGATAGAGGGAGGGATGGAAGGAAGGATGGAGGGAGGGAGTGAGGGATGGATGGAGGGAAGGATGGAGTGAGGGATGGATAGAGGGAAGGATGGAGGGAGGGAGTGAGGGATGGATGGAGGGAAGGATGGAGGGAAGGATGGAGGGATGGATAGAGGGGGGATGGAGGGAAGGATGGAGTGAGGGATGGATAGAGGGAGGGATGGAAGGAAGGATGGAGGGAGGGATGGATGGAGGGAAGGATGGAGTGAGGGATGATAGAGGGAGGGATGGAGGGAAGGATGAGTGAGGGATGGATAGAGGGGGGATGGAGGGAAGGATGGAGTGAGGGAGGGATGGAGGGAGGGAGTGAGGGATGGATAGAGGGAGGGATGGAAGGAAGGATGGAGGGAGGGAGTGAGGGATGGATGGAGGGATGGAGGGAAGGATGGATGGAGGGAGTGAGGGATGGATAGAGGGAGGGAGGGAGTGAGGGATGGATAGAGGGAAGGATGGAGGGAAGGATGGAGGGAGGGAGTGAGGGATGGATAGAGGGAGGGATGGAGGGAAGGATGGATGGAGGGAGTGAGGGATGGATAGAGGGAGGGATGGAGGGAAGGATGGAGAGGGAAGGGATGGAGGGAGTTGTTTGGTTGGTTGGTTTGTTGTTTAACGCCGCACTCAGCAATATACCAGCTATATGATGGCGGTCTGTAAATAATCGAGTCTGGACCAGACAATCCAGGTCTGTAAATAATCGAGTCTGGACCAGACAATCCAGTGATTGATATGATGAGCATGGATCTACGCAATTGGGATCAATGACATGTCTCAACCAAAGCAGCGAGCCTAACCACCTGATCCCTTTAGTCGCCTTTTACGACAAGCATAGTTGCCTTTTACGGCAAGCGTGGGTTGCTGAAGATCTATTCTACCTGGAATCTTCACGGGTCGGATGGAGGGAGTGAGGGATGGAGAGAGAGATGGATGGATAGATGGATAGAGGGAGCTATGGAGCGAGGGGTGGAGCCATTCATTGCAGGCGCTACAGTTTGCTGAGTTGCATCTCCTAGTGGTGCCAGAAACCTATAATTCTTATGAATCCTCCATCTCTATGACTATTACACCATTGCCATAAATTCTGTATTTTCGCAGCAATCACTCAAAACTAATCTTCAGAATATTCAGCAGAAGTCCTCTTCACTGTCAACTACACACACAACTAGTTGTCAAGACAGTAGAACCGCCAATCAGCATCCAGCACTGTAGCTTGCCAAGGCGAGAAAACCTTACTATTCTCAGGGCGAAGACAGGACATTTACCTCTCCCATTTTGTGTTTCAGATCACAGCCAAATTCAGGATAACATCTTTTATGAAAACGATCATGTGGCCACCATCGCTGCAGAAAGAGATTGTCCCCATGGAGAGCATCCCTGTACCCCCTTGCCTCAATGGTCCCACCCCCTCCCCACCTACCACACTGCCCATGGGAAGCTGCCACCCCCCGAGATGGGTCGCGCCAACGTATCCGCCGGGAGTCTCCTCCACGCCCTACACACCACACAGCAACAAGAACGGTAAGGCTGTAATGTGATGATGTTATTATTTCTTGTGATCTGCACATTGTGTGAAATTGAGTTTCCCTTTCTACTTCCTGTTTCATTTTAGGCGTGATGTTGATGACATGCTTGTATTCCGTGTTGTTTAATGTGGAGGGGATGATTACTTTAGTTTCTGTCTTCTCTTCCTGCCTCGTGCTTGTGTCTTCTGTTTCTGTCTCATGTTCCTATCTCATGTTTCTGTTACATGTCGTGTAGTTCCCGTCCCCTGTTGTGTAGTTTCTGTCCCGTGTTTTGTAGTTCCTGTCCCATGTCCTGTAGTTACTGTCCCATGTCCTGTAGTTACTGTCCCATGTCCTGTAGTTCCCGTCCCATGTCCTGTAGTTCCCGTCCCATGTCCTAAAGTTCCCGTCCCATGTCCTGTAGTTCCTGTCCCATATCCTGTAGTTCCCGTCCCATGTTGTGTAGTTACTGTCCCATATCCTGTAGTTCCTGTCCCATGTCCTGTAGTTCCTGTCCCATGTTGTGTAGTTCCTGTCCCATGTCCTGTAGTTCCTGTCCCATGTTGTGTAGTTCCTGTCCCATGTTCTGTAGTTACTGTCCCATGTCCTGTAGTTACTGTCCCATGTCCTGTAGTTCCTGTCCGATGTCCTGTAGTTCCTGTCCCATGTTGTGTAGTTCCTGTCCCATGTCCTGTAGTTCCTGTCCCATGTTGTGTAGTTCCTGTCCCATGTTCTGTAGTTACTGTCCCATGTTCTGTAGTTACTGTCCCATGTTCTGTAGTTACTGTCCCATGTTCTGTAGTTACTGTCCCATGTCCTGTAGTTCCCGTCCATGTCCTGTAGTTCCTGTCCCATGTCCTGTAGTTCCCGCCCCATTGTAGTTACTGTCCCATGTCCTGTAGTTCCTGTCCCATGTCCTGTAGTTACTGTCCCATGTCCTGTAGTTACTGTCCCATGTCCTGTAGTTCCTGTCCTATGTTCTGTAGTTACTGTCCCATGTTCTGTAGTTCCCGTCCCATGTTCTGTAGTTCCTGTCCCATGTTCTGTAGTTACTGTCCCATGTCCTGTAGTTACGGTCCTATGTTCTGTAGTTACTGTCCCATATC
Source organism: Haliotis cracherodii (assembly GCF_022045235.1). Lineage (NCBI taxonomy): Eukaryota > Metazoa > Mollusca > Gastropoda > Lepetellida > Haliotidae > Haliotis > Haliotis cracherodii. Next base: position 8,208,452 of record NW_027266269.1, read on the forward strand.
CTGTAGTTACTGTCCCATGTCCTGTAGTTACTGTCCCATGTTGTGTAGTTACTGTCCCATGTTGTGTAGTTACTGTCCCATGTTGTGTGGTTCCTGTCCCATGTCCTGTAGTTCCTGTCCCATGTTGTGTAGTTACTGTCCCATGTTCTGTAGTTACTGTCCTATGTTGTGTAGTTCCTGTCCCATGGCCTGTAGTTCCCGTCCCATGTCATGTAGTTACTGTCCCATGTCCTGTAGTTCCTGTCCCATGTTGTGTAGTTACTGTCCCATGTCCTGTAGTTACTGTCCTATGTTGTGTAGTTCCTGTCCCATGTCCTGTAGTTCCTGTCCCATGTTCTGTAGTTCCCGTCCCATGTTCTGTAGTTCCTGTCCCATGTCCTGTAGTTCCTGTCCCATATCCTGTAGTTACTGTCCCATGTTCTGTAGTTCCTGTCCCATGTCCTGTAGTTACTGTCCCATGTTCTGTAGTTCCTGTCCCATGTTCTGTAGTTCCTGTCCCATGGCCTGTAGTTACTGTCCCATGTCCTGTAGTTACGGTCCTATGTTCTGTAGTTCCTGTCCCATGTTCTGTAGTTCCTGTCCCATGGCCTGTAGTTCCTGTCCCATGTCCTGTAGTTACTGTCCCATGTCCTGTAGTTACTGTCCCATGTCCTGTAGTTCCTGTCCCATGTCCTGTAGTTCCCGCCCCATTGTAGTTACTGTCCCATGTCCTGTAGTTCCTGTCCCATGTCCTGTAGTTCCCGCCCCATTGTAGTTCCTGTCCCATGTCCTGTAGTTCCTGTCCCATGGCCTGTAGTTCCTGTCCCATGTTCTGTAGTTACTGTCCCATGTTCTGTAGTTACTGTCCCATGTCCTGTAGTTACTGTCCCATGTCCTGTAGTTACTGTCCCATGTCCTGTAGTTCCTGTCCCATGTTCTGTAGTTCCTGTCCCATGTCCTGTAGTTCCTGTCCCATGTCCTGTAGTTACTGTCCCATATCCTGTAGTTCCTGTCCCATGTCCTGTAGTTCCCGTCCATGTCCTGTAGTTACTGTCCCATGTCCTGTAGTTCCTGTCCCATGTAGTGTAGTTCCTGTCCCATGTTGTGTAGTTCCCGCCCCATTGTAGTTACTGTCCCATGTCCTGTAGTTACTGTCCCATGTTGTGTAGTTCCTGTCCCATGTCCTGTAGTTCCTGTCCCATGTTGTGTAGTTACTGTCCCATGTCCTGTAGTTACTGTCCCATGTCCTGTAGTTCCTGTCCCATGTTCTGTAGTTACTGTCCCATGTCCTGTAGTTACTGTCCCATGTTGTGTAGTTACTGTCCCATGTTGTGTAGTTACTGTCCCATGTTGTGTAGTTACTGTCCCATGTCCTGTAGTTACTGTCCCATGTTCTGTAGTTACTGTCCCATGTCCTGTAGTTACTGTCCCATGTTGTGTAGTTACTGTCCCATGTTGTGTAGTTACTGTCCCATGTTGTGTAGTTACTGTCCCATGTTCTGTAGTTACTGTCCCATGTCCTGTAGTTACTGTCCCATGTTCTGTAGTTCCCGTCCATGTCCTGTAGTTCCTGTCCCATGTCCTGTAGTTACTGTCCCATGTTCTGTAGTTCCCGTCCATGTCCTGTAGTTCCAGTCCCATGGCCTGTAGTTACTGTCCCATGTCCTGTAGTTCCTGTCCCATGTCCTGTAGTTCCCGTCCATGTCCTGTAGTTCCCGTCCATGTCCTGTAGTTCCTGTCCCATGTTGTGTAGTTCCTGTCCCATGTCCTGTAGTTCCCGTCCATGTCCTGTAGTTCCAGTCCCATGTCCTGTAGTTACTGTCCCATGTCCTGTAGTTACTGTCCCATGTAGTGTAGTTCCTGTCCCATGTTGTGTAGTTCCCGCCCCATTGTAGTTACTGTCCCATGTCCTGTAGTTCCTGTCCCATGTCCTGTAGTTACTGTCCCATGTTCTGTAGTTACTGTCCCATGTTCTGTAGTTACTGTCCCATGTCCTGTAGTTCCTGTCCCATGTCCTGTAGTTACTGTCCCATGTCCTGTAGTTACGGTCCTATGTTCTGTAGTTCCTGTCCCATGTTCTGTAGTTCCTGTCCCATGTCCTGTAGTTCCTGTCCCATGTCCTGTAGTTACTGTCCCATGTCCTGTAGTTCCCGTCCATGTCCTGTAGTTCCTGTCCCATGTCCTGTAGTTACTGTCCCATGTCCTGTAGTTCCTGTCCCATGTCCTGTAGTTCCCGTCCATGTCCTGTAGTTCCAGTCCCATGTCCTGTAGTTACTGTCCCATGTCCTGTAGTTACTGTCCCATGTAGTGTAGTTCCTGTCCCATGTTGTGTAGTTCCCGCCCCATTGTAGTTACTGTCCCATGTCCTGTAGTTACTGTCCCATGTTGTGTAGTTACTGTCCCATGTTCTGTAGTTACTGTCCCATGTCCTGTAGTTCCTGTCCCATGTCCTGTAGTTACTGTCCCATGTTCTGTAGTTACTGTCCCATGTCCTGTAGTTACTGTCCTATGTTCTGTAGTTCCTGTCCCATGTCCTGTAGTTACTGTCCCATGTTCTGTAGTTACTGTCCCATGTTCTGTAGTTACTGTCCCATGTCCTGTAGTTACTGTCCCATGTTCTGTAGTTACTGTCCCATGTTCTGTAGTTACTGTCCCATGTTCTGTAGTTACTGTCCCATGTCCTGTAGTTCCTGTCCCATGTCCTGTAGTTACTGTCCCATGTTCTGTAGTTCCCGTCCATGTCCTGTAGTTCCAGTCCCATGTCCTGTAGTTACTGTCCCATGTCCTGTAGTTCCTGACCCATGTCCTGTAGTTCCCGTCCATGTCCTGTAGTTCCTGTCCCATGTCCTGTAGTTACTGTCCCATGTCCTGTAGTTACTGTCCCATGTAGTGTAGTTCCTGTCCCATGTTGTGTAGTTCCCGCCCCATTGTAGTTACTGTCCCATGTCCTGTAGTTCCTGTCCCATGTCCTGTAGTTACTGTCCCATGTTCTGTAGTTACTGTCCCATGTTCTGTAGTTACTGTCCCATGTCCTGTAGTTCCTGTCCCATGTCCTGTAGTTACTGTCCCATGTCCTGTAGTTCCCGTCCATGTCCTGTAGTTCCAGTCCCATGTCCTGTAGTTACTGTCCCATGTCCTGTAGTTCCTGTCCCATGTCCTGTAGTTCCCGTCCATGTCCTGTAGTTCCAGTCCCATGTCCTGTAGTTACTGTCCCATGTCCTGTAGTTCCTGTCCCATGTTCTGTAGTTCCTGTCCCATGTTCTGTAGTTACTGTCCCATGTTCTGTAGTTCCTGTCCCATGTTGTGTAGTTACTGTCCCATGTCCTGTAGTTCCTGTCCCATGTTCTGTAGTTCCTGTCCCATGTCCTGTAGTTCCTGTCAAATGTTCCTGTCCCATGTTGTGTAGTTACTGTCCCATGTTGTGTAGTTCCTGTCCCATGTTGTGTAGTTCCTGTCCCATATCCTGTAGTTTCTGTCCCATATCCTGTAGTTCCTGTCCCATGTCCTGTAGTTCCTGTCCCATGTAGTGTAGTTCCTGTCCCATGTCCTGTAGTTCCTGTCCCATGTTCTGTAGTTCCTGTCCCATATCCTGTAGTTCCCGTCCCATGTTCTGTAGTTCCTGTCCCATGTTCTGTAGTTCCTGTCCCATGTCCTGTAGTTCCTGTCCCATATCCTGTAGTTCCTGTCCCATGTCCTGTAGTTCCTGTCCCATGTTCTGTAGTTCCTGTCCCATGTCCTGTAGTTCCTGTCCCATGTCCTGTAGTTCCTGTCCCATATCCTGTAGTTACTGTCCCATGTTCTGTAGTTCCTGTCCCATGTCCTGTAGTTCCTGTCCCATGTCCTGTAGTTCCCGTCCATGTCCTGTAGTACCTGTCCCATGTCCTGTAGTACCTGTCCCATGTCCTGTAGTTCCTGTCCCATATCCTGTAGTTCCCGTCCCATGTCCTGTAGTTCCTGTCCCATGTCCTGTAGTTCCTGTCAAATTTTCCTGTTCCATGTTCCAGTGTCGAACACCTTCAACCACACCTGTCAAGAGGACACGTTTATCTGCAGCCCGAAGGAAGCGTGTGACCTCCAGAGAAAAAGATGCGTCTGCCGAACCAACTTTCAATACGACCCCAGGAAAAGAAGATGCGAGTCCAAGAACCGCCTGGGCATGACATGTTCTGATCAGCCTCAGTGCGGCCCAAACGAGGCCTGCATCCAGGGGAGATGCAAGTGTAAGAAGGGGTTCACCTTCTTCAGCTTCCAAGAAGTCTGCATGGCTGGAGTTTCCAGAGGTATCAGATGTTTATATTACTTATACTGCTGAGATACTGTTTGTTGTTTAACGCCGCACTCAGCAATATCCCAGCTATATGACGGCTGTCTGTAAATAATCGAGTCTGGAAAAGACAATACTGTGATTGACATCATGAGCATGGATCCACGCAATTGGGATACGATGACATGCATGGACCAAGTCAGCGAGCCTGACCACCCGATCCCGTTGGTCGCCTTTTACGTAGATTACTAATATTGCTGAGATATTGTTTGTTGTTTAACGCCGCACTCAGCAATGTCCCAGCTATATGACGGCGGTCTGTAAATAATCGAGTCTGGACCAGACAATCCAGTGATTGACATCGTCAGCATTGATCTATCAATTGGGATATGATGACATGCATCAACCACCCGATCCTGTCAGTTGCCTCCTACGACAAGCAAGGTCACCTTTTCCGGCAAGCATGAGTTGCTGAAGACCTAGTCTACCGCTGAGATATTGAGACAGGTTGAGACAATGTTGAGTGATTGCTATGTTATTGCTTAGTTGATGATGAGGGTCGGTCGGGTAGCCTAGTGGTTAAAGCGTTGGATCGTCCCGCCGAAGACCCGGGTTCAATTCCCGACATGGGTGCAATGTGTGAATCCCATTGCTGGCATCCCCCCCTATCGTGATATTTCTGGAAAAAAAGCGGAGTAAACCTGTACTCACCCACACTCAAATACCGTAGTCGATGTAATAAGCGCACCGCTCTAATAAGCGCCCACGGTGATATTTGCTAATATATTGGCTTGTGAACAATCTCAATTAGCACCCCTTCCGATTGATCAATGTACACAACACGTATTTATTCATGTATGATTCGAGTGTTATATGCACCCTTGATTATTGGCAATTAAATTCTGGAAAAATATATCTGTCATACATCATGATGCATAAACATTTCAGGCTGTCAGCATAAACCACGAAATTTATCTTTCAACTCTGTTTCTAATAAGAGCCCCCTATTTCTAATTTTGAGACCGCCCTCGGCGCTTAATACGTCGAATACGGTAAATACCTTATAGGACTGCACATAGTCAGATCTAGATGTGGGGTGGATTCCAGGGGGGAGCGATATGTACTCCGAACCGTTGTGGTCCTGATGTTGAAGAAGTTGACATCCATAAATTCTCTTCCTCAAATGTAGTATGATGTAGGTAGGATTCAGCCTTGCTGCTGGCAGTGATAGGTTTTTCATGCGTGACGTATCGGGTTATTTGAAGTAACAATTTTTATGATGTCTCTACTGTTATATACTTGGCAAATGCCTTCGCTGCAACGGCGCATTCACCGGGGGCCCCAAGTTGATTGCGTATTTATTGACTGAGTAAACGATATTAGGGCTGCAACGATACACCTAGGTCACGATACGATACGTATCTCAATACTTACATCACGATTTGATACGTATCTCGATAAGCTACGATACACATAGTGACAAGAGAAGATAAGAGATTAAAATTAAACTTAGTTTATCAAAATGAAAAATTTAATGAAAGTGAATGAATGTTCATGAGGCATAAAAAATATACTGTAATGAGTATTTGAACTTAATGAATCATCTGCCATTTCTATGTCATGTCCAGCAAACACAAAATTAACAGTCCTACATAAGGACTAGATAAGTACCAGTAACTTGCCATTTTCACAGTAAAACCCAGACCGCCTCCGTGGTCTAATGGTAGAGCATCCACCTGGAGAGCGGAAGGTCCGGGGTTCGATCCCCAACCGCGTCATACCAAAAGATGTTAAGATGTTACTTGTTGTTACCCTGTCTGGCGCTCGGCATTAAGGGTCTAAAACAAGGACTGGTCGGCTCGGAGTCAGTATATTGTGTCTGAGTGGGGTATTCATGTTAAACTGCGGCATGGTATCTCAGTGAGCTAGCACTATAAATCGGCATCAATCCGGACTAGTACAAGCCGCCACACAAACACACACACACATGTACCTGCACGTCGCTAAATATAAGTGCAATAATCTTGGACGCGACGTTTAACCCTATTTCACCTCACCTCACCTCACCTCACCTCACCTCACCACACTAAGTCCCGGTTGGTTACTCTAGCAAAGGACGAGTGTCTGCTTTTCCCGGCATGTTTGAGTTAGAGACCGCTCAGCCAATCAGAAAGCTTGAACTGGTACTGATATACAAAGCTAGCAAAGCCGCTGTATTTTTGAAGACGTACGTGTGTGTAGCGAAAATTATATTGTCCCTACGTTTTTATGACTCGGTTCGAATTTGAAATTCATATAGGACATTAAGTTCAAAATTTAGAATTATACAATATGCCGTGATACGTATCGCAATACGACCTTGTGCATCGCAAAATATTGTGATACACTTTAAACCTCCAATACCCATATCACTGTGATATTGCTGAAATAGTGCTGTGATATCGATATGAAGTTGCTGAAACATTGATATGGTATTGATATGATATTGCTGTGGTATGTTTCATTGATATATGAGTTGTTTGAATCCCTGTTAATTCCTCACTCACTCATCCATCACCTGATGTTTCAGACTCAACGGTCAGCCCCCCTGTCACTGAGAGACCCCATGTGGTCACTATGCCCAGCAAACATCAACCACTGACCGGAGCCGTCCCTACCAACAACAGTGAGTACAACGTATCTGCCTAAAACCAACCAGCGCTGTCATTTGTTTGGTTCATAACTCTACAGCTTGTAAAAATGACCAATTGTCACGAAATGTGGCTCAGAAAATCACCTTATTCAAGAATGCACATGGCCCCCTTTTGTGATAATTGTGGGGCGGTCGGGTAGCCTAGTGGTTAAACTGTTGGCTCATCACGCCGAAGACCTGGGTTCGATTCCCGACATGGGTACAATGTGTGAAGCCCATTTTCCCTCGTCCCCCACCGTGATATTGCTGGAATAAAAAACAATTATGGGATTTTGATGATTTTGACCATTGCGGGGCAAGTGAAAAAGTACAATTTTGGCAAGGAGTTGGTTACTTCTCGAAATTCAAAATTTAAGGCTCAAAATAGACTTTTGAACATCTGCGGAGACTGCGCAAACGACATAGGGAATAAAAAAATTTTTGTCGGATTTTGATGATTTTGACCACCGCAGGGCTGGTTAAAATGTACAATTTTGTTAAGAAGTTGGTCACTTCTTGAAATTCTAAATTTTAGGCTCAAAATAGACTTTTGAACATCTGTGGAGACTGCGCAAACGATATGGGGAATGAAAAAAATTATCGGATTTTGATGACTTGTGTTAATTGCATATACATATCTACCCAAGACACCTGCCCCATCAAACAACAACACATCCTTATGATAAACAAACACGTAGAACAGTCACACCTCCCAAAACAAGCAACCATACAACACTATCACCACATGAAGAATTCCAACCACTGACAGATCAATCCTTAGAATCCAAATCCACAGCTAGCTCTTTCCAACTCCAACTACAGCCCTCCCTCCTCCCTAAACCAGCCCTGCTCCCAACCCTGACTTCAACACACAAGCCCAGCCCCACTTCATATCAGTCCTTGCCATACCACTACCACACAACCAACCCCACTACAAGCCAACCCCTCTACAAGCCAACCCAACTACAAGCCAACTCCACTACAAGCCAACCCCACTACAAGCCAACCAGCTACAAGCCAACTCCACTACAAGCCAACCCCACTACTAGCCAACCCCACTACAAGCCAACCCCACTACAAGCCAACCCCACTACAAGCCAACCCCACTAAAAGCCAACCCCACTAAAAGCCAACCCAACTACAAGCCAACCCAACTACAAGCCAACCCAACTACAAGCCAACCCCACTAAAAGCCAACACCACTACAAGCCAACCCCACTACTAGCCAACACCACTACAAACCAAACCCACTACAAGCCAACCCAACTACAAGCCAACCCCACTACAAGCCAACCCCACTACAAGCCAACACCAAACACATCGACCATAGTCTCCCCTACTGGTTGGATGATACACTGATGGATCGCGATATCTTACTTCCCGATACAAGCATCGATCTTAGTCAAACGCTAAGTACAAATATCGATTCATACCTTAAATGTTAACTTTAATGGCTTTATTGATAAGTATCTTTTTTTATTCTCATTCCCAAATTTGAAAAGCGTGACATTCGGCATAGCAAAATGGATGTAATTAAGTGTTAAGCTTGATCACACATGCACACACACAATGCACACATGCACACACACATATGCACACATGCACACACACATGCACATACGCACACACATGCACACACACGTGTCGCTATTTAAGTGCAATAATCTTGATGGGAATGTTTACTCCATCTCACCTCACCTCACCTCACCTCTTCACCTTACATCACCTCACCGCATCTCACCTCACCTCACCTTTAGATTGTGGTAACGCCATACCAATATGTCCTGCATTCTGCTCCAGACACAGCCATCACCTCACCTCACCTCACCTCACCTCACCTCACCTCACCTCACCTCACCTCACCTTCAGACTGTGGTAATGCCATACCAATATGTCCTGCATTCTGCTCCAGACACAGCCATAATCTCACCTCACCACACCTCACCGCACCTCACCTCACCTCACCTCACCTCACCTCACCTCACCTCACCTTCAGACTGTGGTAACGCCTTACCAATATGTCCTGCATTCTGCTCCAGACACAGCCATCATCTCGGCATCTGTCGTTGGCGGCGTCCTGGTCCTCTGCCTCATCTGCATGGTCGTCTTCTTCCTCGTCAAACGCGTCCGTCGCCCCTACCAGGACCGTGAGATTCTGCTGTCCAATGACGACACTGACGTCATCATGTAACATGGCGCCTACAGCAACGGAAACAGATCTGAGATTAATGATAACACCAGGTCCCCGTTCCACAAATCAATTGTAGTGCTACGACTGTCGTAAGTCTATGTTAAAGAATGGGAGTTACGATCATCTTAGCGCTACGATCGCTTTGTAGAACAGGGCCTGGTGACCTGTGTTAATATCATCTTAATGTCGGTGATGACATCAAGTTAATGCTAACCTCAGCTGTACGAGGAGCTTGGCATCAATTAAATGTCGACATTGACAAGAATGTCTGATATTTTAAATAAGTGATATCCAAATACTATATCAGCTAGGTTTTAGTGTCAACATTGTCAATGCTGACATCATTAATGTGAATTTTGACAATTTGTCAGTATTGAACTCCGCTATATTTCAGTACAGACAAAGTCTCTTGTTCAGTGATGACACCAGGTGTATCTCAGTGTGACAAATTAAAATGTCAATGTACGTCTGCAGACTTATATTCCAAAACAAGCATTATTTAAGTTTATAGCATTCGGTAAAACGAGAAATTGCCAAGTTCAAAACTGCACAAAAGATTGTCCAATTCAGCTTATCTGTTCGCAGTGAATCAGTCAAATTAGTGGTCCTTAATCACCCTGAAGCGGCCGATCTGATCGAGTGCCTTACTGCTGTCGACTCAACTCTGGCCTCAATTACAGGGGGCATCAGTTCCAAGGTTTTCCTAGATGTTCCTAGATGTTCCTTAACATTTTGTTCTAATACGATAAGGCAGGATAGGAGATCAATAATCGATTACTTGACTGATTACTCGACTGATTGTTTTCCTGATTACTCGACTGATGATTTGCCTGATTACTTGATTGATTACTAACCTGATTACTCGACTGATTACTGGACTGATTACTTACCTGATTACTGGACTGATTATTTGCCTGATTACTCGACTGATTATTTGCCTGATTACTTGATTGATTACTAACCTGATTACTCGACAGATTACTAACCTGATTACTCGACTGATTACTTGCCTGATTACTGGATTGATTACTAACCTGATTACTCGACTGATTTTTTGCCTGATTACTCAACTGATTATTGCCTGATTACTAGACAGATTACTCTACATATTACTTGCCAGATTACTTGACTTATTATTTGCCTGATTACTCGACTGATTATTGCCTGATTACTAGACAGATTACTCGACATATTACTTGCCAGATTACTTGACTTATTATTTACCTAATTACTCGACTGATTATTGCCTGATTACTCGACAGATTACTCGACTGATTACTCCTTTAACAACCAGTTAAACAGCTCCGTGGAGATGATTCAACTGTAGTTGGAGCTGTTATTTACACAATAAAAATGTCAGTCTCTCTCACTGTAAACATGACTTGAATTTCACCAGCTGTGGAATTGCTTGTCTAACTCTAATGTACATTTGTCAGCAATTCAACTGAACTGTCACATACATCCGTGTTTCCTGTGTTAGAGATTAAGGGAATACTTGAGACTTCTACCAGATGTTAGTCCCGTATTCCCCATGCTTAGCGCCCTGATCTGGTAAGCGACCCATGACCAACTCCTTGACCAATCTGTATGTAATCTTTACAAACGCCCCTACCAGGGCTCAACATTATATGTTAGGGCTGGGACGGGTAACTCCTCTTGAAACCAACAGCGGGTACCCAGGTAGGGTCGAGTACCTATCTCTTGATACCAACAGCGGGTACCCAGGTAGGGTCGAGTACCTATCTCTTGAAACCAACAGCGGGTATCCGGGTAGGGTCGAGTACCTATCTCTTGAAACCAACAGCGGGTATCCGGATAGGGTCGAGTACCTATCTCTTGAAACCAACAGCGGGTATCCGGGTAGGGTCGAGTACCTATCTCTTGAAACCAACAGCGGGTACCGGGGTAGGGTCGAGTACCTATCTCTGAAAACCAACAGCGGGTACCCAGGTAGGGTCGAGTACCTATCTCTTGAAACCAACAGCGGGTACCGGGGTAGGGTCAAGTACCTATCTCTTGAAACCAACAGCGGGTACCCGGGTAGGGTTGGGTAATAGGGGTGTGGGTACCCGGGTAGTAAATCAGGACTCGTCCCAGCCCTATCATATATATTCTTAAACTTATCCCAGAAATTGATCTCGGAACTTGATACTGACAGAAGAATGTATGTGCTACTTTTAGTATTGTATCCAGTACCTTGCTACACTCACGTGCCATCATTGTGCCAGTTTTCTATGATCTGCCGAACCATCTTATCTTGTGTCAATGCTAAAGCACGGGTGGCCCAGTCGTCTAAGGCGCCGCGATTCGCTGTGCAGAGTTGCGTCCCCTGGGCACGCCAGAAACCTATGATTGTGGGTTCGAATCCCGGTTCGCCCCGATTATGTTTCTATGTTTGTCAGCACCATACCCGTGCTCGTGGGTTTCACCTAAGTGGTAAACGTCCGAGACCTGCATCACTTCGGGCTTTCCTCCCATATTAAGCTGACATGCTGCGATATAACTGGAATACTGTTAAAAGCGGCGTTAAACCAAACTCACTCACTCATTCCCCTCAGAATCTCGTTACCATGTACGTCCTCTTGGCATATATTCATCTTGAATCATTACTCCATTTTTTTACGATCTGCTGAACCATTATGTATTATTTGATCGAATCTCATTAAAATCAGATCTTTGTTCTCGCTGTCACTAAACAAAGATCTGAGGACATCCCATTACAGGTCACGTCAAAACGACCTCTCATCCAACCAATCAGAGCGTTGCTTACCAGATCATGAAAGTGACTGTCGGAATGTGTTTTCTAATCATGAAACCTCGAAATATTAAACAGCAGGTATTCCGAACAACAGTTACAGGTTTTATGATTATATCCATACAATCTAAGCCAACTATAAGCCATTACAGAATTTTAAAAAATTTAATCGAGAATACGTCAAAATATATTTGGAAGCACAGTCGCCAGTTTGAAACTAGTGTTGTAAAGCTCGAGAAAGCTGCCTTCTGATTGGCTAATGTTGATATCTTGTCAGTCATTTCATTGGTCGGTCAAAGTTCACGTAAGGTGGTTCTGACATGACCTGTAATGGGATGTCCTCAGATCTTTGTTTAGCGTAGGAAAACTAAGATCTGATTTTAATGAGATTGTATTTGATCTGAGGGAGTCCTGAATATTTTGAAAGAAATTAACTTGTTCCAGAAAATGCTCAAAAACAGTCATTTTGCTTCAGATTTTACAAACTAAAACAATATTGTTCGCTGAAGATGACGAGTATCCTGAAGAGAGGACATTTTGGTCCCACCTATCAGAGAACAGAATTGTATGTCTTGATGCAAAATATTCTCTTGCTAACAAAATTCACAGTCCCCTTAGATGTTCAATGGGTGGTCCAAGGTCTGCCATAGCTGAATAATCTGTCGAACATCTGCCACAGATCTGAATCCTTCCATGGATAGGATTCCGATATACTGCTCAGCTGTTGATGATGATGATGATGATGATGATGATGATGAAATAATATATCCCTATCAACAGTTGTGTGGTATATGACTTTGCAATCACTTGTTATAATGTATTATGATTATATGCCTGCCGTAAAAGGCGACTATGCTTGTCGTAAGAGGCGACTAACGGGATCGGGTGGTCAGGCTCACTGACTTGGTTGATGCATGTCATCGATCCCAATTGCGTGGATCGATGCTCATGAGGTCAATCACTGGATTGTCTGATCCAGACTCTATTATTTACAGACTGCCTTCATATAACTGGAATATTGCTGAGAGCGGCGTTAAACAACAAACAAACAAAGTTTATGGTATTTAGGATTGTTTGCGAATATGTCCCTGATATATAATAAATATAGTCTCTGTGTTTCTTGTACATACTCTTGCATATTTTGGGGGGGATGGAGTATTGTGAGCATCTTGCCAGATTTTTGCATCTCCATCCCACTTCAAGGCTCCTCAAGCAGGTAAGAGGGTCCTGATGGGTGGGTCCCATAAGCAGTAAGCAGGAAAATTTAGGGTACTTTTTCATTAAGCAGTAATTTTTCTCCTTTTTCAATAAAATAGTTGCGAAAAATTCTTAATCGGCCATGGAGGGACATGGGACTTTTAATTCTGCTTTCGTTTCATCCTGACAATTCATATTTTTAATACCTGGTAAAATCTCAAATCGCTAAACATTCTAGACTGGTCCCCTGCGTCAGTTACGCAGCCTGCTTTCTGTGGTGAAGCATTTGTGTCTTGAAGACAGACTGTTTTTGACCATTTTAATAATTTTACGATAAGCAGTAAATTGTTTATTTACGTTAAGCGGTTTTTTTTTGGTATGTTACTATAAGCATTTATGATATAAAAAAAGATGACTTTTACGTTTACGATAGTGTTTGAAGTGTGTTTTACGTTAAGCATTAAAACCTATCAGGACCCTCTGGTATTTGGAAAAGATGACAACTGAAGATCTTGTTGACAATTATTTTTGCCTCTCCATGATAAGAACTTGACTGATACTGTAAACGTTTCATTTCCTGAAAACAATTTGGAAAAAATATTTTCAAGTTTGGGGATTTGAAAACATGACAGAAGATATAAAATGATTACCGTATTCGACGTGATAAGCGCACAGGGCGATCTCAAAATTAGAAAAAGGGTCTCTTATTAGAATGTTATTTTGGTGAAAAAAAAAGAGTTAAGGGATAAATTTCATGGTTTATGCTGACATCCTGAAATGTTTATATACGACAGATGTATTTTTCCAGAATTTAATTGCCCATAACAAGTGCATATTATACACAAATAAATAAGTCTTGTGTACATTGATCAATCGGAAGGGGTGCTAATTGGGATAGTTCACTAGCCAATATATTAGCAAATATCGCCGTGGGCGCTTATTAGAGCGGGGCGCTTATTACGTCGAATACGGTATATGAAGTTAGAAGTATGAAGTTGGTAAGGAACAAAATATTTGAAACAAACCATATTTCAGGTTGTAGGATAGCTGCAGATGATTTTTATATTTGAGATGATGTTTAAATGTCTCATTTTTAGTAATTTTGAGAAAAATTTACGTTTAAAACGGAGGAAATATTTGTAAGGGGGAGTATATTTTGTCACATCGTCGCTTTTCAGTGTGTGTATTGATTCTAGTGTCCCTTGCCATGATATTGCTGGGATCTTGCTAAAAATTGCATGAAAACATACTCACTCACTCACTCTGTGTAATTATAATCTGAACTTGACAGCCATGATTTGCCAAAGTATTGGCAGACTAAATATCTGTTCTCCTCTGTATTATAATACTCATCTTCTTAATACCATCATCGTCCTTGTTGCCAACGTGTTTTTATGCATTAATTGTGGTGTCTGGCTTATTTTTGTCGACTGACATTGTGTTATAAAATGTATAATTTGAGATTTGAGATTCATTTATTATTTGTCCGTGAAGACTTGTTTCATAAACATACAGCTGTATAACTCATTGTGTATGTAACGAAAAAATACGATGTGGCTATTCGTTGTGCAGAGCTGAACCTCTGGGTTTTATGTTCGTGGGTTTGAATCCCAGGTTTGTAAGCACCATACCCGTACCCATTGTTTCACGACGCTGGTAAATGTGACGCGCTGCCAAACCTTCAATGATTCCATATAATCCCTTAGACTCGACTGCATTTTTTCTTTGCCAAGCAGGGTACGGGTAAAACAAATTATACAGCCTTCTTTGTGATAAGACATACCAATTTTAATTCTAATTTTCTTGTCCAAGAACATATAGAAAGAAAGAAAAAACTGAAACTATCGGTTTGATTTGAGGTTAATTTCTCAAAAGAAATTGTGAAAAAAATATTAACCAAAAATATAAATATAAAGAACTATTTCTTGATTTCTATTTGTGTGGAAGGTCAGTCTACACAGTCTGTGCATCATAATAATTGATTGACCTGACGTTATGATGTATGTGCTTGCTTATATTTTCTTTGAATTAAATATTTTGACTCATTACTCTTTATAGTGTGAGAAAATATTTATAAAAACTTGCCTTGTATCACTCTCGAGAAATATTTTGTACATTTCAATTTTTTCTCTCAGTATTATGAAAATTAATTTTTATAGAATTTTTTGATTGAATCTAGCAGTGGAAATGAAAGATTTCCATCTTTTTCTGTTATTTTCTATTACAAGACCTTATATTTGCCCATGCGTGACCTGGCTGAAGTGTGTCATTGTGTGAGGGTTTGGGTTGTCGATCAAGTTATCAACCACTAGGTCTACAGCGGGGATTGGTTGGCTCTCACTGCCATGGGATGGCTGAATTATGGCTACCGTATTCGATGTAATAAGCGTCCAGGGCGCTCTCGAAATTAGAAATAGGGGGCTCTTATTAGAATATTATTTTGTAGGAAAAAAGAGATTTGAAAGATAAATTTCATGGTTTCTGCTGACAGCCTGAAATGTTTATATGCGACAGATACATTTTTCCAGAATTTGATTGCCCATAATTAAGAATGCATATAACACAGAGTGCGTATTTTACGCGAATAATTAAGTCATGTGTACGTTGATCAATCGGAAGGAGTGCTAACTGGGATTGTTCACTTGCCAATATATTAGCAAATATCGCCGTGGGCGCTTATTAGAGCGGGGCGCTTATTACGTCGAATACGGTAATTGTGGCACAGAACAACATTCACTCACAAAGTTGAACATGGTTTGACAAATATGCTGGTCTGCAAGACCAATGCCAGTAAACATTTAACAGGGCCAAATGTTTTGTAATGGTTGTCAAGCTGGCTTGTGGAAAATATGAAATTTCATTCTCCGTACACAATGTAATAAATTTTGAATCTTAAATATGAAATTGTTTAAATGTTTGTTTAGATGTTTTGCAGATTTATTATCAATTTTCTGTGAGAAGTGATTTTTGTGTAACACCCAGCGCTGTTGGCTACAGAAGACAAGTGTAGTTGTAGTACCAAAGGAAGGTTATGCCTATTTTTGTCCAAGTTTTCTTATTTTTAGACAGTGTCTTGCTTTTTTTTAAGCAGACCATCTTTGACAATTGTGATTTTGTATATGGCAGTAGATATTTTCTGAGATTTGTACTGGTTTATTCTGCTTAATAAGACAAATTAAATGCCATATTGAAAAATGATTTGATGTTTGTATAAGGTATTGTTTCGAATGCTTACCGACTGGTTATTTCTTATTGGGAAGGGGGTGAGATTGTGAGGGGTGGGGGTGAGATTGCGAGCGGTGGGGGTGAGATTGTGAGGGGCGGGATGAAATTGTGAGGGGTGGGGTGAATTTGTGAGGGGTGGGAGCGAGATTGCAAGCGGTGGGGGTGAGATTACGAGCGGTGGGGGCGAGATTGCGAGCGGTGGGGACGAGATTGCAAGGGATGGGGGTGAGATTGTGAGGGGTGGGGACAATATGTTTCATGAAATGGGGGGGGTCGGCAAAACATGATATCATCCCCAAACCCCTATAATAAATGACCAGTCCCTTATTGCAAAGTCGTTATTAGAATTGTCTTGAATTGAAATCAAAACTTTCTTAACATCAGATGTTAATTCTCATCCTGGAGGTGCTTAGGCGTTCTAAAGGCTTTGTTCTTGTGCATGGCTTGATGTTGTGTAAAACTGTGTGTTAATGAATATACATGTATATCTATATAAGGTTGTGTACAAATAGCTTTATTACCTGTGTAAACAATTCTTTGTATCTGTCCATCCAGAGATATTTTCTTTGAATTTTCATCTATGCATATTATTTAGAGATGGTTTCTTTTTTTTTATTGTTGTTTCGCGTTAATTTCTCACATCCCATATTTATACCTTGATATCCAGGGGGATTTTTAGAATCACGGCCCTGTGGCGCCAATGTCCACTGGGCGGAAATATGGCAGGGTTGGAATGTCCCAAGCCAGTATAAGCTTGGCCACATGTTACATTTTGAAATGGCCCCGGGAATACCAAACCATGGTAGCTAGATTTCCCCCTTCATCTTGCAAACTGTTTTACTGGTTTTCTTGCCAGTTTTCTTGTTGATAGGAATCTTTTTTAACCCACCCTGGGTATGCTTGGTTGGAGAATTATGATCTTTGTGTTTGATCAACATTTTTTTTGTCTTGTTTCTTTTTATATTAAACAATTCATGTATTCTTTATAGAAATAAAGCCTTACCAAAAAAAGTGGTGTTCATTGGTGCCTCCTCATCCTCATCATCCTCAACATCCGCAACATCCTCAACATCCGCAACATCCTCAACATCAGGCTTCTGAACTTGTTGGTTGGTTGGTTTGTTTTTTGTTTAACGCCACACTCAGCAATATTCCAGCTATATGACGGCGGTCTGTAAATAATCGAGTCTGGACCACACAAGCCAGTAATTGGTAACATGACATCGATCCACGCAATTGGGATACGATGACATGCATCAACCAAGTCAGCGAGCCTGTCCACCCGATCCCGTTAGTCGCCTTTTACGACAAGCATGGGTTGCTGAAGACCTATTCTACCCCGGAATCTTCACGGGTCAGTGTGGTGTGGTGTGGTGTGGTGTGGTGTGGTGTGGTGTGGTGTGGTGTGGTGTGGTGGTGGGGTGGGGCGTGGCGTGGTGTGGGTCAGTGTGGTGTGGGTCAGTGTGGTGTGGCGTGGCGTGGCGTGTGGTGTGGCGTGGCGTGGCGTGGCGGCGTGTGGTGTGGTGTGGTGTGGTGTGGTGGTACTGTGTGGTGTGGTGGTACTGTGTTGTGTGGTGTGGGGTGGGGCGTGGCGTGGCGTGGGGTGGGGTGGGGTGGGGCGTGGTGTGGTGTGGTGTTTCATTGGCGACCTCTTTTTGTACATAACTCCCTGGACAGACTCTATCCCCTAGACCATGGAGGCGATCACTTAATATGCGACTTGGCTGGTATCAGTCAAATCACAGCGTTTATGTGTACTGGGAGGAAGTGACGCACCACTTTAAGCCCTGGAATGCTGCAGACCACGACCTTAAGGCGATTATACAATCTAAATCCACAAATAGAACATCCTCACACAACCAAGGGAGGTAATCATTCAAGTAATTGCAGCACTGCAAAATCCAAGGATGTCTGTACTGTTAAACTTGTTAAGTAGTGAGATATGTAAGGGATGCAACTCTGCACAACAAATTGCAGCTGTAGATTACAAGGCAGTCTGTACTTCCTAGTTATTGTGATGGTGAAATGGGATTTAACGTCGCGTCCAAGATTATTGCACTTATATAGCGACGTGCATGTACGTGTGTGTGTGTGTGTGTGGTTGATGCCGATTTATAGTGCTAGCTTAATGAGATACCATGCCACAGTTTAACATGAATACCCCCACACAGACAGAGTATACTGCCTCAGAGCCGACCAGTCCTTGTTTTAGCCCCTTAATGCCGAGCGCCAGACAGGATAACAACAAGTACCATCTTTTAACGTCTTTTGGTATGGCGCGGCCAGGGATCGAACCCCGCACCTTCTGCTCTCCGGGCAGACGCTCTACCACTAGACCACGGAGGCGGTCACTTCCTAGATATATGCAATCAGAAGTTACTGCTGTTAGCGACAACGAAACAAATCCTGATGAAAATAGTAAAATTTATTTCACGTTATCCTATACAAAACTATATACATCAGGATGTAGGTTCAACAACGAACCATTACAGGATGATAATATGAAATGTTTCCATGACAACTCCTCTTAGAGCCAGTTGTCATGGTTACAACATCTTGGAGGCTTTACTGAAACAGATTGCATAAATAGGTCGACATGATGTACAGAAGAATAAAGCCAGATTCATGTACAAATTGGAGTTAAATATGGAAAGAAATCTGTTACAAAGATAACATGATATCCTGTAGGACAAGAGAAGCAAATCCATAAGACCACATAATCAGTTGGTGAAAATGGATACAAGTCAATATTCAAATTATATGAAAGGAAAGACAGCAGCTTTCTGGGCCCAATCTCACTAAAATCAGACCTTAGTTCTCGCTACCACTAAACAAAGATCTGAGGACATCCCAGTAGAGGTCACATCAGAACAACCTTTCATCCGACCAATCAGAGCGTCGCTTACCACATCATGAAAGTGACAGTCGGAATGTGATTTCTAATCATGCATCCTCGAAAACTTCAACACGGGGTGTTCCGAACGATAGTTACAATCTAGATCATCTATTAGCGATTCCAGAATGTTCTTTTGTTCAGGTCTCAAATTTTTAATTGAGAATTTGTCAAAATATGTTTCGAAGCGTTGTTGCCAATTTGAAAATAGTGCCGTAAAGCACGAGACAACTGCCTTCTGATTGGTCATTCAATTGGTCGGTTAAAGTTCGCGCAAGGTTGGTCTGACGTGCCCCGTAATGATATGTCCTCAGATCTTTGTTTAGCAGTAGCGAGAACTAAGATTTGATTTTAATGAGATTGTCTGGGCCCAGATTACACAGCATTTGCCTCAGGCAGCAGCTCTCAATTCACTGATCACGCAAGCCTCTTCAATCCTTTGGGTTAGTTGTGTTAGGGTAGGTTACCCCCAACTCTATACTTAGCCCTTGTATCCATTCAAGCACTGTTTACCATTCTGATCTAACACCCCTTCTCAATCCTTAGTGTTGGGTACACCTTTACGATCCTCAGTCTCAGTTGTGAGTTAGGGTATGGGCTGGCTATGTTCAATCTCATGACAAAGTAATCCTAGTTCGACAGAAAAATGGATACTGTGCATGCACATGAAGGTAATAAATTGTAACTGATAACTTGGTAACTTAATTATTTGGCTGATTAGAGTAACCTTAGTTTTAGCTTTAAGATGTCAGTGAGTGAGTTGGGTTTAACGCCGCTTTTAACAGTATTCCAGTTATATCACGGCGTGTCAGCTTAATGTTGGAGGAAAGCCCGAAGTGATGCAGGCCTCAGACGTTTACCACTTCGGTGAAACCCACGAGCACGGGTATGGTGCTGACAAACCTAGAAACCTAATCGGGGTGAACCGAGATTCGAACCCACAATCATAGGTTTCTAGCGTGCCAAGGGACGCAATTCTGCATAGCGAATCGCAGCACCTTAGACAACTGGGCCACCTGTGCCCCCTTCAAGATGTCAACCCAAATTGGATCCATCACATTGTGCTAATCGAAATCCCCAAAAGAATCATCAGGAAACTTGACCAAGTGAGAAAATCCTTGACTGGTTGCAACAATCTGATTGGTCAATAGTAGCACTACCATCAAGGATCTGCCGGAACACTGTGACTGCTTCATGGAACGAGACAAAACTCAAACTCTATGCTGAGTCCATGGATTTGAGGCAATGATGGAGACAATGTAATGTTTGGGGAGAGTGACATCAAATTCTTTCTCGGGGCCTGTTCCACAAAGTCATCTTAGCACTAGGGTGAGTTACGATTGTATGTGGAACGGAGCTGTGATGAGATGGTGGGACTGACCTCCAACAAGCTCCTCTATCACTCACGCCTTACATTCTGTCTTGGATGCGTGTCTTACAGATCGGCTGCCCTTCAAATTACTTAAAATTGGGATTTTGTGTTTTTGTGTCATAAATATCATAGATCAGGAATAGTTGGTTGGTTTGTTGTTTAACACACTCAGCAATATTCCAGCTATATGACGGCGGTCTGGAAATAATCGAGTCTGGACCAGACAATCCAGTGATTGAGACAATGAGCATCGATTCATGCAATTGGGATCAGTGACATGCATCAACCAAGTCAGCGAGCCTGACCACCCGATCCTGTTACTCGCCTTTTACGACAAGCATAGTCGCCTTTTACGGCAAGTATGGGTTGCTGAAGGAATATAAATTGTATTATGTGAGGCTTTGAACCAGTGAAGCCTCAGAGATACTTCTACCGCTGATCAAAACAAATCTTCAAGAGGGTTGAAAGAATTGTAATTTTTTCCCTTCCAACCAAACTTTTCAGTAATCTGTTAAGCAGTCTGACAAAAATAATTCAACCTACTCCAAACTGAAATTCTTCTTCCACTTTCTTTCAATAATCACTTGAAGACTTGTACATGTGCATTGTATAGCCGAAGAGCCCTTGGTGTTTACAAGGCAACTCATTGTTACACCACTCTCCCCCATTCATATCCACAAGTTCACCTAAAGCGATCCTTCTTTCAACATTCGCTCACAGCATTGTTAGTTTTTCTTACAGAGGTTTTATCAGTGTTGAGACCTTAGACTGAATAGGCAGAGAGCATGAGAATAACATTATCTGAGGTCATATACAGATTTACTTCCCTTCTTCAAATATTCATCACATGAAACAACTGTCATCTTCCCTAGGCAAGGGAGTTGGCTGACTTAGTAAGTCCAGTTTCCAGCCTTGCCGAACGAGGTTGGAATTTCAGGGCGGGATTGTAGCGCCTCCAGTGGTTATTACGAGTTATGTCCCTTGTATGTATCTCCTACTGACCAACCCGATTCCACCTCTCACATCACTGCTTTGGCTTCAAATAAAATGGCGGCACCCAGTCAAGAGGAAGATGAACAACTACAGGTTTTAGATGATATGGGAAGCTAACAAATTTTTATCCAGAGCAGGTGGTGTTCACTGATACAGATGCATTGGTTTGTTTGTTGTTTAACGCCGCACTCAGCAATATTCCAGCTATATGACGGCGGTCTGTAAATAATCGAGTCTGGACCAGACAATCCAGTGATTGATATCATGAGCATCGATTCACGCAATTGGGATATGGTGACATGCACCAACCAAGTCAGCGAGCCTGACCACCCGATCCCGTTAGTGGCCTCTTACGACAAGCATAGTTGCCTCTTAAGGTAAACATGGGTTGCTGAAAACATGTTCTACCCCGGATCTACAAGAGCAGGTGGTGTTCAGTGATACAGATGCATTGATGGACTGGGTCTATGAGCGAAGCAGTTGATTAGGATAAAGAAACAAAATGTCGACAGTCTTAGCGATATTGCCCTCGATACTGGCCTTGACAAGAATTAATACTAGGTTTAATGCATGGACACACTGACAATCTTTATCCATGAGTTCATTTCATCTAGTCCTCAGTTTATTTCAGGACAAGTGATTCAAGTAAAATTACAAGATTTGGGAGAAGACAAGCAGTCCTTCTGACTGTCACAGTGCCAGGACTATCAGTCTGCCACACTCAGACTTGCTCCATGTTAAATATTACGGCTTCCCTTGACGTCTGCTGCTATATTATTTGAATCATGTGACCCCATAAATATTTCCTTGTTGATATTAGGGCTTGGCAAGGAACCCTTGTATGGCCAGGACGGGTAACTCAGGTTTGTTTGTTTGTTTGTTTGTTTGCTTGTTGTTTGTTTGTTTTTTGTTTGACTCTGCACTCAGCAATAGGTAACTCAGGTACTCGTGAGTAGGACCGAGTGCTCACCGTACTATCTTGACCTGTCCTGAGTCACATGATATAATGATAATAACCATAAAATTTCATGCTTACAATGCAATCCCTAATGTTTGCATTTCTTTCCAACCATGCACACATTTCTCTGACTTGTACATGTGTATGCATGATCAGAACGTTTTATATGTCATCTCAATTGTTTCTGCAGGGCTCTACTAAAACAATTCAGACATTTTGTACCCAACTCCAGCAATAGGGGGTCGGGTAGTAAATGTAGACTCGTCCCAGCCCCATATCCTTTGTGTTCATGCAAAAGTTCACACTGCTTTAATAGACAGTGTTCCTTTGGCCAACACACTGAAATGCTTGTAAGAACCAGCGAAGTGATTGTTTTCACTGAGAAGCTGGATGCTGGGAGGCAACACCAGGTAAAGCCTCGAAGACGAAGAGACAATGATGGGGAGGGGGATTCCTTAAAGTTCATTCCCCAGAGGATTTCTCGGGTGTTTTGACGATTTCGTTGAGCTTCTTCTTGTATCCGTCCGCCTCCTCCTGCTTCTGCTGCAGCTGGCGCTTGTATTCCTCCGCCTGCTTCTGTACCTCCTCCAGCTGCCTCCGCAACCGATCCTGGCCGGGGTCGTTTTCATCAGCCTGTTACCATGGAAACAAACATCTCATTAAAATCAAATCTTTTACCAGAGCTACAGATAAGCTGCGTATTTGCGTAAAATACCTCCCCAAAATATTCAAAACCCAATTACTATGAATTAACTTGCCTACAGAAACGCATGCATTAAATGAAAACTAAAATATATAAAACACCCTCCAAACATATTCAAAACCTAATTACAGTAGAACACGGATATAATGAACATGGATATAGCGAACAAACAGATACAATGGACTGTTAAAAAATCTCCTATATAATATGATATAAAATTTACGTATATAACGAACTCTCTACAGCGAACTAACGGATACAGCGAACTGATATCTGATCACCGACAAGCCCAACTATCACTAATTAGTGACGTGTATAGCGAAATGAGAAATCTCACTCAGTGTCAAGTGTCACTGACAACTGGCTGTAAGCAATCAGCGGCGAATCAATACAATCAGCGGTGACGGATCAACCTTGTTAAATTTGCATTGTGTTAATCTTACCTGTACATGTAATATGAAACGAGGCTAAAGCAAAACCACCGACTACACATCTCGTATGTAAATTGTAAAATGAAAATTTGTTATTTGATAACAATCTTCGGAAAATGTTATGAATTTAATGTTATTAAATGAATGTTATAAATTATTATCAATTGAATGATCACTGCTAATACAAGTCAATGCTGCAGTTATGTGTATTGTGTTTTGACTTATCCAAGATGGCGGACGTTTCCGAGCGAAAACGTGTATAACGAACAACGGATATAACCAACTGATTTCTCTGGTCCCTTGTAGTTCGTTATATCCATGTTCTACTGTATTATTAATTAACTTGCGTAGAGAAGCGCATGCATTAAATGGAAAACGAAAACGATAAAAACAGCATGCGTAAATACTCAATGAAGCTTTTTCAGCATGCGTACAATAAAGCTAATTTCGGAAATACAATTACGAGCTAATTTACTTCCTGAGTTCCCCCCCCCTTCCGGAAATTTATATAGTAATTATTTTTCGTTTTAAATGAAAATCGTCCGGCAACCGAGGTTTCCGGATATTTGAAGTCGGTATAAGCAGGGCATGACTGTATTCTGTTTATTTAAGATATTTGTGACTTAAGGCTTACTGATGAATTTACGCCAATTTGACTCTGAATTGGTCCCAATAAGCGCCCACCCCTTCTGTCTTTAATTTAAGCGCCCTGGGCGCTTATTGGGTCGAATACGGTATATTTCTACGATACAATGTCACTGCACTCATTCTTACATCCTCAGCCATAACTAGTGGCGTTTCCTCCGTGGGTAGAGCATCTGTTTCTGTTAGAGCGACCTCCTCCAGGATTACCTCCCCTTGACCATCCTCCGTTTTGATTTTTTTCAACAGGGGCTCTGTGATTTCTGTCTCATCAACTAAAAGGAAGCAAGGGAGATATGATTATCAGCAAGTGTTACCCATAACCCTCTAAGTCGAAGTCTGACGTGAGTAGAAAACATGGGTACCGAAAATTATATGAAGTTTTCCGCCATATTCATTGGCCTAGAAGCTGAAGTGTGTCATTCGACAGACACGCATATTGACTCCAAGACAGGTCTGCTAACGTAAGGTATTATAAGTTACTAAAATTAGAATGGGAATTACCCAGAATGGTATTCCCCAAACCTGAGCCAATCTGACTGTTGGAGGTGAGGTGAAATTGGGTTAACATCGCGTCCAAGATTATTGCACTTATATATAGCGATGTGCATGTACGTGTATGTGTTTGTGTGGCTGCTTGTACTAGTCCGGACTGAGGCCGATTTATAGAGCTAGCCCACTGAGATACCATGCCGCAGTTTAACATGAATACCCCACTCAGACACAGTATACTGACTCCGAGCCGACCAGTCCTTGTTTTAGCACCTTAATGCAGAGCGCCAGACAGGGTAACAACAAGTACCATCTTTAAATGTCTTTTGGTATGACACGGCCAGGGATCGAACCCCGGACCTTCTGCTCTCCGGGCGGACGCTCTTCCACTAGACCACGGAGGCGGTCTGACTGTTGGAACCTGCTAACGTTATTGCAGCTAACAATTGATGGACATGTTGAATCTGTTTTTTTCTCCTGATCTTAGATTAAAATAATTATGAACCTTCGGCTAAACAAAATAATAGTCTTGGTTCTCAGGTACCACCCGCATCATCATAAAGTGTGCAGCACATTTTGTTTTTATTTCCATGTTAATTTTTTTTAATAAAAATCCTAATTCACAATGCACAAAATAAAATTGGAATTGGAAACAAAAATGAAACGTGCAATGAACTTTATGATAATGTGGGCAGTGCCTGAGAACCAAGATTATTATTTTGTTTAGCCTTATATGAGGTCAGTACCTGTTTATACAGACCATGTCTTGGTTAATATTGCTTTTTACCCGTGAAGATCTGAGGTGGAATAGGTCTTCAGCAACCAATGCTTGCCCTAAAAGGCAACTATGCTTGTCGTAAGAGACGACTAACAGGATCGGGTGGTCAGGCTCACTGACTTGGTTGATGCATGTCAAATTTTGATAATCCTGCACACAATTCTGCAAACTTTTGAGCTTAGTTTTTCGTGAACTTCGTAGTTTTGCACTTGTCGCAGGCATTTTTATAATATTATTACAAACTGATTCACTGCTAGAATAGCTACAGCTGCAAAACCAGATATTCTATTAATCAAAACAAGCTAAAACATTGTTTCCTAAAAAACACATTGCAACATTGTAATTATTGCAGCAGGCAAATTTTTTTTTTCCCCAACAATATTTAGCATAGTTATTTTTTTCAAGAATTTTTAAGGACAATTCATTTTTTTCGATGAGATCCCAGCCCCACTACCCGAATACCAAAAGTTCGGCCTTAAGTCGGATACCAATCCATCACCTCTTATGATCAGCTGGGAACCAATTCTTGGAATTCACATGGTTTGATAAAAAAAACCCAAAAAAAACAACAAAAAACAACTTCATCCTGACCTTGTGACTCCTCCACCATCTGTGCCTCCATGGGGATCTCCGTGGTGGTGCCGTCAGGGTTGACGGCCACCAGCACCGTGCCGCCGTTGTTGCTGGGGATCTCGGTGTCTCCCTGGTTGGCTACAATGGTTATAACTTTCTGGAAGCAAAACAAACAAGTTGTGGTCCTTCATCTCTGTTCAATTCTAAATGCAAGGACGAGGTATAAGATTTGGTTTGTTGTTTAACACCGCTCTCAGCAATACTCCAGCTATATGACGGCGGTCTGTAAATAATCAAGTCTAGACCAGACAATCCAGTGATTGATATCATCAGCATCGATCCTCGCAATGAGGGATACGATGACATGCTTCAACCAAGTCAGCGAGCCTGACCACCCGATCCCGTTAGTCAGCTCTTACGACAAGCATAGTTGCGTTTTACGGCAAGCATGGGTTGCTGAAGACCTATTCTACCCCGGATCTTCACGAGTACGAGGTATAAGAGCCTTTTCAGCTGACTGGAAATATCAAACTAGAAACACAGTGGAATCTGTCAAATTCAGATTTCAGTGAACATCGGACGTTTTCTTAGGTCCCCTAAGTTCCCTAATATACTATCATTACTCAAACTGACCTACAACTCAGTGTTCACGTTTACTGCTAATTACCAGTTTTTTACCGGTAAAATTAGGCTTGGACCGGTTATTCATGTGACTGCCAGTCCCTGTGGACCAGCAAATGAAGTACCTTATAAATCTTTGTTGTTGAACAAAACAACAGTGATATTCATATAAGTATATTTTTCAAACAAAGTCAGCTCGTCTGTTACCATCAGGGTTTCCTGTTGTCTATTTCTAGGAGTGAGTGAGTGAGTGAGTATGGTTTTATACCGCTTTTAGCAATATTCCAGCAATATCACGGCGGGGGACACCAGAAATGGGCTTCACTCATTGTACCCATGTCGGGAATCGAACCCGGGTCTTCGGCGTGACGAGCGAACGCTTTAACCACTAGGCTACCCGACCGCCCCCTATTTCTAAGATAAATATCCATTTGTAGCAACTTCGTCTCAAAATATTAAAAAACGAAGAGAAAATTATGACAGAAGTTTGTGTGAATGATGTATAAATCAAACTAAGTTACTTCAGAGATGACATCTTTGCACTGAACAAGATGTTGAGAGAATTGAAACCAAATAATTTCCATGCGGTTTTTTATTTGTTGAATGTTGGGACCTGGCAAAAATTAGGAGGGACTGGTAATTTTAATTGTTGATTGGCAGTTTCAAAAGCCAGCTGGAACACTGCACCTCTCAAATTATTTTTTTCACCACGGACTAAACTTCTGGTTCCAACAACTAATTTACTATTGAAAAGCTGTCTAAATCAGACTGAACCGGAATGGACCGGATGTTCTCTCACATTGATGTAAGCTCAGTCATCGTCAGCTAAAATAACAATGCTAATACTGCATGTTTTTTTTTTGTTGTTGTTTAACGCCGCTCTCAGCAATATTCCAGCTATATGATGGCGGTCTGTAAATAATCGAGTCTGGACCAGACAATCCACTGATTGACATCATGAGCATCAAACCACATAATTGTGATTAATGACATGTATCAACCAAGTCAGCGAGTCTGACCACCCGATCCCGTTAGTCGCCTCTCTGATCCTGCACGTAATCCTATTGATCTATTGAGTGAGTGAGTGAGTGAGTGAGTGAGTGAGTGTGGTTTTACGCCGCTTTTAGCAATATTCCAGCAATATCACGGCGGGGGACACCAGAAATGGGCTTCACACATTGAACCCATGTTGGGAATCGAACCCGGGTCTTCGGCGTGACGAGCAAACGCTTTAACCACTAGGCTACCCGACCGCCCCCTTAGCTGATAAGAATTTAGTCACCTGTTAATGAGAAACTCAGCTTAATTAGATTAACTCAGTGACATAAATAATGGTAAACATAGCATATCATAAGCGAACCACTTTTCAGGACTTCCTCTCAAAAATGTGACTGAGGACACGACTTTGAAAAACAATCTTCAGAAAGATCAACACTGTTCTCAATGACGTTCGCAAGTAAATAAGGTTTTAATGTGTATAATATGTCAATATTTCATATACAATGTATGTGCATGCAAATAAAGATGAATGATTGTTGCTTTTCGTCTTGTCTTCAGTTCAACTTTTTGTAATCTGCGTAATCCGGGCCTTGTCTTAAAATGGACAACTTTACTGTCCTAACTGAGTCCGAATTTGACTGCTTCCAGTGTATATGGAAAAAATGCTGTGAAAACTATGAAACCATCTTCCCGAGGCAAGGGAGTTAACTGACTATAAAAGTCCAGTTTCCACCCTTGCCGAACTAGGCTGGTATTATGGAGTTACATTTTGGCTTAACGAGACGATGCATAGTCCAATCAAAATCATGCAACTAAATCGAAATCCGGTTCGTAAACTGTCGTGCAGATTTCGGTCGATTGCAGGATTTGCAAGGCATGTGCACTGCCAACTCGTTGTCAACAAATATTTTCCAAATCTTTTCATGTCTTTAATCAAGGTGCTCGTGTGATTTGATCAATTTCGCGATAGAGATCTTGATGAATGATCACATCGTCTTGACTGGGCACTGCCATTTTGTTTGAAACAAATGCAAATGATGGAATGGGATTGATCCATAGGAGAGGCTTAGAAGGGACATAATCTGTAACAACCACTGGTGGCGCTGCGATCGAGCCCAGGAATTCCAGCCTAGTGCGGCAAGGGTGGAAACTTGACTTGTAAAGTCAGTAAACTCTCTTGCCTCGGGAAGATGCTATGAGACATGCTCAAATGTACACACGCCCCACGTGTGGTACGTACCTGTTCCTCCTCTTCGTCCGCGCCCACCACGTTCTCTATAGCACTCTCCACCTCCCCCTCTTGAGACACTGCCTGACCGAGGCCCTGCTGCCGGATCAGGTTCAGCGCGATCTTGCCGGCCTCTGAAACACGATTTTCACAGATTTACCATCAGAACAGCCTGTGCCATAAAACATGTGTCTGTTCCAGGGATCCGAGACCGTCATATGCGCCGGACATGTCCGATTGGGAATCTCAAATGTCCAGTTTAAAATATTGCTTACCGGACATTTAAATTTTTCTGTCAGGACATTTTAAAAAGTATTGTCCGGACATTCTTAAAATTTTGACCGGACTTGATCAACAGTTAGGCCTGAGCAGTTTCTGTGTGCAGTTGTAACACAATGAAGATTGCTGTAAATACATCGTACCTACATGATAGTCCAAGAGGTCAATCACTGTAATAGGCAATAAACTGAGTTGACACTCATTAATCGAGGATTAATTACTGAGAACATCTTGTTAATTTGACAGACTCTGTTCCTCTGAACTTGTCTGAAGGTGATTTCACCGGTAGATTTAATTTAACATTGGACTATTGTTAGCTCGGAAAAATAGACTTAAACTTGTTTCTGGTCAGGCTTATGACTAGTTGCACACTGTAGATTTAACAATCAATTTGTTCGTAGCCAACTGGGCTTACTCCTTTTAAAAGTCACTGGCCCTTCTCCAAACTAACTGGTCTACAACTAGTGACTCCGAGCCTCCGAGCTGACCTGTGATATATGATTTTGTTGATAAGTCATGGCCATATAACGCTTTTGACTGACAACAAGTAACATCCCTTAACGTCTAGTGATATGATGACACTGGGGTTCGAACACCCTCTACCACTAGACCACGGAGGCGGTCATATCTGATTAAATGTAAAATTGATACACACAAATATATTTCAGCTCAGTCTTGACAAGTATCTCTTATAACCAAGCAAACTTTAATGTGGTTTCTCAAGAAACGTGTCCCATTTAAAGACAGAATGTAAACAAGGGCAAAAGTGAGCGTGGTTCACTAATACCCCCAACCTGCCTCACTAATACCCCCGACCCGCCTAGTGTGTCAGTAGTTACAAATTAAATAATGGATAGGGTTAGGGTTTGAAAAATTCATAAAAAAATGGAAAATTAATAAAAACATTTTTTTTCTTTTGACTGCACCCCTCCATATGACACAGATTATATGTACTAAGTTTGAGATGAATCCACTGAATAGTTTAAGAGAAATAGCGCGGACAAAGTTTTCGGACGGACGAACGGACGGATGGACAGAACCTTGGTAGGACTGCTGACCTTTTAGGAAACATGTAGGAAAATAATACAATTTATTGACTTCAATGGTTTCTGAGAAAACTTTCACACAGTATGCACTAAGTTGAAAAGCATGGAGCAAGAATCTTAACTCTGTAAAACTGTAAAAAATGTATTTAAGATACCAGTTTTTGAACTCATTTTAGATAATGACAAGTAACATCAATGTGTAAAATTTCATTTTTCAACTTAAACACTTTTAAAGAAAATTTATCCCCATTGAGTGAGTGAGTGAGTGAGTGAGTTGGATTTCACAACACTATTAGTAATATTCCAGCAATATCACGGCGGGGGACACCAGCAATGGGCTCACACATTGTGCCCATGTCGGGAATCGAACCTAGGTTTTCGGCGTGATGATCAAACACTTTAACCACTAGGCTACCCGATCGAACAGACTAAATCAGTTCCTATATATTCCCCTTAAAATAAACTGTCTTCCGTACAAATATTGACCATGGGACAACGTTAGTAATTGGCATTAGTCCTGTAGTCCTTGCCAAACTGCCCAACGGTAAAAGTATCATAAGGGCTAGTAGAAATTTGCCATTTTTAGAGCTTTTGCTATACGTTATGATTTTAAGGTTTGGTTTGGTTTGTTGTTTAACGCCGCACTCAGCAATATTCCAGCTACATGACGGCGGTCTGTACATAATCGAGTCTGGACCAGACAATCCAGTGATTGACATCATGAGCATCGATCCACGCAATTTGCACCGATGACATGCATCAACCAAGTCAGCGAGCCTGACCACCCGATCCCGAGAAGCAAAGTTGCCTTTTACGGCAAGCATGGGTTGCTGAAGACCTATTCTACCCCGGATCTTCACGGGCCCGAGGACTAGTGGACTGAAACTGTTAGTTTCTACCCCTGTGGCACCATGTGTTCCCATCACCAACCTGTGAGTGAGATCGTCTGGCCACTCTCCACGGCCGAGGTGATGATGCCGCCATCTGCTGTTGAGATCATTGTGATGCCTTGACTCTCCAACCAGTTCATCGCTTCTGATGAGCTCACGTCTGGAACACACGACATCAACAGTTCAAAACTTCACACTCGGACTCATTTTTCAACATACATTTAAACATGCAAAGAGTGACTCCACTAAAAAAAGGATGAACATTTCCAGTTGACTAATTCCATACAGGGTTCACATATTCTTACATGGTACCCCTTAAATTCAATTATTTTTTGTCAGTTTTGTGTTTATGTAAGTTCAGTTTTGAAGAACTGCTATTACCTCACAGGATGTAAGGGTTGGTGAGGTGAAATGGGGTTTAACGTCGCGTCCAAGATTCTTGCACTTATATAGCGACGTGCATGCACACGTGTGTGTGTGTGTGGCTGCTTGTACTAGTCCGGACTGATGCTGATTTATAGTGCTAGCACACTGAGATACCATGCCGCAGTTTAACATGAATACCCCACTCAGACACAGTATACTGACTCCGAGCCGACCAGTCCTTGTGTTATCCCCTTAATGCCAAGCGCCAGGCAGGGTAACAACAAGTACCATCTTTTAACGTCTTTTGGTATGACGCAGTCGGGAATCAAACCCCAGACCTTTCGCTCTCCAGGCGGACGCTCTACCACTAGACTACGGAGGCGGTCTCACAGGATGTAGTGAGTGAGCGAGTGAGTATGTTTTACGCCGCTTTTAGCAATATTCCAGCAATATCACGGCAGGGGACACCAGAAATGGGCTTCACACATTGTACCCATGTAGGGAATCAAACCAGGTCCTTCGGAGCGATGAGCAAACGCTTTACCCACAAGGCTACCCGACCACTCCCGTAATATTGAAGTTTAGCAAAGGTGACACGGGGTGGTGGTAGACAAACCAACAAGTACAGGTATGGTGCTGGTATAATGGGTCATAATCTGGGATGTGTGGATCCTGGCATGTGTAGGGGACGCAACTCCGCACTATTCATTGCAGTACAGCAGTGGCATAGCTACTTCAGAATGCAGCCAATAAAGCGAGGGCTTACTCTTTGAAATGGTTACAAGTACTAAATAAAATAGTTACAAGTATCAAATAAGATAAAGTCCTTAGAGTGTTCGGGCAGTCTATTGTTATAGTTACAAAATCTTTGGTCAACCTGGAGGTTGGTTAAACTCCCATTGTGAAAATTGTGAAAATTGTGACGAGTTGGTTCGATATTGTTCTTTGCTGTATTAGTGAGTGAGTGAGTGAGTTGAGTTTAATGCGCTTTTAACAGTATTCCAGTTATATCACAGCGTGGCAGCTTGATGTGGGAGGAAAGCCCGAAGTGATGCCGGTCTCAGACGTTTACCACAGTGAAGCCCACGAGTACGGGTATGGTGCTGACAAACCTAGAAACATAATCGGAGTGAACCGAGATTCGAACCAACAATCATAGGTTTCTGGCGTGCCCAAGGGACGCAACTCTGCACTGCGAATCGCGATGCCTAAGCCGAATGGGCCACCCGTGCCCCCATCTGCGTAAGCTTTTGAGGGTATCTGGTTTGACCACAACGGTCAAACTGTTGAAACAACGTATGTCTCATGTCCAGAACGTGGTTGGGATATCTTTGTGTTTTCTTTGTTCCAGATATATTGTACAGGTCTGCTTGAGTTCGGCATGTAAGTGTTTATCTTCCCGAGGCAAGAGAGCTAACTGACTTTAAATGTCCAGTTTCCACCCTTGCCGAACTAGGCTGGTATTATGGAGTTACATTTTGGCTGGACCAACGAGACTTTGCATAGTCCAATCAAAATCGCGCAACGAAATCAAAATCCGGTTAGTAAACTGTCGTGCAGATTTCGGTCGATTGCAAGATTTGCAAAGCATGTGCACTGCAAACTCGTTGTCAACCGATATATTCCAAATCTTTTCATGTTTTCAATGATGGTGCTCACGTGATTTGATGATTTCGCGATGTAAGACCTGTTTTATCACAATATAGATCTTGATTATCGATCAGATCCTCCTGACTGGGCGCCACCATTTTGTGTGACGCAAACGCAAGTGATACGAGAGGTGGAATCTCATTGGTCCATAGGAGAGGCTTAGAAGGGACATCACTGGTAATAGCCACTGGTGGCGCTACGATCGAGCCCAGGAATTACAGTCTAGTTCGACAACGGTGGAAACTGGACTTTTAAAGTCAGTTAACTCTCTTGCCTCGTGAAGATGGTAAGTGTTCTAAGCATTTGAGAACAAAACTGACGGTAACATGTTTGCTTTATACATTTTAATCTCCTGTACCTATTCCCCTGCTTAGACGAATAAGCTGACTGTACCAATCAACACACACCAATAGTGAATCCTGGCACTACAAAGGGACACTACTCTAATCAGACCACTAGGGCCTCTGTGTATTGGTTCCACCTTGTGCCGGCTGCACAGCCAATGTTATCACTGACTTTAAGTACAGTCATCAAATAAACTGAATACAAATCCAGCATTTGCTCATTTCAACTTCTAAAATGTAGGTAACACATATTTTCATGTGGGTTATCAAGTCAAACATAATACCACACTTCATCATTAGTAGTTTTTTTGCTTAGGTGGGGACCTATTCTGCCTCGTATCTCCAGAGGAAGACAACAAGGGGTACTGGGGGGCCTATTCTGCCTCGTTACCCCAGAGGAAGACAGGAGGGATACTGGGGACCTATTCTGCATCGTTACCCTAGAGGAAGACAAAAAGAGGTACTGGGGACCTATTCTGCCACGTCACATCAGAGGAAGACAAAAAGAGGTACTGGGGACCTATTCTGCCACGTCACATCAGAGGAAGACAACAAGGGATACTGGGGACCTATTTTGCCTTGTTTCTCCAGAGGAAGACAACAAGAGGTACTGAGGACCTATTCTGCCTTGTTTCTCCAGAGGAAGACAACAAGAGGTACTGAGGACCTATTTTGCCTTGTTTCTCCAGAGGAAGACAACAAGAGGTACTGAGGACCTATTCTGCCTTGTTTCTCCAGAGGAAGACAACAAGAGGTACTGGAGACCTATTCTGCATCGTCACTCCTGAGGAAGACAACAAGAGGTACTGAGGACCTATTCTGCCTTGTTTCTCCAGAGGAAGACAACAAGAGGTACTGGAGACCTATTCTGCATCGTCACTCCTGAGGAAGACAACAAGAGGTACTGAGGACCTATTCTGCCTTGTTTCTCCAGAGGAAGACAACAAGAGGTACTGGAGACCTATTCTGCATCGTCACACCAGAGGAAGACAACAAGAGGTACTGGGGACCTATTCTGCTTATATCTCAGGAGGAAGACAACAAGAGGTACTGGGGACCTATTCTGCATCGTTACCCCAGAGGAAGACAAAAAGGGGTACTGGGGACCTATTCTGCGTCATTTCTCTAGAGGAAGACAACAAGAGGTATGTGGGACCTATTCTGCCTCGTTTCTCCTGAGGAAGACAACAAGAGGTATTTGGGACCTATTCTGCCTCGTTTCTCCTGAGGAAGACACCAAGGGGTACTGGGGACCTATTCTGCCTAATATCTCCAGAGGAAGACAACAAGGGATACTGGAGACCTATTCTGCCTTGTTTCTCCAGAGGAAGACAGCAAGGGGTACTGGAGACCTATTCTGCATCGTTTCTCCTGAGGAAGACAACAAGGGGTACTGGGGACCTATTCTGCCTTGTTTCTCCAGAGGAAGACAACAAGGGGTACTGGAGACCTATTCTGCCTCGTCACACCAGAGGAAGACATCAAGGGGTACTGGAGACCTATTCTGCCTCGTTACCCTAGCTTGCAATGCTAGCTTACTTTGTGTGTTGATGGGCGCCGTGGCCTCAGCAAGGGCAGCAAGGGTGGCCAGGACGGATGTACTGCTTTGGTCCGAGATTTCCCCATCTTCTAGACATAACAATACATGAAAACATTGCTAAACAGAAGGATTCAGTCACTGACCGAAACAATGGTGGACAAAGTGTTAAAACATAGCTGTAGATAATTCATTTCCACAAAGAAAAAACCCAGATCTGGTTGCATTTCCAACTTTCAGTCATACAAGACTTCGTTATAGGTTCTGTTCAATTTAATCAGATGGCCACAATTTTCACAGCAAATTTTTCACTGCCCTCATGTTACAGATAAGTATTTCAAATCATGTCAAAGTTTGTTTGTTTGGTGCTTAACCTCGCAATCAGCAATATTCCAGCTATATGACGGCAGCCTGTAAACAATCAAATCTGGACCAGACAATCCAGTGACTGATATTGTGTCGTCAGGTTATGATGACACATTACCAACCAGGTGACCGAGCCTGACCACCCATTAAATTTGCTCGCCTCTTACGACCAGCATGGCTTGCTGGGGTTGGTTGGTTGTTTTTTTGTTTAACGCCGAACTCAGCAATATTCCAGCTATATGACGGCGGTCTGTAAAATAATTGAGTCTGGACCAGACAATCCAGTGATTGATATCATGAGCATCAATCCACGCAATTGGGATCGATGACATGCATCAACCAAGTCAGCGAGCCTGACCACCCGATCCCGTTAGTCGCCTTTTACGACAAGCATAGTCATCTTTTACAGCAAGCATGGGTTGCGGAAGACCTATTCTACCCCTGAATTTTCAAGTGTCGCTTGCTGGGGACCTATTCTAACCCAGAACCCTGACAGGGGGAAACATGTCAAAGCATTATGCCTATTTTGTATATCCATAAACAATTACATCCTAACAATCATCAGCACCTGTTTCTTTTGACTTAAAAATGTAATAAATATGTTTTTAATTTGTCACCATTTCGCTAAACCTGACCAGCAAGCATGCCCAGCCTACACACTGATGTATCATAAGGGGGAAACAATACATCGGTGCATCTTGAGTTTTCATCCGCCGATACCATACATGATACATTTTCTACTGTATCGATACACTTCCTAAAATAAATGACTTGCTTAATGACCTCAAATGTGTTTGCCAGTCAAATATCTCAAAACGTGTTGAAATTAGCATTTCAAGTTCATTACTCATCATGCTCATAATGTTTCATACAATATCATACAGTACAATACAGTACAGTACAGAACAGTACAGTACAGAATAGTTCACTACAATACAGTCCAGTCGAGTACAATACAGTCCAGTTCAACACAACACAGTACAGTACAGCACAATACAGTACAATACACAACACTACAGTACAATTTACTACAGTACAATACAGTCCAGTCGACTACAGTACAGTACACTACAGTACAGTACAATAGAGTACAGTACAGTACTGTAAACTACAGTCTAGTACAATACAGTACAGTACACTGCAACATTGTACAATACAGAACAGTACAATACAGTACAGTTCAGTACAATACAGTACAGTACACTGCAACATTGTACAATACAGAACAGTACAATACAGTACAGTTCAGTACAATACAGTACAGTTCAGTACAATACAGTCCAGTCCAGTACAGTACAATGCAGTACAGTACACTGCAACATTGTACAATACAGTACAGTACAATACAGTTCAGTACAATACAGTACAGTACAATACAGTACAGTCCAGTCCAGTACAGTACAATGCAGTACAGTACACTGCAACATTGTACAATACAGTACAGTACAATACAGTTCAGTACAATACACTACAGTACAATACAGTACAGTCCAGTACAGTACAATGCAGTACAGTACACTGCAACATTGTACAATACAGTACAGTACAATACAATACAATACAGTTCAGTACAATACAGTACAGTACAATACGGTACAGTACAATACAATACAATACAGTTCAGTACAATACAGTTCAGTACAATACAGTACAGTACAATACAATACAATACAGTTCAGTACAATACAGTACAGTACAATACAATACGGTACAGTACAATACAATACAATACAGTACAGTACAGTACAGTACAGTACAGTACAGTACAGTACAGTCGACTACAATTGAGTTAATAGTGCTGGTCTGCCCTGATGGGTATTCCAAGTGCAATACTGACACAGCAGCCATCGACCCACACAGACCGGGTACAATGACACACCATCAGCCAGGTCACAATCTAGTGTTGGTCTGCCCTGATGGGTATTCCAAGGGCAATATTGACACAGCAGCCATTGTGGCCACACAATCTTCATTAAGGAACTCAATTTGAGGCAATGCAAATTCAGATTATCATGAAGGACATTGCTGCCACAATAACATAATTAGAATTGTAAACCTACAGAAAGTGTGTTCTGTGTTGTGATTGGCTAATTTGGGTCACATGCCCAAATGTCAAAGGGTGAAAATATGATTTGCATTCCCTGACGCAAGCGACCAAATCACTCACAACCACGCCTGTTTTTTTCTAAATAAAACAATAGGTCTACAATATCGATAAATAGTATGTGTGTGTCTATTTCCGGGATTTTATCGAGTATTTGCATCTTGGAAATTTTCAATCAAGCTCCTCAAGCTAACGCTTTTGGATCTCGAGATGAATTTCCAAGATGCAAATACTCGATAAAATCCCGGAAATAGAGACACATACAGTATTTATCTTCTAATTACCACATTCCTGTCATATAAACCGCCAAACAATGATTAAGTTGAGACTAAGTTGTCCAGTTTCTTTAACCATGCTGACATTTATGATGATGAATCTTCCTCAAATTAAAATGTTCAGATTCTTATGAGAATCAATAGTTTCCACTGAGAAATTATTACAGAATTCATGGTCTTCAGCATCTATTCCAGCTAAGTTTAACAAATCAAGATAGACAAGATCACTCTTTTCTCATCAGCATATGTTTTTATCATGATAATAATTACCAATTAACTATTCTTAAAATTAAGTGCAAAAACTTCACAAACACCCAAAGTGTTTCAGAACTTGTGCAAAAATACAATCCTTACTTTCTTGTTAGGTGCCAGTGCAATAAGGCTTTCAAAATTCAATTAATTGAGTTAATACAAATAATTCAAAAACAAAGTGCAACACAAGACCATCTTTAGTCTAAGGCCAGAGGTCCAATAGCATCACAATTTCACCATAATGTGGGTATATGTGAGTGTTTTTTAAAGATGCAACATGTGAATTGTTACTTACATGGTATCAATCTCATTGGGCATCTATATATTTCTTTGTGAATTCCATATATTTTACTCAGTGTTTGCATTTACGGTTTCCCATATACAAAAAAAAGTGAAAAAAAAGCCAACCTACACGTGTCCCCTAAAAGTTTACTTTACTCGTATTTATCGTTGTCTTGTTTCGTCTTTTGCTCTCCTCCCAAAATCAATGACACACAGACACTCAAAACCTTCATTTGTGCTCAGAATGGCTTAAAATACACCAATCTCATTAAAATCAGATCTTAGTTTTCGCTACCGCTAAACAATGATCTGAGGACATCCCACCACGGGTCACGTCAGAATGACCTTTCGCGAACTTTGACCTATCAATGAAATCGACATTAGCCAATCAGAAGGCAACTTTCTCGAGTTTTGCGACACTAGTTTCAAACTGGCGATGTATTTTGACGTATTTTCGATAAAAAAATTAAAACTGATAAAAAGGACATTCCGGAATGTCTTATAGATGGCCTAGATTGTATGGTTATAATCATAAAACGCGTAACTGTCGTTCGGAACACCCGCTGTTAGATATTACGAGGTTGCATGATCAGAAAACACATTCCGTCTGTTAGTTTCATGATCTGGTAAGCGACACTCCGATTGGTTGGATGAAAGGTCATTCCGACGTGACCCGCAATGGGATGTCCTGAGATCTTTGTTTAGCGATAGCCAGAACTAAGATCTGATTTTAATGAGATTGAAAATACACCATTTTAGGTCGACATTTGAAAAAATTACATAAGGGAGCATGCACCAAAACCCCCTAGACAGCTTCGCTAGTGCCTGCGCCTGACTCATGCAAGGGAACCCCATTATTTGGGAGACCAGTGCAAACACTGTTACTCCCTTGGGTCCAGTTGGTTGGGTATTTTTTTTATTGATATTCCAGGTTATTTTTATTTTGCATTAATGCGCTGCCACAAGTGTATCAATATCCCATTAAAGAGCTCCAGATAAGTGAGTGAGTGAGTATGGTTTTACACCGCTTTTAGCAATATTCCAGCAATATCACGGCAGGGGACACCAGAAATGGGCTTCACACATTGTACCCATGTCAGGAATCGAACCCGGGTCTTTGGCGTGACGAGCGAACGCTTTAACCACTAGGCTACCCGACCGCCCCAGCTCCAGATAAGCTTTTGGTGTTGTGGGTATTTTACCCATGCATTTTAAAATCATTGGGTATCAGTAATTCTGTCTGGGTAATCAAATTTCTGTTACCCTCTAGTTTTTACACATGTGGGTATTTAAGTTAAATATTTAAAAACTTCGAGAGCTTTATAGGACTCAAAAATACCACGATACTTCCACAAGAAAGTGTGATGGCAAATGATCAAGATGTAACTGTCATCGTGGAGTTTGGCTAGGTTGACGGAATGCCCGTTTACATTTTCAAAATAAGTTGCTAATCAAATACGCAGGGTTACTTCACAATATTTTGATGATACGCACAAGTTTTATTTTTGTGGCGTTTTCTGTAATGTTTTTTGCGTATTTGATACGCTGGGGTTTTATTTTACTGCATATTTGTGCATTTCTGATGCGCATTTTACGCAGATACGCAGCTTATCTGGAGCTCTGCATAAGCCCACAAAAGCGAAATGTATCATTAAAGCATTATCTACTGAGGCAAAGTTTATGTATGTGAAGCCTGCATTCAATCAGTCATAATTATGTCATGTTGCTATGGCTAAAAAAGAAAAAAAGTTTTGCTTCTCAGGCACCGCTCTCATCATCATCATCATCATCTGCCGCACATTTTTTTTTTATTTCCATTTTTTAAAAATTTTCTTAAAAATTTAAATATTCCGCATCTCGAACATACCACCATTGCCTGCCTGCCCCATTTTTTAAAGAGTCATTGCCTGAGAACCAGTTTTTCATTTTTTAAGCCCCTCCTACTGTTTCTTTTTTCAAGTTTCTGATGCATATTTGTGCACAGGCAATTAATATCAAATTATAGTGCTTATTTCACAAAACGCACCTCTTCTGGAGCTATGTTGAAGGTTTTATATGTGCTTCTGAAGGAATTGAGAAAGTGTCCTACATGAATTGCATGTCTGTGCCTGCTGAGAAAGGATTGAGTGAGTTGGGTTTAACGCCGCTTTTAACAGTATTCCAGTTATATCGCAGCGTGTCAGCTTAATGTGGGAGGAAAGCCCGAAGTGATGCAGGTCTCAGACGTTTACCACTTCGGTGAAACCCACGAGCACGGGTATGGCGCTGACAAACCTAGAAACATATTCGGGGCGAACCAGGATTCAAAACCACAATCATAGGTTTCTGCTATGCCCAAGGGATGCAACTCTGCACAGCGAATCGCGGCGCCTTAGACGACTGGGCCACCTGCTGAGAAAGGAAGATAACCCTAGCTCCTTGCTCTACACATTATGTAAGGCACCAATTTCTCACTTTTGGATTTGGAGGCGGATGCAGTGTTAGGAACAATAGCAACAGGCAACACCGCCCCACCGTCCCTGTCTCCCGCGGCGAGCACGTTGGTGATCATGTCCGACGTCGTCTCCACCGTCACAGTCTCCCCCTCGGTACAGGTGATTTCCGTGTGCTGCAAGGAGATGAAACACAAAGTGTGTTTGGAGCAGACAATCCAGTGATTAACATCACGAACATTGATCTACCCAATTAGGATACAAAGCCATGCATCAACGAAGTTAGCTAGTCTGACCATCTGATCCTGTTAGTTGCTTCTTATGGTTGGTTTGTTGATATATGACGGCGGTCTGTAAATAATCAAGTCTGGACCAGACAATCCGGTGATTAATATCATGAGCATGGATCCACGCAATTGGGATCGATGACATGCATCAACTAAGTCAGCGAGTCTGACCACCCGATCCCGTTAGTCGCCTTTTACGACAAGCATAGTCGCCTTTTACGGCAAGCATGGGTTGCTGAAGATCTATTCTAATCAGGATCTTTATGGGGGAAGACCGTGTTTATATCATGAAGTCCAGACAATCAAGTGATTGACATTATGATCTACCACCCACACTGTTTGAGTATGATGACACACAGACAGCTGGACAAGTTCCGTTGAGTCACCTTTAACACAGTGTTTGAAATAATCTCAAAACCCAACAAGGTGGGTGAGGTGAAACTGGGTTTAACGTCGCATCCAAGATCATTGTACTTATGTAGCGACGTGCATGCACGTGTGTGTTTGTGTGGCTACTTGTACTAGTCCGGACTGATGCCGATTTATAGTGCTAGCTCAGAGATACCATGCCGCAGTTTAACATCAATACCCCACTCAGACACAGTATACTGACTCCGAGCCGACCAGTCCTTGATTTAGCCCCTTAATGCTGAGCGCCAGACAGGGTAACAACAAGTACCATCTTTTAACATCTTTTAGTATGCCGTTGCCGGGGATCGAACCCCGGACCTTCCGCTCTCCAGGTGGACACTCTACCACTAGGCCACAGATAGGGTCAAACCTCAGGATATTTCGAATGAGACATAACTGGCTCCACCAAGTTCAAAATGGTAATTGGAAAGTATTAAGGAGCCAGTTTATTCCCCAGACAATACTCTCCATGCTGAGCCATTCCTTCTTCCTACCTGTGCTAGTTGCAAGAGTTGGGCTATATCTGTTCTCCCGTTGGCGATGGCAATGTCCAGAGGTGTCCGGTCAAACTGTTACCAAGAGAGACGAGAGTCAGGAGGGATTTCAGACATGAATATTAAGTTGCACATTTCAATAGTAGGTTGCACATTTCAATAGTAGGTTTCACATTTCAATAATAGGTTGCACATTTCAATAGTGGGTTGCACATTTCAATAGTAGGTTGCACATTTCAATAATAGGTTGCTCATTTCAAAAAATAGGTTGCACCAAATAGTAGGTTGCACATTTCAACAATAGGTTGCACATTTCAATAGTAGGTTGCACTATATATTACGTTGCACATTTCAATGATAGGCTCATGTTTTATATGGTTAAATCGTTCCCTGAGAGTGGTCATGGCATGCCTACCTTATGTATTGATACACATCGCATTACTTGAATCATGCTACAAAACTTTTTGCAGGGATGTCAACGTAAAGTTATGGCAATTAGGAATATCTTTGGTGATTGCTGCTTCTAAAACTAGTAATTTTCAAAAAACATTAGAAATCATAAGAATTTTATGGCTTTCATGAAAAATATAATCTTTTGCATTACAATTTATATTTTAAAATCATTTTAAAATTTGTGATTACTAATTTCTTATTAACTGATTGTGAATGAGACAATGACTAGCACGGTCAATTTCATGTTAAAATAACAGGCAATGTTTTCTGGACAAACTGGTAATTCACTTAATCAATTTGGCAAAATTTGATTCAAAATATGATTCCGACAAAATCGTAGTGGCTGGCATATCTGTATTTGAACTGTTTTAACATGGAATTTTCAATGAATTAAAACATGTATAAATACTAGGGCTGCAACGAATACACTATGAGATGAATACGATTCTTATCACGAATACAGAGTAACGAATATGAATAGCAATTTACGAATACAATAACAATTCAGCAGCAGATGTATTATTTGTTCTATTCAGTGAAACAATAACAACATAAATTATTTGACATGGTTTATTAATTATTAATATATTATACATCTATATACTGCACTTATCCGTAAACTAGAACCTGCACAAATGCGACAATGACCAGTGACCACAATACTGTCAAATGAAATATTATGAGAGTGTTGTCTTTTGAAGACATCTATGCATATGATATGTCCTTATGGATATTTTTAGGTACAGGGTATGTAAATGCAAATGATTGCATATTCATAAATATTCGATTCTAGTAGCCACCAATAATGAATTCAATTCATGAATGGATACGGTTCCATAGTTGATAGAGCATCTGCCTTCTATCATGGAGCGGGCCTCAGATCGTCCTGTATCTTAGCTGCAACTGTAAGGCCTCGTGAAGACCCATGCTTGTAATAAGAGGTGACTAACAGGATCGAGTGGTCAGATTCACTGACTTGGTTGACGGATCCCATTGTGTATCCCAGCTGGGTAGATCGATGCTCATGATGTCAATCATTGGATTGTTTAGTCCAAACTTGATTATTTACAGACTGCCGTCCAACTGCTGGAATCTTGCTGAGAGTGGCGGTAAACAACAAACAACAAACAAAGACACCATAATCACACAAAGTGCAGACCAACTAGAGGCTGATGGGATGAGAATCTACCCGTTACTTAGCAAGGTCACAGTGGGCCCTTCAAGGACATGCCACTACTTGTGAACGCAGAGTTATCTCACC
The DNA here is from genome assembly GCF_022045235.1 of Haliotis cracherodii. Taxonomy (NCBI): domain Eukaryota; kingdom Metazoa; phylum Mollusca; class Gastropoda; order Lepetellida; family Haliotidae; genus Haliotis; species Haliotis cracherodii. The sequence goes on from NW_027266269.1 coordinate 8,252,146, forward strand.
TTGTTTTCAAAGTTGGTGTCGGCCGAGTGTTTCAGGAGGATCTCGACGACTGGAATGTGTCCTTTCTCTGTGGCCCAATGTAGTGGTGTCATCTTCAGCTGAAATAACAGACATTTAATGTCACTTTCTTCCAGAATTGTACAGTTTGGTTCACTGCTGATTTGAGAAGCATTTCTCCCTGCGAAGATCCGGGTAGAATAGGTCTTCAGCAACCATGCTTGCCGAAAAAGGTGACTAAGCTTGTCGTAAGAGTCAACTAACGGGATCGGGTGGTCAGGCTCGCTGACTTGGTTGATGCATGTCATCGATCCCAATTGCGTGAATCGATGCTCATGTCAATCACTGAATTGTCTGGTCCAGATTTGATTATTTACAGACCGACAGAATATTGCTGAGTGTGGCATCAAACAAACCAACAAACAAACAAACTGAACATTATTTCAGTTATATCACAGTGTGTCAGTGGAGCAGGTCTTAGATGTTTATCTGGGGCATGAATATCAGGTAAGGTGCTGACAAACCAAAAAACATAATGAAAATTTTTGACCCTACAATCACAGACTTCACAATGCATTCGACTTGGCAACGCCTTCGACTTGGCAACGCCTTCGATTTGGCAACACTTTCGACTTGGCAACGCCTTCGACATGGCACCTCTCAGCGTGGCATGGATAGAAATGTATCTCTTTCAAGTGTGCCACAGGTCTTCTTAAATATACTTAGGTGCACCCTTTAGATTCTAAGCATGCTGACATGGAGAATACTTTGGATATCCTCAAACTTGAATAATAAGCAGACGTAATTTAAAAAGTTTGTCAACTTCTTCTCACCAAGTTTAATATAACCCTTCGCAGTTTCTAAATCCCAGGGTGTCTTCTGCAAATTCAGGGTTAACCAGACCTACCTATTCGACCCAAAAAGTGCCCATGTCCCAATAAGGGAATCACGCACGTTGAGACGCCCAACGCTAACACCGTATTCATGCGTGCGTGATTCCCGTGCAACCTTTTGAGTTGAGTTGAGTGGTTCAACTGTGTCATATGGCCCTGTGATGCAGGGGTAGCATTATGCAGATGGCTGTTACAATGAATGCTCGTTCCACCCGTGACGAACAGGTCTGGTTGTTGATGAAATATAGTGATAGCTAAATAGACAGATTTTTTATTCATGTACCGATTGTCTTTAAATGCAATATCCAGTTATGTATGACTTTTTAATAATCTCATACCAACTTTGACTGGAGTAGGTCCGATAGTTTTTCAGATATTGTAGTAAACAACGGCACCTTAAATTACCTTCCAGACTATAGTTAAGAATGTTCAAATGCTCATTTCTTTGTAATTGTCTTATTTATTTGCGTGAAGGTACATTCATCCCTGGCTTTTTACAACTACAAGAAACATAGATATCAGCTTCTACGTGTACACTTCAGCACCAGACCTCAATTTAACCCTGCAAATGTGATCCTAACTATGCCCCTGGCACGATCATGCAAGGGTTTTGAAGCCTGTGCTGAACTTGATATGGGCCAGAGTTTCCTCTCACCATAGGTGGCACGGGTGGCCCAGTCATCTAAGGCGCCGCAATTCGCTGTGCAGAGTTGCGTCCCTTGGGCACAGCAGAAACCTATGATTGTGGGTTCGAATCCTGGTTTGCCCTGATTATGTTTCTAGGTTTGTCAGCACCATACCCGTGGTCACCGAAGTGGTAAACGTCTGAGACCTGCATCACTTCGGGCTCTCCTCCCACATTAAGCTGACACGCCATGATATAACTGGAATACTGTTAAAAGCGGCGTTAAACCCAACTCACTCACTCATCTCACCATATCCTTGGCATCAATGTCTGCTGAGTTGTCCAGAAGCAGCTCCACGATCTCCACATGGCCTTCCTGCGCCGCCACATGGAGGGGCGTCCGGTCCACTTTGGTGCGAGCATCCCGGCTGATGCCCGCTCGCAGCAGCACTTCCGCCGTCTGCTGGTGGCCGAACTGGGCGGCAAAGTGAAGTGGAGAAGTTCCCAGCTGAAGAGGTGCAAACGTGCAAAGATTAATAAATATATTCTATTTAACCACTCATTGCACAGTTTGGACCATGTACACTCTATGCCATACTTTCTCATGTTCCAGTGTTAAAAGTTCAAAAAGTTCAGTGAGAAAAATCCTTTACTTTTTGAAAATCGATACAGAACTAGAACATGATACATGGTCAGGCATGTTCTAAACTGGTTAGACGTTAAAAGATGGTACTTGTTGTTACCCTGTCTGGCGCTCGGCATTAAAGGGCTAAAACAAGGACTGGTCGGCTCGGAGTCAGTATACATGAGTGGGGTATTCATTTTAAACTGCTGCATGGTATCTCAATAAGCTAGCACTATAAATCGGCATCAGTCCGGACTAGTAGAAGCAGCCACACAAACACACACACATACATGCACGTCGCTATATAAGTGCAATAATCTTCGACGCGACGTAAACCCAATTTCACCTCACCTCTAAACTGGTTATGCATAGGTGAACTGTAACAACACGAGAGGGTTGATATGGATGTGTGACTCACCCAGTCTGTTGTGAAGGGTGCAGTAGAGGGTGGATATGGATGTGTGACTCACCCAGTCTGTTGTGAAGGGTGCAGTAGAGGGTGGGTATGGATGTGTGACTCACCCAGTCTGTTGGTTGGTAAGAGTGCAGTAGAGGGTGGATATGGATCTGTGACTCACCCAGTCTGTTGTGAAGGGTGCAGTAGAGGGTGGATATGGATCTGTGACTCACCCAGTCTGTTGTGAAGGGTGCAGTAGAGGGTGGGTATGGATGTGTGACTCACCCAGTCTGTTGTGAAGGGTGCAGTAGAGGGTGGATATAGATGTGTGACTCACCCAGTCTGTTGTGAAGGGTGCAGTAGAGGGTGGATATGGATGTGTGACTCACCCAGTCTGTTGTGAAGGGTGCAGTAGAGGGTGGGTATGGATGTGTGACTCACCAAGTCTATTGGTTGGTAAGAGTGCAGTAGAGGGTGGATATAGATGTGTGACTCACCCAGTCTGTTGGTAAGAGTGCAGTAGAGGGTGGATATAGATGTGTGACTCACCCAGTCTGTTGTGAAGGGTGCAGTAGAGGGTGGATATGGATGTGTGACTCACCCAGTCTGTTGTGAAGGGTGCAGTAGAGGGTGGATATGGATGTGTGACTCACCCAGTCTGTTGGTTGGTAAGAGTGCAGTAGAGGGTGGGTATGGATGTGTAACTCACCCAGTCTGTTGTGAAGGGTGCACCATTGGACATCAGCGCCCGGACAGCATCGGTGTCTCCACGTTTGGCTGCCTCCAGTAGCTTCTTTCCCAGGTCAACGAGCGACATGCCACCTGACCTCGAACTAATAATCTGGACAGGGACTTCGCTTACAATTTTGGTCGCCACGGTGCTGACTGTAATTAAAAACTGGCATATTAGAAAGTAATTTTCTCTAAACTTTAACATATGGGTCATTCTCTAAAAAAGTAACATTTTGGCCTATGAAAAATCAACGAATCAGAATTCATTTTTGAAATGTTTTTGTTGAGCAGATAAACAACATAACAATTACTGAATACAAGTGTAAAGTATGCAGGCTTAATACGTCTTATTTTCCTTTTTGCAGAAAACTATTTTTGGCATCTCTGTACCAAATGTCTGTGCTGTTACCGTGCATAAAATTCAGTTTTTGTCACCGAACATAAATCTAAAATGAATTAAATTTATGATATGGTTGTTGCATTTTGGCATAGTTCAAATACCAACAACATTAAAATTTCATTTATTGGCTTTACTAAATTATTAGACTGTAAACATATGCATACAATGAAATTATTTGCAAAAAGATGTACGATAAACTTGTCTACTGCTTACACTGAGATGGAACTACCATTATTCTATAAGGTAATAATAGTTATTACACTCATTTTATGAATTATATATATTTTTGTCAGCAGAGTTGAACCAATTATAACTTTTGAGATGGCAGAAACCTGGTGACAGGAAAGACATTCACGGTAACAGGACAGACAACATGGTAACAGGAAAGACAAAATATTTTGTAATTGCCAAAACTATAATAACTATTTCTGTGTTCTGTGTTTCAGAAGTAAAGGTAGTCAAAAAAAGGGAAACTCAATGAATGTGCATATCAAAGTGTTAGGTGTATTTTGTATGTGACCTTAATTAGATAAAAATGTGAGGTTTGGTAACAGCACAGACAAGCAAAAAATCATAAACCAATCTTATGTGGAATTGCTCATCTCAAAAATAGAACTTGATCAGAAACTCTACCAACAACCTTAATGGCACTTTTTGAGGTTATTGTTGCTTATTCCAAGCAAAAAGCTGTAAGGAAACGAGAATAGTCAACTTTCAAAACTTCAACAGTAACTGCACAGACAAAGTCTGATAACATATTTGCACTTTTACCAAATGATAGCATTATATGATAACATTCAGTAAATCATTCTTGACCTCATTCATGTGCACATATAAACACAGGTTATTGTTTGCCATGAATTGTTTCCAACATATCTTCCCACAAAGAAGACTCAACACAATAGTCAAAGTGATATTCTGGAAGGCTCTGGTACAAAGCTAACTACGTCCTCAAATTGGTACCAGCATTTGTCTTTAAGTTTGTGTGGCCAGAAGAAACAATTTGCATTGACGTGCTTTCCCGCTTTATGCATATATTCCACAAAAACTTCACCTAGCTCTATATCTTCAACATAACCAGGATATGATACGTTATACACAATGACAACGAATTTCCCCAGGCATTCATTTGTATCAACTGGCTGGTGTACTTCCTTTTGTCTTTACATCTTATCATCGTCTGATCTTTGTACCATTTCCTTACTTGTCTTTTGGTGAATTTCATCATCATTCAGACTCTCCATTCTGTCAACACACACCTCCACTTCTCTCTTTCCCCCACTCATACACTCCATTCTGTCAGCACACACCTCCACTTCTCTCTTTCCCCCACTCATACACTCCATTCTGTCAGCACACACCTCAACTTCTCTCTTTCCCCGACTCATACACTCCATTCTGTCAGCACACACCTCCACTTCTCTCTTTCCCCCACTCATACTCTCCATTCTGTCAGCACACACCTCCACTTCTCTCTTTCCCCCACTCATACACTCCAATCTGTCAGCACACACCTCCACTTCTCTCTTTCCCCCATTCATACACTCCAATCTGTCAGCATACACCTCCACTTCTCTCTTTCCCCGACTCATACACTCCATTCTGTCAGCACACACCTCCACTTCTCTCTTTCCCCCACTCATACACTCCATTCTGTCAGCACACACCTCCACTTCTCTCTTTCCCCCATTCATACGCTCCAATCTGTCAGCACACACCTCCACTTCTCTCTTTCCCTCATTCATACACTCCATTCTGTCAGCACACATCTCCACTTCTCTCTTTCCCTCATTCATACACACCATTCTGTCAGCACACACCTCCACTTCTCTCTTTCTCCCACTCATACACACCATTCTGTCAGCATACACCTCCACTTCTCTCTTTCCCTCACGCATAGACACGGTGTTTGAAGTGATCATGTAACATTACTTTCCTTTAAATTTGCTAAATATGTTACATTTCTTAATTATGTACAACAGTAATGCGAGTAAATGAATAATTGTTCATTATTTGTGTCAACATGATAAAAAAAATCCTAAAATGTCTTTGCTGTCACTGAAATGTGTCTGTGCTGTCACTATTTAAAGTCTGTGCTGTTACCAAAGATCTACTGTGCAGTGTAATCAGTGTTTATTGACCCAAATGTTAATAATATTCAGATTTTCATGCAACAAACAAACATACAAAATACATTACCATTCATGTTTTCTTTGTCTTTTAATATATATATGTTGAAACATTTATTGAACACTGTATGTCTGTGCTGTTGCCTAAATATGTCTGTCCTGTCATTTTTTTTTAGGTGACAGCAGAGACAGTGACAGGAGAGACAAACTATGACATAATGCCAGCTTAGGGCAATGACTTTTCTCTTGCAATAATAAAAGCACACTGGTTGAGTTCCATTCTGACAGTCAAATATACTCATTATATTTGATTTTGTTAATAACAATTTCGGAACCCAAAATGTATGGTGACAGCACAGACACCTACAAAAAGTACACATCGAAAGACAACATTTACCAGTTCTTTTGACGACACTGCACCAATATAAATTGCTTGAGCATATGGTGCCATGATAGTACTGGAAAGGAAGAGACCTGCAAAGACCATAGCCTTCTGGCTTACCAAAGGAGCAATTATTATTTGTATTTGTACTATCTGGTGACAGGACAGACACTATTACTCTGGACAAGATCACTGTTTCCAAAAATAATGAATCCAAGTGGAAAACCAACAGCTTTTCTGCTGTTATCAGCCTTTCATGATGTCATGCTACATAAATCATCAGGGCTTTGGGAAGTATTTGTTCCCAGAGACTTAAGATAATTTGAGAAAGTTTGATTTTTTATTTGTGGACAACAAGTTTCTGCACATTTCTGCACATTTAACGTATTTTGCTGGCTAACATAAGGTTATAACAGCAATTTGATCAGAATATTGCATACATCTGATAAATATCTTCATTATCAAGTAATCTGAAAACAGGATTATGAGTTGTTTTCAAGAAAATTCATTTGGACAGGAAATGTTGCTTTTTTAGAGAATGACCCATATAGGCAAAAGGGATGCTAACCCTGAATTGACTCAGTACGCAATATCTGGGAATACTGGCATCTAACACAAATAATTGGGAGTCATTATATAGTTGGTTGGTTGGTTTGTTGTATAACGCCGCACTCAGCAATATTCCAGCTATATGACGGCAGTCTGTAAATAATCGAGTCTGGACCAGACAATCCAGTGATTGATATCATGAACATCGATCCACGCATTTGGGATCAATGGCATGCTTCAACCAAGTCAGCGAGCCTGACCACCCGATCCCGTTAGTCGCCTTTTACGACTAGCATAGTCGCCTTTTTCGGTTCATTGCTGACTTTAGAAGGAATTGTTTGTGAGTTCAATTAGTAGCAGACGCGTATTTGTGTCAACATATGTGTAGCAATAGCAATAGAATTATGTCGCCACAAGATATTTTCAAGGTAGTCATTTGATGCATCTGAATTTTAGACAGTAGACAAATTGAAATTTAGGTTGCATTGGCAACCGTTTTAGTCGCAGCTTTGAGGCCTGACAAGGTATCCTTTGGGTGAATAAAGATTGCTTATTTGTAACTGTTTGGAATAAAAAAAATTATCCTAATTTGGGTGTGTGTTGAGGAAATAGCAGGGTCTCCAAGTTTTTACAGGCGGAGTTAATTAACTGTGGTATACTCAGTCTGTGACCTTACACAGTCTGTATCTAGAATCTAGAATAAAATCTTTCAACATGCTGTTATTTCATATATTTCCCCTGTCCTGATTCTGGTCTCGGCCATCGTCCCGGACAAGAGAGTTAACCGACTTTAAAAGTCCAGTTTCCAACCTTGCTGAACTAGGCTGGTAATGTAAGTGTAAGGGATATGAGAGGTGGAATCTGATTGGTCATTAGGAGGGACATAGAAGGGACATAACTCGTAATAGTCACTGGTCGAACTCATAAATTCCAGCCTAGTTTGGCAAGGGTGGATACTGGACATTTTGAGTCAGTTAACTCCCTTGCCTTGGGAGGTTGATCGCCTCTTGTAACTGGCATAGACCTATTCTAACCATGAATACCCACAGGGTAATAAAAATTCACTCACCCACATACCGTATTCGACATAATAAGCACCCCGCTCTAATAAGCACTGATATATTGGCTAGTAAGCAATCCTAATTAGCACCCCTTCCAATTGATCAATGTACACAAGACTTATTTATTCGTGTGTTATCATGGTTATATGCACCCTTAATTATGGGCAATTAAATTCTGAAAAAATATATCTGTCGTACATAAACATTTCAGGCTGTCACCATAAACCACGAAATTTGTCTTTCAACTGTTTTTTTCCATCAAATTAATATTCTAATAAGAGCCCCCTATTTCTAATTCTGAGAGCACCCTGGGCGCTTATTACGTCAAATACAATATTATCACTAAGATCTACCCAGGGCAGTGTTCCAAACTAAGCAAAATCCTTGAGGTCTACTGCCATAGGGAACCCTAGAAATGAAAATAATTTACAGAAAAAACAGTTGTTAAATTATACTTATGAAATGTAAAAACATATTTTCATTTTCAGATACTCATACTACAGTAATCTACACTTGCCAAACATCATAGACTTGCAAGGGCTGTATTGGATATATTTGTTTCAGGGTCTGTATGACACACTTACAGGGCCCCTAAAATTATACTATAACTGGAACTTATCTCGGCCTGCATAGAGTCCGATATTCTGCCCCAAATCAGCAACAAAAATTTCCAATTTGAAAAAAAAAAAATTACCAATTCCTCAGAATTTACAAAATTAAGAACATTCAAAATTGAATTTTGTATAATATCAAGACTTCTTCCCAATTTGCCTAAGGATGCTTAGTTTGGAATCCTAGGGATATCCCTGTTTTAACAATTAGGATTATGACATTCATTGATTTTCAGGCTTAATCTTATAAACACTGCAACTTTTTACCTTTGCTTAATTTTAAGGGTCTCCTGGAGTGACAGGAGGGTCCAGTCATACTACATGTCAAACTCATAATTCTTACATATGACTTAATCAACGTAAAGACATGTGAAGATCCAGGGTAGAATAGGTCTTCAGCAACCAATCCTTGCCGTAAAACGTGATTAGGCTTGTCTTAAGAGGCGATTAACGGGATCGGGTGGTCAGGCTCGCCGACTTGGTTGATGCATTCATCATATCCCAATTGCCTGGATTGATGCTCTTAATGTCAATCACTGGATTGTCTGGTCCTGAATCAATTATTAACAGACCGCTATGAGATAGCTGGTAAAACAACAAACCATGTCAAACTCATAAATCTTACATACGACTTAATCACTGTAAAAGTTTCTTGTCACTATATGGCTGAGATGTTGTTGATGCAATGCCAAAATGTAATTCACTTGCTCAGTCTTAACATATGACATGACTTCAGCAATAATTTGTGTATTAAATTACTGTTAGTGCTTGGCAGACCATAGTGACCGCTCCAGCTACCGTGACATAATTACCCAACATTAGGGGACTCTAACAAATAAAACACAACTGTATTTTAGTGAGTAGTTATACAACACTTCTGCTTTCATTCCCTGATGTACCCATAAATAACCTAAATGGAAGTTGCATTTAACTTTAGGCTACCTCTTGTTGGCTAGCCTATCGGACAAACAAACGAAAATATCTTTATAATCTTTGTCACCGACAGCAGCTAACAAGCGTCATGTCAGCATGAATAGATTGAAAACGAGATGATAAACCCACAAACAAGCCTTGATAAAACTCTCGACTGATCCCGGAAAGAAAAGATCTCATCCTGTTAGCGCGCAATCGGTGAATCATGTCTTTTTTAATTGAAACTAAACAAATTAGCGAGTGTCCGAATATCTAAGATGGCGTGTACTGTGACAATACAAACCTTGCACAAGCGTTTATTGTTTCAAGTGATATTTGTATGCAAGAAAGTATACATTCCAAGAGCGATCTTATCATCAAGAATGTGAAATGAACGTGCAATTTTACACGAGAAACAACATCCGCCATTTTTAATCAGATGAGCGGAAGTTGCATGTGGACAGAACGGAAAAGGACGTTCATCTACTTCACTTCCGCTACAGTCACACAGACAAAAGTCCAGACATATAAGACGAAGGAATATCCTACCTTTAAATGTATATTTTACCTAAACAGAAACGAAGGGCAACACTTAAATCTTCGTAATTTTCTTCCACGGCTATTTTGCCGGAAGTAGCTTGCTTGATGCGTATAACCGGAAGCTGCTGACGTAAATAGTGGATTACTCCGCGTTGTAATAATGTCTCTATGTGTTATTCGGGGAACGCATTGGAAAGTTGGGACCAGTACTGCATTTGCAATTTCTATTTCTAATACGAGGAGGCGTTTACTCCGTATTATATGCGTTTGTTACCACGTACTATATTCCCCCTCTCATTTTTTTTGTAACCGAATGTGACCCAGCGCGGGCTTTGATTAGATTGACCAACTTTGAGTGCGTGAAACTATATTCACTACAACACATTTTATATCACATACCTGAAATGATATAAATGTAAATCGTTTTTTTGTTGGTTTTATATGTGTAACTGTAGCTCTATATTTCTGAATAAATGACGGAAATATCTTAATTATATATCGCCCTACAATACCTACCGCCCTTTTTTCTTCGAATGCTGGCTGTTATTGTAAATTATATTTTTAAATGAGTTAATCGATTGCAAATAAAAGAAATGTTGGTTTGTGTCCTGGTGTCGGTATTCTTCAATTAATGTTTATTTTCCAAAACTTTTATCAACCAAGGAAAAATTAACAACATACAACTGTACAAATTGAAAACGACATAATTATTCGTACACATTACACAATCCAACGGAACATTTAGTGTCAGGGGATCATTGTATGTTATGCACTCAGCAATATTCCAGCTGTATGACGGCGGTCTGCAAATAATCGGGTCCTAACCAGACAACGCCCCCTGGATTTTTTTTGGAAAACAGTTTTATTTGAATCATGAAAATACAAGTTGGGGACAAGTGATACTTATGCAAATATTTGCACCCCCTGTCAAAATAAGTTAACTACGGCCTTGGATACTGTGTCTGAGCGGGGTATTCATGTTAAACTGCAGCATGGTATCTCAGTGAGCTAGCACAAGCAGACACACGCACACACATTCATGTACGTCGCTAGATATGTGCAATAATTTTAAACGCGTAGCGGCCATCACATTTTCTAGTCCTGTGATGGGATTCGAACAATGGATCTTCTGATCCGAGGTCGGACGAACTGTCCACGTGACCAAAGAGGACAATCCCGTTAGCAAGCTGACAAGGTAGGTTTCATCTGTGTGGCGACTCCGCGCACTTCGACAGACGCAACATCAAACCCCATTTCAACACAAATCACCTATAAATGTCTACGTGCGAAGAAGTCCTATTTTTGCCTTACACACCTAAGAATTTACACCATCAGCCAAAAACATTATATGGCCATGACATATCAACAAAATCATATATCACAACTCTGTATGCATGTCAAAAGTCCGACAGACATCCATTAACCACAAAGAGAAATGTGATATGTTGTTAGGAAAATGTAGCTTTCGGAAGTGCACTCTTCCATGTGTGGACCACACCCAAAGTCCAAATACAAGACTGGGGAAGTAGCAGATTTTGTTTGCCAGGGCTAGGGCATGTTTAAAATAGCTGGGTGAAGCTGTTATTAGGAGCGCGAATTATTTGCAAGTTGATGAAATAGCTAATACAAGAGGGGCCCAGCAATGGTCCGCGGATCGCTGCGTCATTGTTTTGCTCATTTGCATACAACACGTGCTTTCAGAGAACAGTAACAGAGGAAGATTTGACAGCTGAGTAATGTGTTGACGATGAACAGCAGTCATGCGTGACGTTTACCAGGAGGACAGCTTGGGATGACCCTCCAGCATAAACGATGTTTCATTGCAATTATTGTTTTAAATTTGCTTCAGGCGGGAAAGGAACGACAGGCACAGAAGAAGCAATGATAGAGAAGCATCAACTTGCACATCGTGTGGATTTCATGAAATACGTTCCAGTCACGTACAGATTGAAAATGTTATTTTTCACATGATGGATAATGCACATGGATATGTTGACACTATGCAGTAACTTGCTGGTTGATATTGGTGGAGGGAGAGTGTTAACGGGAGATCAGCTGATTCCTCAGAATCCTATGCATCAAATGGTAATGCCCACGGACAGCGCCAGGGGGGTCGCAATGACATGTGACAGGTGTCACTCAAAGATGCAATCCATTGCAGAACTGTTGTTGATATCATGTGACGCGCGACCAGTGTCCAGTGAAGATCTTTCACCTTTCACGAAATCCTACTCGCGTTGTCGGGATGAAATCCTGGATATTTTACGTCGGTTGAGCAATTTGATGAAAGACGTTGCTTCTCAAGTCAGCAGTGTGGCCGCAGTTCACTGGCACGACATTAGCAACTGTATCCAAGATATGTCAGATTTTGTGATTAGACTTGTTGAATGTTGCGGTCACATTGCTTACCTCATTGCAATCGACTACCCCGATTGTTTCCCATCTCAAGCAGGAATTATCGACAGGTATAAAATCTGTCGAGCAAATCTAGACATAAAAATAAGCTGCACTCGACTCAAACGATCAAGACTTCACGACCTTCATTCACAGTTTCTAGTCGATATATGCTCAAATATATCGCAAGCTTTGTCAATAATGACGGATGTTTGTCGTACCGCTGGTGAAAATGCCTCCGACTCGAGTGACCAAGAACAGTTTAAGCTATGTGTGAAAAGTGTGACGTCTAGTACAAGTTGTCTGATTGCTAGTATCAAGTGTTTTAAATCTCATCCCAACTCTGGACACCTTGGTCGAATTGTTGCCTTCTGTGATCCTGTAATGACGGCCAGTCATGCCCTTGTGACTTTCACAACCGAAGACGGGTTTATCGGGAAGCCTGCACACCTCACAGCTGATGCCAAGGAAAGCCAGAAGTCAATTTTAGGTAAAGTATTAGTGCAATCGCATAAAAATCATATCTTTGTACTCGCTACCGCTAAACAAAGATCTGAGGACATCCCATTAGGGGCCGCGTCAGAACGACCTTTCATCGGGCCAATCAGAGCGTCGCTTACCAGATCATGGAAGTGACAGTCAAAATCTGTTTTCTAATCATCCAACCACGAAATATTTTTCGGGTATTCCGAACGACAGTTACGGGTTTTATGATTATATCCATACAATCTAGGCCATCTATAAGCCATTCCAGAGTGTTCTTCGCATCAGTTTTAATTGTTTTAATCGAGAATACGTCAAAATGTGTTTCGAAGCGTAGTCGCCAGTTTGAAACTAGTGTCGTAAAGCTCGAGAAAGCTGCCTTCTGATTGACTAATATCGATTTCTTGTCAGTCATATCATTGATCGGTCAAAATTTGCGAAAGATCGTTCTGACGTGACTCATAATGGGATGTCCTCAGATCTTTGATTAGCGGGAGCGAGAACTAAGATCTGATTTTAATGAGATTGAGTATTAGTGGCACCTGTACTTCGTCAGTGGAATCGGGAAACTAAAAAAAAATTGGTCAATTGAAAGTAATGAATATATCTTAACACTGAAAGATCAGGGTTAGAATTGGTCCTCAACAAGTCATATTTATCCACCCCCCCCAGTGAAGATCGGGGTTAGAATTGGTCTTCAACAACCCATATTTATCTCCCCCTGTGAAGAATCGGGGCTAGAATTGGTCTTCAACAACCCATATTTATCTCTGCCCTTTGAAGATCGGGGTTAGAATTGGTCCTCAACAAGCCATATTTATCTCTCCCCCCCCATTTGAAGATCGGGGTCAGAATTGGTCTTCAGCAACCCATATTTATCTCCCCCTGTGAAGATCAGGGTTAGAATTAAATCAAAATTCCAATTCCAGCCTGGATCTTCAGGGGGCAGTGAAGCTCTGCGACTTGGTTCATTGCGTGTCACCTTGCCCTGATGGTGGAGGACAATGCTCATGCTATCAGTCACTAGTTTGTCTTATTATTTAAGAAATCACCGTGACATAGCTGTAATATTGCTGACTAAGTGTTCAACACGATTCAAGACTCTCCCTGTCCCTCTAATCCCATCCCCTCCCCTCCCCATTCTACGAGATTTAGGAGCACCTAGGTATCCAGCATCTTTCCATCACTGAATGAGGGACGCAGGGTAGCCCAGTGGTTAAAGCCTCTGCTCGTCACGCCGAAGACGTGGGCTCAGTTTCCGATATGGGTACAATGTGTGGAGCCCATTTTTGGTGTCCCCTGCCGTGATATTGCTGGAGTAATACCATACTCACTCACTCACTCACTCACTCACTCACTCACTCACTCACTCACTCACTCACTGAATGAAATCCTGTCCCTCCCTCATCAGCCTTTGAAATTCATGCTGGTCCGCTGGCCAGTGACTACTAAATTGTGCTGAGGACAAGTGAAAAACAATTGATGGTTATCCTCTTTGACTAGAAGCTTTTGAGGGCTGTAGCTCTGAATCATTTCTCAATGCTTAAAGCGACTATGCTTGTTGTAAGAGGCGACTAACAGGATCGGGTGGTCAGGCTCGCTGACTTGGTGGATGCATGTCATCGATCCAAATTGTGTGGATCGATGCTCATGATGTCAATCACTGGATTGTCTGGTCCAGACTCGATTATTTCCAGACCGCCATCATTTAGCTGGAATATTGCTGAGTACAGCGTTAAACAACCAACCAACCAGCTGACACAGTTACAACTAGACTGGCAGTGAAATCTGGTGATCCAAATTTAATGCACATCTGTCACATGGAGCAATAGACTACAACAGATGTAGACATAATGTACAGTTATTCTTGTACATCTGGGACTTCATATATATACTCATGGAAAATAATATAGGGATAGCCAATTATTGCAGAAGAAATTGCTTTCTTTAGAGGTTCAATTTTTAAAAAAAGAAAAATTCAAGTTGCCGAAGACCCGTGCAGATTCCGGGGTAGAATAGGTCTTCAGCAACCCATACTTGCCGTAAAAGGCGACTAATGGGATCGGGTGGTCAGGATCGCTGACTTGGTTGATGCATGTCATTGATCCCAATTGCGTGGATCGATGTGCATGATGTCAATCACTGGATTGTCTGGTCCAGACTCAATTATATAACTACATACCGCCGTCATATAGCTGGAATATTGCTGAGTGCGGCGTTTAACAAACAAACAAATCCAGTTGCTGAAGAACAAGTGAGGAATCTAAAACCACATGCCCTGGCTGAATTTCTAGTTGCCCGAAAAACATTGCCAATCACTTCCGCTCAGGATTTCGCTGAAAATAATGTAAACAATATTGAATGAAATTTTGAATAAAATTAATAAAAAGCATCAAGTCGGATAACGGGGATGGCCCTAGAAGATCCGGTTAAGAACAAGTCTTCAGCAAACCCATCCTTGTTGTAAGAGGCGACTAACGGGATTGGGTGGTCAGGCTCGCTGACTTGGTTGATGCATGTCATTGATCCCAATTGCGTGGATCGATGCTCATGATGTCAATCACTGGATTGTCTGGTCCAGACACAATTATTTACAGACCGCTGTCATATAGCTGGAATATTGCTGAGTGCGGCGTTAAACAACACACAAACCAAATCAATGCTTAAACTGAAACCCTTTATAATGAGGTAGTGTAATAAAGGGGCCGAAGTGCATACTTTAGTACAGATTTGTTGACCTCCAAGTTGAAATGACCCGCTTACCCACTGACAAGTAGTGACAGCAAACTTTCTTGCCCAAACTGAAAACTAACTTGTCCCGTGCGACGGTCAATGAGATTTTTTAACACCTTTTTCTTTCCAGTTAAAATAATGTTTAATTCTTAATAAAACAAGACATGAAGAGAAATGATTCCTGGATCATGTACCCCCTTCCCACTTTACAAAATAATTTAATTTAAAGAAGATATTTATTTATTTATTTATTTTCCCATGAATATACCTACTGATCTAGTCAACAACTTCATGCAAATTTTTATAAAAAAATATCTATAAAACAAATAATTTTTTTTTTTTTTTAGATAATGTGTGAACACCAAATCTGTAAACTATAAAATAAAAAAAAGATTTTGCATTAGAAGTGTTCAAATTCCTTGTCATAAATAGTTTAAAATTTCACTTTTATTCTAAACATTCAAACTTTTTGATACATGCTATGTTTCTGATTGTGTTCCAAGTTTTTAATTTTGATAAAGTACAAAATTGTTTCAATAACCTTTATAAGTTAAAGGATTGTATTTTTGTATCATTGTAACCTGAAATATGCCTTCAAGACTGAATACTGTATTAATTTCCAACTCTGAGAACAATAAAAAAATATATATATATAAAAAAGTATAAAATTTAGGGGTTCAAAGATTCAAATCTCAAGGCCCCCAGGGCCCCCTGACATTCAAAGACAACTGAAATTGACTTGTGTAGTCCACAGTTACAAAGTCGACCCTGGTCGCCTCTCCAAGTTAGGAGGAAGTAGATCCCTGTTATTGATCAAGCTTCTCAGCTAATGACAAGGGTGTGGTCGCAATATGCTCCTCGCCGTGACCTAGATCTAACGATTACGGAGATATGATTATATTTAATGCACACTTTGTGTGTTGATAACAGCTGGAGGTGTGGTGAGGAAAGCGGTATTGTTTGGTGTATAATTGTTGTGTGAGAGCTGGGTTGTCATTGAGGAAATCTCGAACTGCATTGTCCATGGATTTATCTAGGAGTCAAAAAACTAATCGCCCTTAGCAGGCAGACTGGGAAAAAAGTGTTTTGTTCAAAACTTTTTCTTTTTTTTAAGTTCATAATTTCTTAAATTTCACAGGTATTTTAACAGGCCTTGTTCTCTTTTTGGTCCAGTTTTTAGGGAAATACTATCACCTTGACCAATCACGCTAATCATATAAACCATATAAACATAAAATAGGAATTTTTTAATGGTGAGGTGAGGTGAAATGGGGTTTCATGTCGTGTTCAAGATTATTGCACTTACAAAGTGCGTGCGTGCATGCGTGAGTGCGTGCGTGCGTGGTTGCTTGTACTAGTCCGGATGAATGCCAATTTTATAGTGCTACCCCACTGAGATACCATGCTGCAGTTTAACATGAATACCGCACTCAGACTTCATCACAAGGTCTATGAAGCGGAAACATTGCATTTTCTCTGGAGAGTTCTCACAGAATTCTGATCCAGTTTTAAACCTAAATTTCTACTTTTTGCAATTTCGACATCTCTGAAACTAGGACTCGAAAGCTGAAACTTTGTACGAAGAATGCCCGCTAGTTTCTCTGAAACCTGAGCCCAGAGACAGTGCCTGAAATAACTGCCTGCCCACCTGCCCGTGGCTAGTAACTTTTCTCTTGGGCTCTGTAAAATTTTCCTCCCCCTGACCGACTGCCTGGCAGATTATTTTAAGACTACTTATGTATTCAGTTCCTCGTAGATTGACAAGTAATTGTTTGCATTACTTCAACGACGTGATTTGTCTATTACCTTTAGGTGAGAAACAGAAAATCTGACAAACTTTAAAAAGAATCTCAAAACCTGTCCCCATGATCCCCAGCAGGGTGGCCTAGCTTTTGTCACTGGTGGCCTATAGCCCGTGTTTTAAAAATGTATTATATTGTTATGCTCAAATATGTTTCATAAATTGTTTTTAAATATGGTATGCATGAATTGATTTTAAATATTCCTTTGCTTAAATGACTCAGTTGTTAACATCTTAAACTTGGTCTCGTTGCTATATGGCTGTAATAATGCCGATGCGACGTTACATTTTAACTCACTCACTCACTGTTAAAGAAAGCCTTTGACTAGATCAATCACAGTCTAAGCGCATTTGTGCAGTTGTTAATTCAAAAATGAGGTATACATATTCTTAATGTAATTTAATTTAATTTAATTTAATTTAATTTAATTTAATTTAATTTAATTTAATTTAATTTAAACTCTATGCTGGACGTTTTGTTTTAGCATTGGATGGCACCGTGTTAGTCGGGCATTGACCCCTGACCCAGACATAGAGGGCGCTGCTCCTCCAGGTTGTTGATAAGGCAGTGTACATTACTTACATCACAGCAGTGTATCTCGAACCTGTCAACACTTGATAGGAAACGCTGGTTAGGGGCAAGAGGGTGAGATGTTTGAACCCCTAATCTGTGTTTGTTGAGTAGGAGATATGTTAAGCATGTGTGTATGGGAGAGCCATAGATTTGTAAACAAGGTTCAGTAATAACACTCCAAGCAACTGCTACAGACCCGTTTGTGTTTCTGATATTAATCTTGCCATCAAGAAAACTTCCCTGTGAAGCTCTGGGTTAGAAAAGTTCTCTAGCAACCCATGCCTGCTGTATGAGGCGACTATCGAGATTGGGTGGTCCATCTTCCCAAGGCAAGGGGGTTAACTGAGTGTAAAAGTCCAATTTTCACCCTTGACAAACTAGACTGGAATTTCTGGGCTCAATCGTAGCGCCACCAGCTAGTATAAGTTATAATTGGGATCGATGACATGCATCAACCAAGTCAGCGAGTCTGACCACCCGATCCCGTTAGTCGCCTTTTACGGCAAGTATGGGTTGCTGAAGACCTATTCTACCCCGGAAAGTTCCTGGGTCACTTGTACAAGGAGCCACAGACACACACATGCATGTCGCTATACAAAAGCAATTATTTTGAAAGCAAAGTGTTATTTGTCGATTCCCAAATTGAAACAATATGTTAGCCCAGAAGTCTATATGAAAAACCAACCAACGAATGATATACATTTAACAACTGTATTAAAAAGATTACTAGGTTTACTAATTAATACGAATTACTGCAGAGCATTTACAATGGCAGTACTCAACAGATTCGTAGTACAATATTCAATGGCAATAAATAATATGATAGCAGTGGTCAGTAAAAAGTGAGAGCAGTGGAAATGACATTGACAAGAATAATAATCAACTTGCCGCAACAGTGGTCATGCTTCCGAGATAGGCCTCGGGTGAACACCAGGGTGAAAAGTGATCTTCACACAAAAGCTGGTCTTGATGCAATGTGAGATGCAATGTGAGATGAGACAGGCATGCATCGGCTCCACTTATATAATCTAACCAGCATCCAGCACTTTCTACCCAGTGCCAGACTATTCCAGTGTCGCTTCAACATCACAGAATATTCCACGCTTGACACCCATCCGTGCTATTCCGGAAGTTCACAGATAATTCAAGCATCTAAACATAATAACTTCCTCACCACTACTTATATTAAATAGTACTACATTCCTGACGACTAATCATTATCCATTGCAATGCAGTGAACTTCTACTGAATCTCAACAGAAACAATGTAGTACAGTTACAATCATTGTTATCCCCCCTCCCCCCATATAATGCGGGGGGATATTGCGATCAGCCAGTCTGTCTGTCCGTCTGTCAGTAATCATTTCCTTTTCCAGGGCAGAATTCGAAAACCATTCAGTGTATTTGATCGAAACTTGGCAAATCTTTCAGGCACATACTAAAGTGGTGCCTTTTGATATTTTAGAATTTTTCTAATTTTTATTTTTTTCAATTTTTATGGAATGAAGTTGGACATACACTCAATTGGGGATGGGGTTCGTTTCAGGGGCAGAATTCGAAAACCATTCAGTGTATTTGATCGAAACTTGCCACAGCTATCAGGCACATACTGAAGTGGTGCCTTTTGATATTTTTTTGTATGAATTTTTATGGAAAGAAGTTGGACCTAGACTCCATTGTGGAACGGGTTCGTTTCCAGGCCAGAATTCGAAAACCATTCAGTGGGTAAACAATGTATGCTTCTTAAAGAACATTCAACTGTTGACTCATTACATACAGAATTGCACATTTACTAGTGGTTACTTTACAGACAGCTGCCGGGGGGATATGTCATCTTTCTGATGACTCTTGTTTAAGAATAATTACACTGCCATATAGCAAAAGTTCCTCTGTTGCAGGTGCTTGTATGAGCATCGTGTCGGCCAACGTCCAGACATGTCGATCTGTGCGGGACCTCGCCTACGATGTGATGAACGCTCGGCATCGCGAGAGAATCGCTCTCTGTACCGAGTCCATGGATCGGGCGTCGTCACAGCTTCAGGACATCATCATGAGCTACAGCATCGACGATGCCTCCTCCGACACAACATCATCGACGGTGTCATCAACCTCTTCCAGATAGATCACTTCATGCAACAAACAAGTGCTTTATACAAGTTATAGAGATATGTCAATAAGGTGCAGGTGTAAGTCACACACAAAAAAATCAATGAAACATTTCAAAGTCATAAGACTACTTCAGTCATTTAATCTGTTATATTAATTCTTATGATATTGGAATATATATAGGACCGAGAATCGGCAGTGTTAACACTGGGATGTTCAACTAAGTGCCCATCACAGGCAAAATGGGATACAGTGTTATTTTAGTTTACTTAAATTAAGACAACCCTTCTTATCAAAGACATGAAAGGTATAAGGGCCTCAAGCGTTGGCCAGAAAGTAAAATCAAGTTGATAGGGGCCATTCTCATTAAAATCAGATCTTAGTTCTCACTACTGCTAAACAAACATCAGAGGACATCCCATCATGGGTCACATCAGGATTTTGACCAACCAATGGAATGACTGACAAGAAGTCGACATTAGCGAATCAGAAGCCAGCTTTCTCCTGCTTTATGGCACTAGTGTCAAACTGGCGACTAAGCCTTGAAATATATTTTGACAAATTCTCAATAAAAAGTTTGAAAACGGAACAAACAAATATATTGGAATGGCTTATAGATGGCCTTGGTTGTATGGGTTCAGTCATAAAGACTTTAACTGTCGTTCGGAATACCCAGTGTTAAATCTTTCAAGGCTGTATGTATGATCAGAAATCACATTCCGACTGTCACGTTGATGATCGGTAAGCGATGCTCTGATTAGTCAGATGAAGGGTCGTTCTGACGTGACCCGTAATGGGATGTCCTCAGATCTTTATTTAGCAGTAGCAAGAACTAGGATCTGATTTTAATGCTAACTACTGTTACTATGCCTGATACTATCGAGGGATGAGAAGGAGGGTTCCAGGGGTATTTTTAAGAGACGTGATATTTTGTTCAGTTACTTTTTCAAAACATTAAGGTGTTTTTTTCTGCGAGATGAGAAAATTAATTTTTTTCATGTTTTCATCGATCATATCTAGTGAAAAATATTTTGGGGGAAAACCTGAGGAAATTAATTATGTCTTATCCTGCATCGTTTATATATCCCGGGCTCACTTTTCTGTAAACTACACCAACCACTAGATCCATTTCGTGGTTCTTGCGGTCTCAATCACACGACCTTGATTTTCATTACCCTGATTCTGATACAACATAGGAAATTTACCTCTCCCTAATTGATCCCATAAAACAAAACCCAAAACGTGCATCTCCACAGGGTCACCCATCGGAGTTACCTCCCTTTAAACCCTCACACTCCTTCTCATCAGGATAAGTATATTAGCATTAGGGCTGGGATGAGTCCAAATTTACTACCCGGGTACCCCCCTCCATAATACCCGACCCTACCCGGGTACCCGCCTCCATATTACTCGCTCCTACCCGGGTACCCACCTCCATACTACCCGACTCTACCCGGGAACCCACTGTTGGTCTCAAGAGATAGTTAATGCATGTCCGATTGGGAATAGATTGACCGTATTCCTGTCAAAATAAATTTAGATACACGTATAATCCGATCTGGTCATGCATACACTGATGTTGACTGATGTTTTATCATTATGCAAACATATAAAGTCAGAAGGAATGTGTGCAAAGTCAGAAAGAAACGTGAACATTTGTCACTTATAGTGTAACCATAGTGTTCTAGATAATTTTTGCAATTAAACAATTATATAATCACTTACCATGTCCGAGTAGTTCTCTGGGTACCCAGGTCCTACTCAGTACCCACCCGACCCGGGTACCCCAGTTACCCATCCCAGCCCTAATTAGCATAATAATTATTCTAATTTATGGATTTACCAGCCCTCCAATCCCAGCCCCAATTTCTCCAAGAAAATCAAATGATCAGCCCTAAAGACGATTGCTCTTGTGAGAGCAAATCCAGAGCTCCAGATAAGCTTTTGGTGTTGTGGGTATTTTACCCATGCATTTCAAAATCATTGGGTATCAGTAATTCTATCTAGGTATTCAAATTTCTGTTACCCTCTAGTTTTTACACATGTGGGTATTTATGTTAAATATTTTAAAACACTATTCATCTAGTCCCTGCAAACTGGTGTCGTGTGGGTTCAAGAGCTTTATAGGACTCACAAATACCACGATACTTCCACAAGAAAGTGTGATGGCAAATGATCATGATGTAACTGTCATCGTGGAGTTTGGCAAGTTTGACGGAATGCCAGTTTATAATTTCAAAATAAGTTGGTGATTTGCTAATCGAATATGCGGGGTTACTTCACAATATTTCGATGATACGCACAAGTTTTATTTTTGTAGCGTATCTGTAATGTTCGTTGCGTATTTGATGTGCTTGGATTTTATTTTACTGCGTATTTCTGCATTTCTGATGCGCATTTTACACAGATACGCAGCTTATCTGGAGCTCTGCAAATGTGTTTTATCGCCTCGTTACTGCTAGAGATTGTTTCTATATGCCTGAAATCTGGCCAGTGTTTACATCCTATTAATGTTTGACAACTGTTTCTTTGTTTTTGCAAGTTCTTGCTATATATTTGTCTATAGACAGCACAGCTACTGTGCTTATTAGGGCTGTTACCTCGTTGTGATACCACCATTAATACTCAACACTCCCACCATCATAGGGAATGTCACAAGCAGACATATTTTGTTAATATGATTATGTTTAGGTGGCAATGAGAAGTACATATAACCTCAAAATGCTATATTTTACTATTCCTTGTCATAATAGTCTTCTAAGTATTTGGGGGCACGGGTGGCCCAGTTGTCTAAGGCGCCATGATTCGCTGTGCAGAGTTGCCTCCCTTGGGCACGCCAGAAACCTATGATTGTGGGTTCGAACCCCGGTTCGCCCTGATTATGTTTTTAGGTTTGTCAGCACCATACCCGTGCTCGTGGGTTTAACCGAAGTGGTAAACGTCTGAGACCTGCATCACTTCAGGCTTTCCTCCAACATTAAGCTGACACGCCGTGATATAACTGGAATACTGTTAAACTCACTCACTTGTAAGTATTTGATTCTAGGAACTTTTAAATCTTGAACCTGATTCGCTGGTTACGTATAGCGACTACACTGCATATCGGCCCAATTGTATTCATGAGTAATGGACAATTTATTAAAATCAGATCTTAGTTTTCGCTACCGCTAAACAAAGATCTGAGGACATCCCATTACGGGTCTTGTCAGAACGACCTTTCACGAATTTTGACCGAGCAATGAAATGACTGACAACTAATCGACGTTTGCCAATCAGAAGGCAGCTTTCGCGAGCTTTACAACACTAGTTTCAAACTCGCGACCACTCTTCGAAACACATTTTGACGTATTCTCGATTAAAAAAAATTAAAACTGATGACAAGAACATTCTGATGGCTTATAGATGGCCTAGATTGTATGACTGTCGTTCGGAATACCCTGTGTTAAATATTTCGTGGTTGCATGATTAGAAAACACATTCCAACTGTCACTTTCCTGATCTGGTAAGCAACGCTCTGATTGGTTGGATGAAAGGTCGTTCTGACGTGACCCTTAATGGGATGTCCTCAGATCTTTGTTTAGCTTAGCGAGAACTAAGATCTGATTTTAATGAGATTGGAGTAATGGAGGAACGTAATTTATCATCTATAACCAGTCTCCATGGAGATATCGCTTGGGTGAGATATCTTCCGGGAGCTACAGTGAAATTGCAAGCGATATCTCTTAGGAGATACAGTCAAGTCCCGTTAATCCGACATTGTTGGTTGCATATGATTATGTCGGATTAACGAGTATGTCGGATAAACAAAATTAGGTAGTATCAACAAAACTACTGTTAAGGACTGTATGACTGACTCAAAATACTTTTTTAAGCATAGTCTAGAATGGAAGTCGTTAATTTGAAACTAGTGCCGCAATGCTTAAGAAAGCTGCTTTTAGTTAAAGCAGTAATTGTATATTGTATATTGTATATGAAGCAAGTTTATCTCTGCAGCCGTTGTAATATGCAGCTACTCGCCGACTCGTCTCGCATCAAAAACACAGGGCTGTATATTCGCAGGCAGATGAACACGGAGTATGCTGATCATTGTGTCGGATTATTGTGTCAGACTAATGAGTGATTTCAGCAATTCGTTGCAAATTAGGTGTGTCAGAGTTGCAGTGCGAGACTGTCGGATTAACGGGTCTGAATAGCTCTGATTTAATCGGTTCCCATCGCTTGTGTCGGATAAAGCCGATTGTCGGATTAACGAGTGTCGGATTAACGGGACTTGAAAGTACAATCAAATTACATCACAATGCTTTGCATTTGATCGGATACCATGACAATCACGGTCAAGTGACATCACTAATCTCTCCGCCTCTGAAGCTTGTCAGCTGTACTTTTTACCAGACACTGGATACGTCTGTTGCAATAACAGAAAATGTTTGAATAATAATTTTGGATGATCATCAGAATCTCACGCTCCTTATCATTTGATATCAAATTACCAACGCTCATCATTTAGATTTGATACTTTATACTCCTGGGCAATAGTTTTTTAACTTTTCTGGATAGTGTTGATATAGTTAATCACAGCAGAGATTCTCTGTATATTCATAACCGATAAGAAATACTCTGCTGGTAATCCAGCAGTGAATGGGTACCCCGTAGGATGAGATGGCAGTGTGACTGTTAACCTCCTAGTGCCACATGGGCGGCTTGGGTTGTATGCTCCCTAGGGAGCTGAGAATGAAATCGAGAGCTCACTGATCCAATCACTGGGGTAATAATAAGATACATCATGATCTGAGCGTATTTGAGCAGTTATGGATTAGGAAGTGCACTATACATATTATTAATAATAATACGATAATGATAAGTACATAATGACAATTACTTCTGTTTATGGTTTTCATATTTCTCCAAGCGGTGACTGAAGAGTGTGAGGA
The DNA here is from genome assembly GCF_022045235.1 of Haliotis cracherodii. Classification (NCBI taxonomy): domain Eukaryota; kingdom Metazoa; phylum Mollusca; class Gastropoda; order Lepetellida; family Haliotidae; genus Haliotis; species Haliotis cracherodii. The sequence continues at coordinate 8,277,020 of NW_027266269.1, forward strand.
TGGAATGCTTTGCTTTACAAGGCCGTGGTTTTAACAGTCGTCATTACTAGTCCTCTGAGTACTCAGTGAAATAAGGCCGCGCTTTAACAGTCGTCATTACTGGTCCTCTGTGTACCCAGTGAAGTAAGGCCGCGCTTTAACAGTCATCATAACAAGTCCTCTGTGTACACAGTGAAATAAGGCCGCGCTTTAACAGTCATCATTACTAGTCCTCTGTGTACACAGTGAAATAAGGCCGCGCTTTAACAGTCATCATTACTAGTCCTCTGTGTACACAGTGAAATAAGGCCGCGCTTTAACAGTCATCATTACTAGTTCTCTTGAGTACTCACTGAAATAAGGCTGCGCTTTAACAGTCATCATTATTGGTCCTCTTGAGTACTCACTGAAATAATCCCGCGCTTTAACAGTCATCATTACTAGTTCTCTTGAGTACCCAGTGAAGTAAGGCCGCGCTTTAACAGTCGTCATTACTAGTCCTCTGTGTATCCAGTGAAATAAGGCCGCGCTTTAACAGTCGTCATAACTAGTCCTCTGAGTTCTCACTGAAATAAGGCCGCGCTTTAACAGTCATCATTATTGGTCCTCTTGAGTACTCACTGAAATAATCCCGCGCTTTAACAGTCATCATTACTAGTCCTCTGAGTACCCAGTGAAATAAGGCCGCGCTTTAACAGTCATCATAACTAGTCCTCTGAGTACACAGTGAAATAATGCCACGCTTTAACAGTCATCATTACTAGTCCTCTGAGTTCTCACTGAAATAAGGCCGCGCTTTAACAGTCATCATTATTGGTCCTCTTGAGTACTCACTGAAATAATCCCGCGCTTTAACAGTCATCATTACTAGTTCTCTTGAGTACACAGTGAAATAAGGCCGCGCTTTAACAGTCATCATTACTAGTTCTCTTGAGTACCCAGTGAAGTAAGGCCGCGCTTTAAAAGTCGTCATTACTAGTCCTCTGAGTACCCAATGAAATAAGGACATGCAATACATTGCCTAAGTCAGAAATCACCTTTTTTGCAATTTTATTTGTTTTATGTCCCTAGTGGATGAGATTTATTCTGTTACATTGTCATGTGTTGTAATAAGTATGTTCCGTACCTTAACATTTGGACATTGGCTTTTTACAGGTGTCAACATTTGAAAAAACAATTATTGGCAGCATCAGAAAATATAAAAATTAGGAAAAGTTTGATTTATTGTTGCAAATTGACAAATTGTCAGCTACGTTATATCGAAGTTCCCCCCATAAATACAATTTCCGTGTCTCCCTACCCTTAAAGGCCAGTTAACATTCAGGGAAACAAGTAACATATGTTATTCTTTTGCGAAGAAATAACTAAACGAAAAAAAATCTTTCACGATACTGAACATAATCTTTTTTGCTAATTTGTGTTAATATTTCAGATATGTGCTTTAATATCCTCAATTATATAGTGTATCTACATTCTAGTTTATGATGTACTACTTTTGATGGGGATAAGCAGATTAGTCATTTTATTTGGATATATATTTGACACATGAGAATCAGTTTTGTGTTTTATGTGTAGGAGAAACCATGTCTCTGAGGGATTACTGGAGATTGTTAACCCTCACATGAGGGACGTTCCCTCTCATGAGGGTTTACAATCTCTAGTAATCTCGAGGAGACATGGTTTGTCCAACTTATAAACTGACATATCGCAAATACAACGTTTTTAATTAAATAATTATAATAAAAACTCTCAAATGTATAACCTGTATGGTAGATGAAATATCGCCTGCAGTCGTGAACTCGGTTCAATGAAACTGGTGACCGCAGCATGTACGTCTCGCAATGGCGAAATCTGCACGTGCGTCTCGTAGACTGTTCGTAGTTTTTGTTCTATCAAGGGTTTACAATGATTGTAAGCCCTCCTGCAAGGTGTTACCCCAATTTCATAAACTCCATATCGAGTTACACAAACAGCCAGTAGGTTTATAAGGAAGGAGAATCAGTTTTGTGTTTTATGGAAAGATAAACATATCCCTATCAATCGTTGAGTGGCATATCCCTTGACCTTTGTATTGAGACTGCATATCAGTTAGATGTGACAGATATTTTATGTCACATATTTTTTTCTCCTATTTTAATTCAAGCTTGACTTATCTCCCTTGATGCTTCTTACCTCCCCTTGATGCATTGTTACCTCCCTTGCCTTAAAGGAAACTGCCCCTGGACTTGAAACACTTGAACTTTGTGTGATCTCTGAAATCACGTGTCTAGATTCCGTTAGTTTCCTGACACTCCTTGCTATGACAGATGGGATGTTCCTGTGTGTGTTTGTTTCATGTTATAAACAGAGCTACAGATAAGCTGTGTAATTGAGTAAAATACCCCCCAAAACTATTCAAAACCCAATTACTTTCAATTAACTTGCGTACAGAAAGGCATGCATTAAATGAAAAACTCAATTGTTTGAAAACAGCAGGCATAAATACCCAATGAAGCTTTTTCAGCTTGCATACAATGGAGCTAATTTCCAAAACACAATTACGAGCTAATTTGCTTTCAGAGTCAAGCCTATATTCAGAAGTTATATACATATAAAACATTATTTCATTTTTTTGTAAATCTCAAAATGCTTACTCATTTTGGGAAAAACCCAATAGAGTGATGAACAGATGAGTGAAAAAATATTGGTTACCCAGTAGAAAATGTAATAACCCAATTAAAATAGAAACCTTCGAGTAAAAACTCAATTGCTAAAAAAGTTATCTGGAGCTCTGTATAAAGAACATCTCACGAATGAGACCATGGATACGTTTGTAATCCTTGTATTTGTTACATAGTGGATCTATTTACATTTTTTAACTGTTTTGTTTCTAACGTATTGTGTCTTCAATGTTTTGTCAGGTGCTTTTTTAACCTCAGCTAGATCCTGGATGATGCAGAATGCTACCTGTTTTTTTTGTGTGAGTCAGTTGTCAGGAAAGATGTATACTCAGTCTATGCCATATACCCAAATATGGGAAAGTTGTCAGGAAGGTGGTACCGTATTCGACGTAATAAGCGCCCATGCCGAGATTTGCTAATATATTGGCTAGTGAACAATCTCAATTAGCACCCCTTCCGATTGATATATGTACACAAGGCTTATTTATTCGTGTATAATATGCATTCGTGTGTTATATGCACCCTTAATTATGGGCAATTAAATCCTGGAAAAATATATCTCTTGTTTATAAACATTTTATGCTGTCAGCATGAACCACAAAATTTACGATCTTTCAACTCTGATAAGAGCCCCTATTTCTAGCTTTGAGAGCCCAGGGCGCTTACTATGTCGAATACGGTACCCACCCATGCAGGGGCAATCTACCAAAGTATCACTGTAAAGTGCCTGAGGAACAGTTTGATTTCTGATGTCAGTTTCCTCAAAGAGTACAAAGCCCAATCAAGGGAGCAGTCATAACTTATAGGAGGGGTGGGTGTGGGTGAAATTTGTTCTTAGGACTGTAACACATTTTATTGATTTCAACCTATTTTAAACAATTTTTCATGACCTCACTTTCCCTGCCCCCTCCATCGTCACCCCACCCCACCCTACCCACCCCTCTCAGTTGTGATTCATTTTGGTGACCCCCCTCCTCTTTCATGTTGTCTTAACAAGACAACAACATTCCGCACCCCACCCCCCCCACCCCCACCCCCCCCCCACCCCCACCCCCCCCCCACCCCCCACCCCCCCCCCCACACACACACACTCCGAATCTCACTCACATCCCTCTCCCCCTCCTCTCTCCCATAAAAAATTGGCCAGTCCCTAGATTAAGATTGAAAGAAAATTGTAGATAAACCCTCATGTCCGTTATTCACACATACATGAGTTAAGGTGACTATGCTTGTCGTAAAAGGCGACTAACAGGATCGGGTGGTCAGGCTCGCTGACTTGGTTGATGCATGTCATTGATCCCAATTGCGTGGATCGATGCTCATGATATCAGTCACTGGATTGTCTAGTCCAGACTCCATTATTTACAGACCGCCGTCATATAGCTGGAATATTGCTGAGTGCACGTTAAACAACAAACAAACAAACAAACAAAAGGTAACATTATTCCCCAAACCTGAAAAAACTACACTCCAAAAAGTTGCATTTGGGGTCGGTGTTTGAAATCATACCTTGGACCCACTGACCCATAATATATTTTGAACACATTGGTAATCTATATGGCCGCTGAGTTGCAAGTGGAATAAGGCCGTTGATTTACAAAGCAATAAAACAGCCTTACTTATGAATGCCTTATGACTCCATTAATAGATGGAAGTGTATGCTGCAATTTGATTCGTTGAAACACATTGATAAATGGGATTCAAAGTCTGGAAATCTTTCATATTTTTGACTAAGGAATAATTTTCGTTATAAGTATCTTTATTTTTTCTCAAACCCAAATTTGAAAAATAATCATGATATTAGGTTATGAATGTCACGTTTATTAAATATAATATTTGAATATTTATCAGAAAAACTTTGATGTAGTTCTCGCATTTTGTAACTAGGCGAGTTCAGTTATCACGAAAGCATTTGACGTCATAGCATTCCAGAGTGACAGTATGTCTGGTTCACAACAATCTCATTAAAATCAGACCTTAGTTCTCGCTACTGCTAAAAAGATCTGAAGACATCCCATTAGGGATCATGTCAGACCGACCTTTCATCCGACCAATCAGTGCGTCGCTTACCAGATTATGAAAGTGACAGTTGGAATGTGATTTTGAATCATACAACCTCGAAAACTTTAACACAGGGTACACCAAACGATAGTTATGGGTTTAACGACTGATTCCTTACAATCTAGATCATCTATTAGCCATTCCAGAATGTCTTTTGTTCAGGTTTCAAATTTTTAATCGGAATTTGTCAAAATATGTTCCAAAGCGAAGTCGCCAATTTGAAATTAGTGCCATAAAGCACGAGAAAGCTGCCTTCTGATTGGTCATTTCATTGGTCAGTCAAAGTTCGCCCAAGATCGGTCTGACGTGACCCGTAATGAGATGTCCTCTGATCTTTGTTCAGCAGTAGCGAGAACTAATATCTGATTTTAATGAGATTGGCTTCACAAATGTAGAGGAGTACCTCAGAGGATGACTGATAATGTTAGTGTCGATGAACACAGTCGGTTCTGAATGGACTAAATAATACTGCTTAGTATGCAATAATAAATAAATAAAACTAATAATCTGAGAACAAATAATGTTAACCATATTCCACGTAATAAGAGCCCAGGGTGTCTCAAAATTAGAAATAGGGGTCTCTTATTAGAATATAATTTTGGTGAAAAGAAACAGTTGAAAATTCATAAATTTTTAGGTTTATGTACCTGAAATGATACAAAAGAAAGGTCTGTGCGTATTATGCATGACAGATATATTTTTCAAGAATTTAATTGCCCATAATTAAGGGTGCATGTAACACACGAGTGCGTATTACCGTATTCGACGTAATAAGCGCCCACGGCGCTCTCAAAATTAGAAATAGGGGGCTCTTATTAAAATATTATTTTGGTGAAAAAAACAGTTGAAGGATAAATTTCGTAGTTTATGCTGACAGCCTGAAATGTTTATGTACGACAGACATATTTTTTCCAAAATTAAATGCCCATAATTAAGGGTGCATATAACACACAAGTGCGTATTGTATGCAAATAAATAAGTCTTGTGTACATTGATGAATTGGAAGAGGTGCTAATTGGGATTGTTCACTAGCCAATATATGAGCAAATGTCAACATTGGCGCTTATTATAGGGGGGTGCTTCTTACGTCAAATACGGTATTCACCTTATCAAATGTCCCAGTGCATGTGTTCATTGTTGAGTCATTTCCAATCTCATTAAAATCAGATCTTAATTCTCGCTACCACTAAACAAAAATCTGAGGACATCCCTTTACGAGTCACTTCAGACTGACCTTGCGTGAACTTTTACCGACCAATGGAATTACGAATCAGAAGAAAGCTTTCTCGTGCTTTAGGGCACTAATTTTAAATTGGCGACTACGCTTCCTAACATATTTTGACAAATTCTCGATTACAAATTTGAAACCTAAACAAAAGAACATTCTGGAATGGCTAATAGATGGTCTAGATTGTAAGGATTCAGTCGTTAAACCCGTAACTATCGTTCGGATTACCCCTTGTTAAAGTTTTCGAGGTTGGATGATTAGAAATGACATTCCGAACGTCACTTTCATAATCTGGTAAGCGACGCTCTGATTGGTCGGATGAAAGGTCATTCTGACGTGACCCCTAATGGGATGTCTTCAGATCTTTTTTTAGCGGTCTGATTTTAATGAGATTGAGTCATTTCAGTTTTGTGACCTAGAGAAGTGCCTGTTGTTATGTCACCTGCAGTATAGGGCTACGTTACCTCATCCTCCGTCCCAGTTAGAGTACGTCCCCAGCAACCCGTGCTGTGTTACAAGGGACAGAAGGAATTGGGTAGTCGGACTCAGTGACCTGGTTCGATGTGTGTTATCGTACTCAGATGGCGTGGATTGTTGTTACTGATTTCAATCACTGGATTGTCTGGTCCAGACCTGATTATTTCCAGGCTCCTGTCATGTAGCTGGAATATTATTATTATTATTTATGGTGTCTTTCGTTGCCAAATATATGGTGTAATTTTAGGTTAGCCGAAAAATATTGAGCTTATTTTATTTTTCGGCTAACCTTATTTCACACAGTATACTGCAACTAAAGATTTTATTATGCCGAAAGGTTTACACTATTTTGTATGTTTGTCAAAAATCAAACTTAAGACTTACAACCTAAGACGTAAAGGGTCAAAGGGAGACTACTCTTCAAACCTCAGAGGTCAGACCCTGTTGATAATTTTAACTTTATATAATCTTTTTTAAAGTCATGAAGGTGATCCCAAAAAGCATTAACGTCCTTGCACATCAAAATTAATTATATTAAAACAGAACAGTGTCGAATATCGAATTTCTGTACTAGAATTTTCATGTGAAAGATGTGAGGTGGGTGTTGGAAAATCCAAAATGGCTGTTACTGACGGTATAGGGTCTCATATTAGGTCAGTAACAACAATCCTGGATTTTTACTGACGGTATACGGCTCATGTGGGGTTAGTAGTTCTGCTCTCTGATTGGTCAATCTCACTTTGAGGTATGATATTGCTGAGTTTGCTGTTTAACAACAAAGAGACAAGAAATAGATCACTTCATATACCGTATTTGACGTAATAAGCGTCCCGCTCTAATAAGCGCCCACGGCGATATTTGCTAATATATTGGCTAATGCACGATCCCAGTTAGGACCCCTTCTGACTGATCAATGTACACAAGACTTATTTATTCGTGTATAATGCGCACTCGTGTGTTATATGCATCCTCAATTATGGGCAATTAAATTCTGGAAAAATATATGGCGTATGTAAACATTTCAGGCTGTGAGCATAAACCCCGAAATTTACGATTTTTCAACTCTGTTTTTTTCACCAAAATAATATTCTAATAAGAACCCCCAATTTCTAATTTTGAGAGGGCCCTGGGTGCTTATTACGTCGAATACGGTAACTGCATCTCATGACTTGTATTGTCTTTGTTTTTACTGGTCTTTGATTTGCCTAATGCTTTGGCTAATGTTTGTTTGAAGAGAATGGGGGATGTGGCAGGACCCGCATCATTTCACGAACACCTGGTGTCATCACTATTTGGGCCCGTGAAGATCTGGGGTAGAATAGGTCTTCAGCAACCCATGCTTGCCGCAAAAGGCGACTATGCTTGTCGTAGGAGCGAAAAACGGGATCGGGTGGTCGGGCTCGGTGACTTGGTTGATGCATGTCATCGATCCCAATTGCGTTGATTGATGCTCATGATGTCAATCACTGGATTGTCTGGTCCAGACTCGATTATTTTCAGACTGCCGTCATACAGCTCGAATATTGCTGAGTGCGGCGTTAAACAACAAACCAATCATCACTATTTGACAGTGATAAATAACACCTTATAATGTAATCAGAAACGTACCATGCAATCTGTTCTCAGCAGACATTATCCATGACGATGGATTGGGTTTCCGTTGGGTGAATGTTTTGAAGGAACTGATGTTATCCAACCAGGGATAGAAACAAACACATTTTAGTCCTCCACAGATAAGACTTGCAATGTGACAGGAAGGACTGTTATCCCCATGACATGTTGCTCATCACATTGACCACTGGTTTGACTAGCTCAGGGTATTTGCAGGACACAGTGATAAAACAGCCATGTCACTCCCTCAACCCTCTCCATAAGTTCTTTCTGAATCGGTTCCATCAAATAGAAGTGTATTTTTCTGTTTCATGCCCAATATACTTCTCCACATTTGCTAAGGACCAAATTAATCGTTCGAAATCTCAGTGAGATTCTCAACAAAATCAAAATCAAATAGGCCAATAGTCTCTCTTGCCACGCTGTCACCAGTAGTGCTACTTGGTCCCTTGACCCCTTCTGCCAGTGGCATCGCCACCTTGGCTGACCATGACCAGTAGCCGTATCAGTCAAAACTTCAAAAGTAGATCTAGAGTTCTTGAAGAGACCCACTCAAGAATTGTTGTTAGCAATCGGGTCCCATCTTGGCGATAGACACACTGAATGTAAAGAATCTTGATGACACGTCCTGGAACCGTAGGAGAAATTGATAAGTCTTCTCTCTCCTGATTTACATCTCCGATGAATCAACTCACACGAACTGATGAATCAGCGCATGCGCACATCTCACGTGAGTCCGATAGAATAGAGAGGTGGAATCTGTAGTCAAAGGTGTGGTCCTCAGCAAATGTTGCGTAATATATTAGAAGATTGTTGAACTGTTAAGTGTTCAAATACTTTTGTTGTATATGTTTACAGTGTTTTGCTCTTTCTATTGTTTTGCCTTATTTCTTTGCCATTTTACTGTTCTAGTCTGTTGATACAAAGTGCCAAATCTCTTTATCATGTGTGATATACAGTCAACTCTCACACAAGGCTGCATAAAGGGAAATTGTGTATGCTAAAGAATCTGGGCCCTGTCCCGCAAAACAATCTTAGTGCTAAGGTGATCGTAACTGCCATGCATAAACACAGACTTACCACTATCGTAGCGCTAAGGTGATCGTAATTCCCATACTTTAACATAGACTTATGGGTGTCGTAGCATTGAGGTGATCGTAAATCTCATCCTTTAACACTGACTTACGACTGTCATTGCACTAAGGTGATCGTAAGTCCCATCCTTTAACACTGACTTACGACTGTCATTGCACTAAGGTGATCGCAAGTCTCATCCTTTAACGCTGACTTATGACTGTTATTGTACTAAGGTGATCAAAAGTCCCATCCTTTAACACTGACTTACGACTGTCGTTGCACTAAGGTGATCGTAAGTCCCATCCTTTAACACTGACTTACGACTGTCATTGCACTAAGGTGATCGCAAGTCTCATCCTTTAACGCTGACCTATGACTGTCATTGTCATAATTCCCTTACTTTAACAAAGACTTGACTACGATTGCTTTGTGGAATTAGGAGTCCAGTTTATGTTTTGACATGTTTGATAGTGACTAATACAGAGACATATTACCTGTATATATAAGGTACGAATTAAGTGCTACATTGAACAGTTCCAGTCCCTGTACAAACTATATTTTAATGACATTAACTTTTCCGACGCCTTTAAAAAGTATGGAAGCATTTTAGGGTCATTTGGTTTTTTCGTTTTTTCTTGAAATTTCAAGATGCTGATTTGAAATTTGAAGTTATTATCTTGAAATTTCATTTTTAATATAGCATGCATCACAAAATTTCAACTTAACATCTTGAAATTTCAACTTAGTATCTTTCAACATAGCATCTAAAATTTCAACTTACCGGTAGTATCTTGAAATTTCAAGATTATAAGATGAAATTTTAAGATACTAATTTGAAATTTCAAGTTATAATCTTAACATTTCAACTTATTATCTTGAAATTTCAACTTATAATATATCTTGAAATTTCAACATGACTTCTTGAAATTGAAACTTTTCAAGAAATTTCAAGAAAAAGACCAACGGTCCTAAAAGGCTGCCGTAAAACTCGCTAGGACTTCCATTTGATCCATGACTCAGCCATCTTAAACTACCAGTGCTGATAAGAAACTATCATGATCTATCATGATCATCAGTGGTGGTCCAGTCATTAAAGGCGCCACAATTCACTGTGCAGAGTTCAGTCCCTTTGGGGGGCATGGGTGGCCCAGTCGTCTAAGGTGCCGCGATTCGCTATGCAGAGTTGCGTCCCTTGGGCACGCCAGAAACCTATGATTGTGGGTTCGAATCCCGGTTCGCCCCGATTATGTTTCAAGGTTTGTCAGCACCATACCCGTGCTCGTGGGTTTCACCGAAGTGGTAAACGTCTGAGACCTGCATCACTTCGGGCTTTCCTCACACATTTAACTGACACGCCGCGATATAACTGGAATACTGTTAAAAGCGGCGTTAAAACCCAACTCACTCACTCACTCACTCAGTCCCTTTGGCATGCCTGAAACCTAAAGTCACGCATTCGAATCCCAGTTCTCCCCGATTAGGGCTCTAGGTTTGTCAGCACCATACCCATGCTCTCACGTTTCATGATAGTGGTAAAGGTCGGAGATCTGCATCACTTTGGGTTTCCTCAAGCCTACATACCACGATATGTGACCCGTGAAGATCCGGGGTAGATTAGGCCTTCAGCAACCCATGCTTGCCCTAAAAGGTGACTATGCTTGTCTTAAGAGGCGACTTACGGAATCGGGTGGTCAGGCTCGCTGACTTGGTTGTACATGTTATCGTATCCAGTAAGGTAGATCCATGCACATGATGTCAGTCACTGGATTGTCTGGTTCAGACGTGATTATTTATAGACTGCAGTCATGTAGCTAGGATATTGCTGAGTGTTGCTTTAAACAACAAACAAACGAACAGCATTAAACCAAACCAGCTTGATGTGGAATATTTTCTATCTGCAGCCTTTTATTGAGAGTTGAATGTAGGACCAACCTTTCCTGGTTTTCTGTTTGTTTCTTTATGTATTGTGTACCAATATATATTGGTAAAAATTACTTATGTTATGAATTTGTATATGGTGTGGAAATATTGATGCACCTTAAGTTAATAAATATCAAAATATGTTTCCATGTATGTATTGATATATATACATATGGTGTTCTTGAATTCGTATCTGTTTTTAAAACTATTTCAGAATGATTTTGTTGTATGAGTATTTTTGCTTGCTTTTGACCTTTTCTGTCCCTGCTCTACATGCATGATAAAACAACTTTGAAGCAGCAGAAATTATGTCAGTTTTATGTTTAGCTGGTTGGCGTCTTAGCTCACATGATTGACATTGTAGCTCACCTGATTTACGTTTAAGCTCACCTTCATCAAACACAGTGTCCTGGCACCTTGTCTCTCTGTTGTAAACTGAAGTCTATGTGTGTTTAAGATTTTCGTGGTCGAGTTGATGAAACGTCTACCTGGACGTTGAAGGTTGGTGGTTCGAAACCAAACTGTTTTATACTAGAAGATGATACAAATGCTAACCTTCTTGGCACTCGGGATTAAGGGGATAATAAACCCAGGACTGGTTGGATCAGAGTTTCTCAGTGGGCTGGCACTGAAGTGGGCGAGCAGGCTAACTGCCAGACAAGCAAGCACCAGGTGCTAAGATCGTTTCTGCTAGTAACTGGGTTGTTGTTCAGGATCCGTGAAGATACGGGGTAGAATAGGTCTTCAGCAACCCATGCTTGCCGTAAAAGGTGACTATGCTTGTTGTAAAAGGCGACTTACGGGATCGGGTGGTTAGGCTCGCTGACTTGGTTGATGCATGTCATCGACCCCAATTGTGTGGATCAATGCTCATGATATCAATCACTGGATTGTTTTGTCCAGACTCGATTATTTACAGACCGCCGTCATATAGCTGGAATATTGCTGAGTGCGGCGTTAAACAACAAACCAACCAATGTTGTTCAGCCTATGGACCAACATGTCGTTACAGAGAACAGTACCCACACCCTGTGAACTCAAAAGAACCCACTCATCCATTGGTAGATGACCAGATGGTGGAAACATGAATATGAACACGGAAACACAAGTGTCAAGACGTGGTGTCACCCTGGGCAAGTGACTTAGTTAGTTCAAGGGTGCCTCTGTTCACCCAGCAGAGAATGAGTAACCGATATATCAGGTGGAGGTAAATTACGTCTAGCGACTGTAAGCAGCATGGGTTGTATACTCCCCAGGGAGATGAGAATGATAGCTGGAATGCGTATGGATCCCAATATTGTGGAACAAATAAAGAACAGCATTTGAGCAGCGATGACAGATGTCTGGATAAATGGTATTTAAATGTATAATACAATATGCAAACACGTACACGTACACACACACACACACACACACACACACACACACACACACACGTCGCTATAGCAGTGACCGTCTCCGTGGTCTGGTGGTAGAACGTAAGGTCCGGGGTTCGATCCCCGGCCGCGTCTTACGATAAGACGTTAAAAGGTGGTACTTGTTGTTGCCGTCTGGCTCGGCATTAAGGGGCTAACACAAGGACTGGTCGGCTCGGAGTCGGTATACTGTGACTGAGTGTGGTATTGATGTTAAACTGCGGCGTGGTATCTCAGTGACCTAGCACTATAAATCAGCATCAGTCCGGACTAGTACAAACAGCCACACACACGTACATGCACGTCGCTTTATAATTGCAATAATCTTGGACGCGACGTTAAACCCCATTTCACCTCACCTATAGCAGTGAAATAATCTTGAATGTCACCTCAGACCTCTCCAGTTAAACTGACAGACTTCTATTTTGCGCTGCTTTGAACATTATTTCAGTCATGTCACAGCTTGTCGGCTAATGTGGCAGATCAGTGGTGCAGGTCATAGAAGAAACCCACGAGCCCGGACATGGTACTCACAAACCTATTAAACCACAGTACGAATCTGGGATTTGAACATAGGACCATAGCAGGCCTGAGGGACGTTACTCTGGCTCTCTTATGTGTCTACTGTTAGCCTCTATCTCCCGAAAAGCAAAAGGTCAATGAATCTAAAACTTTGCATGAAGTTGTCAAGAATGTTCACAGAATTCCGATCAGCATTTTAACGCGAGTGCCACTGCAACCTTGATGAAGAGGTTATGTTGGACCATTTTCAGTCTACCGTTTCTAAAGGTATCATTGTAAAATTTACTTGGACAAGCTTAGTGTGGCATACAATAAAACAAAAGGAATCGGTCAAAATGTTACAGCCGCGGATGGAAAGGAAATCGTTATACAACACGGCAACGAGTCCAGAAGACAGAGTTTCCGCCGCATGCAAAATGGGCCATGTCATACGAGAGTTCAGAGGCAAGTCACAGTCAGTAGCGACCGCCTTCGTCACTGATACTGGTCTGACAGCTTCCATTGTGGCCACTGGACGTTGATTAAAGGCCTGGGAAATGGCATTACGTATCTGAGGAAGGATAAGTCGGAGTTCTTACAAAGTTGGAGCGTTTGGAAGAAATCGCAAACGTCGTTCCATTTCATCCAGACATGTCCAGTTGGGTCTGTTGCAATAACGGCAAAACGCCCGTTTACAAAATGGGCACCAATTGTACTCCTCTTCCTCCCGATCGTTTTCCTTCTGCATATGAATCGGATTGGCAGAGTCAAAACAAGGTCATCTGGCCAAGAAGTTTAACCTGAGCTTAAGCTAAATCGATGATCTGATACCATTTAATAACCATCAAATAACCAATACACTTCCACTGATTTACCCACCTGATCTAGAAACATGGAGACCAGTGAGACCGCCTCATCTGTTTCATATTTAGATCTATCCATAAAGATTCAGTGTGACAAAACACTCCACAAGACTGTATGACAAGATGGGTGACTTCTACTTTTTACAGGCAACTTTCCAGTCGAGCAATATTCCTGCCGCTCCATCCTTTGGTGTTAATACTTCACAACGAGAAAAGACCGCCTCCGTGGTCTAGTGGTAGAGCGTCCGCCCGGAGAGCAGAAGGTCCGGGGTTCGATCCGCGTCGTACCAAAAGACGTTAAAAGATGGTACTTGTTGTTACCCTGTCTGGCGCTCGGCATTAAGGGGCTAAAGCAAGGACTGGTCGGCTCGTAGTCAGTATAATGTGTCTGAGTCGGGTATTCATGTTTAACTGCGGCATGGTATCTCAGTGAGTGTGCTAGCACTATAAATCGGCATCAGTCCGGACTAGTAAAAGCAGCCACACACGCACGTGCATGCACGTCGCTATATAAGTGCAATAATCTTGGACGCAACGTTAAACCCAATTTCACCTCACCTCACAACGAGAAGAACACCTCTTTCAACTAAGATTTAAAAGAGCGCCATACGACTCTTGCCTAGAAGTTGTTTGATCAAGGTTGCTACATTCAAGGCCTCAGTGGGGGCAAGGGTGGCCCAGTCGTCTAAGGCGCCGCAATTCGCTGTGCAGCGTTTGTCCCTTGGGCACGCCAGAAACCTATGATTGTGGGTTCGAATCCTGGTTCGCCCCGATTATGTTTCTAGGTTTGTCAGCACCATACCCGTGCTTGTGAGTTTCACCGAAGTGGTAAACGTCTGAGACCTGCATCACTTCGGGCTTACCTCCCACATTAAGCTGACACGCCATGATATAACTGGAATACTGTTAAAAGCGGCGTTAAACCCAACTTACTCACTCACTCACTCCTCCCACATTAAGCTGACACGCCGTGATATAACTGGAGTACTGTTAAAAGCGGTGTTAAACCAAACTCACTCACACTCACAAGTCGAACATTTAATGATTAGCATGGTGGTCACTGGAACATTTGACCAGGAGAGGCAAACAATCGGAGTCGAAATGTGCAAAGATCATTGTGGCCAATGAAGTGATTCCCCGTTTTAGGCATTTCTGACAAAATAAGGCTTGCCTGCAAAGCTACATTGTCCAAAATTTCCGCTGCAGACTAAACAGAGAGGAGGCAACAAGTCAGCAAGCTATTGGGTTTAACTGTGAAAAGCGGTCTGGAAATGTCCCAAAAGACAGACTTATTACTACTACTACTACTACTACTACTACTACTACAAAACGTCTGAGACCTGCATCACTTCGGGCTTTCCTCCCACATTAAGCTGACAAGCCATGATATAACTGGAATATTGTTAAAAGCGGCGTTAAACCCAACTCACTCACTCAAGGCCTCAGTAGAGCTTTCAAAACGGTTTATGGTTGATATTTGGAGGACATTTCCAAATTTGACGCATCAGTAACAAATTGGTGTCCGATACAATTCCCTATTTAGACTTGTGCCATGTTTCCGTGTGTTTTTTTTCAGATGAAAATGCTTTATTGTAGACATATGTTCACCTCTCTTTTGAACAATTGACTTGCCTTGATGTGTTTGTGATTTGTGCCACCGGTCGGGCAGGATACGTCCACCTTTTCGCGAAAAAACGGGTGTCATCAATATTTGCTAGTGATTCATAAACTTATACTCACGATAGAGTCGGAATCGTACAATCGACTCGGCTTTTAATATAGATTTATGATGGATCTTGAAAGGGTTTTGAGGCTTCTATTTCCATACCGAATCACAAGGCCACCATCTGAGCGATGTCCATCAAGAACACATACCCATTCATGCCACTCACTCAGTCATTAGGGGCGGTCGGGTAGCCTAGTGGTTAAAGCGTTCGCTCGTCACACCGAAGACCCGGGTTCGATTCCAGACATGGGTACAATGTGTGAAGCACATTTCTGGTGTCCCCCGCCGTGATATTGCAGGGATATTGCTAAAAGCGGTGTAAAACCATACTCACTCTCTCACTCACATACCATGACATGGTCTTCACCTCGACTGAATTTCTCTTGGTAACCCGTCCGGAAGAAATACTGAATCAGACGTTAGCAACAACAGCTGTGGTAAATTTCCTCGAAGGGATTTCTCTGGAAACCTAATAATGGCACATACACTTGTAAACAGGTACTGGTTACCTAGACAAGTCTTAGGTGGGTTACGCCCAATGTCTATTAACACCTCAGAGAATGCCTCCTCAATGATTGGTACCAGTTTGATTGGGCGGGATGGATACGATGATCTGGCTTTCCCGCAATCTCATTAAAATCAGATCTTAGTTCTCGCTACCGCAAAACAAAGATCTTAGGACATCCCATTACGGGTCGCGCCAGACCGATCTTGCGCGAACTTTGATCGACCAATGGAATGACTAATCAGAAGGCAGCTTTCTCGTGCTTTACGGCACTAATTTCAAATAGGCGACTACGCTTCGAAACATATTTTGACAAATTCTTGATTACAGATTTGAAACCTGAACAAAATAACATTCTGGAATGGCTAATAGATTGTCTAGATTGTATGGAATCAGTCGTTAAACCCGTAACTATCGTTCGAAGTTGCATGATTAGAAATCACATTCCGACTGTCACTTTCATAATCTGGTAAGCGATGCTCTGATTGGTCGGATGAAAGGTCGTTCTGACGTGACCCCTAATAGGATGTCTTCAGATCTTTGTTTAGCAGTAGCGAGAACTGAGGTCTGATTTTAATGAGATTGGGCTTTCCCGCTAAATGACATACGAGACGAGTTCTTACTCAAAATCGTGGCATCGTGGTTCATCCCGGTGAAAGGAAATCTGATATGCAATACTATGGTAGGTTTTGGGACGGCCTAAATGACCCACAATCAAGCTTTCGTGGTCGAGACTGAGGATTTCGTGTCATACCAAAAGACGTTTAAAGATGGTACTTGTTGTTACCCTGTCTGGCGCTCGGCATTAAGAGGGTTAAAACAAGGACTGGTCGGCTCGGAGTCAGTGTACTGTGTCTGAGTAGGGTATTCATGTTAAACTACGGCATGGTATCTCAGTGAGCTAGCACTATAAATCGGCATTAGTCCGGACTAGTACAAGCAGCCACCGCCATCCCCCCGCCGATTTGTTGCCGACAGGTCTTTCGCTGTTCCCCGCGGCTGGGATTTGAACGCGTGCATGTCACTAACGACTTTCAACACATTGGCAGTATGTGATGAAATAAATTGTTGTTTTTTTCTAAAGAGTCGCGTTCACACACAAACAAAGACACACACATAGAAACGAACAGACACACAGAGATGCATACACACACACATGCACAAAGAAACAGACACACACACAGATACACATAGAGACACACCGACACAGAGAAAGACACTTACTCATACAAACACACGGATACAAACACATCGACACACAAACACACACACACACACACACACACACACACACACACACACACACACACACACACACACACACATACACACACACACACACACACTTTGTGAAATACAAGTTGCACCTTGTACCCAGCTAATTAAACATTTTGAACTTAGAAGTTATAATCAAAAGTTTGACTGCCCCAAACTCGACTATTTACAGGCCGCTATTTATATCCTTGAATATTGCTGAGTATAATATTATATATTATAATATTACATATTCACGCATTATATACATACCATCAGACCCGTGAAGATCTGGGGTAGAATAGGTCTTCAGCAACCCATGCTTGCCGTAAGAGGTGACTATGCTTTTCGTAAAAGGCGACTAACGGGATCGTGTGGTCACGCTCGCTGACTTGGTTGATGCATGTCATCGATCCCAATTCCGTGGATCGATGTAGATCACTGGATTGTCTGGTCGAGAGACGATTTTTTACAGACCGCCGTCATATAGCTGGAATATTGCTGAGTGCACGTAAAACAACAAACCAAACCACATACCATCAAAACAAACCATTCACTTGGAAACCAATTCATTCAACCCACAGCTATAAATCACACATGTCATGCATGGATTGCATGCATGCAACTCGTACAAATGCAACGTTACACAATGCGGTGAGAAGGAGCTGCTCACTAATGTATTGAACCACTCGACAGTTGGACAATGTGTTTTTTGACCCTGTGTCTATTATTTGAATATGTAGCCTTGGTCTGGTGTTTGTGTCACATGTTTATAAATGAGACATGTACACTCACGCCCTTGTGACTGCTTGTTGAGCTGTTATTGGGGTAAGTAGAGGCTCTTGTCTTCAGAAATCTATCTGCAATATCTCAATTTGCCTTGTAAGGCATATATAGTTTTTGTTCATGTGTATATTCATCGTTGGCTACATCAAAGAGGTGATGGGATGGCCTAGTAACTGAAAACTTTCACTCGCGACGCTGGGGTCCCGGTTTCAATTCACCTCATGTGGACAAGGTCCATGGCGTTCCCTGCTGTGATATGTTGCTGGAATGTTGCTGAAATGTTGCTGAAAGTATGGAATACTGTAGGGGACATTCTCGCGATCTCGCATTCTCGCGATCTCGACCTTTGGAAACGAGGTGAATATGCCCAAAACACGAGAATGCGACATCGCGAGAATGTCCCTCATAGTATTTCATATTAGAGTGACGTAAAATGTATTCACTCTCACACTTACTAAATCATTTTTAGGGGCATTTCTGCAGAATTCAACATCACAAATGTGTCAAGGACGAAACGGTTCTTTTTCAAATCATTAAACTCCAAAAGTATGATTGGCTAACAATTTTTACATTCAAGCCATTGAGATCGGACATTTCCTAGCCATTGTCCAACGGGAAACAGGTTTTCACAAATGTGAAAGTTTTTGCGTTTGATAGTGTTAACTGAATAGTTGCCCGCTCTTACAAGGTTAGCCATTGGCCACCACAATGGCGTTTGTAACACCTTTGTTAAAGCTGTTCACGTTGACAATGTTGTTCACTGAAGGTAAACAGGATATCTGTCTACGCTACTGAACAAGGATACTGTTGAATTTGAATGGAAATGTCAGCCTATTTGACAGATATGAACTTAATGAACTCTGTCCATATCTCTACCATGACATCACATGGAGGGACAAACTTTACCGTGATATTATATAGCAGGAATTCCTCTACCATAAGATATATTGCAGGAACATTTTCACCAAGAGAAACACATCTTCCGAGGAATCACATTGCAGGAAAACATTTACCGTGAAATTAGATTGCAGGACCACTTCTACCATGACATTATATTGCAGGAGCACCTCTACCATGATATTATATTGCAGGAACACCTCACCATGCTATTATATTGCAGGAACACCCCACCATGATATTTTATTGCAGGAACACCTCTACCGTGACATTATATTGCAGGTGCATCTCTACCATCACACTATATTGCAGGACAACCTCTACCATGACATTATGCTTCAGGAGCATCTCTACCATGACATTATATTGTAGGAACACCTCTATCATGACATTATATTGCAGGAACACCTTTATCATGACATTATATTGCAGGAACACCTCTAGGATGACATTATATTGCAGGACAACCTCTACCATGACATAATGCTGCAGGAGCATCTCTACCATGACATTATATTGCAGGACAACCTCTACCATCACATTATATTGCAGGAAAACCTCTACCATCACATTTTATTGCAGGACAACCTCTACCATGACATTATGCTGCAGGAGCACCTCTACCATGACATTATTTTGCAGGAGCACCTCTACCATGACATTATATTGCAGGAACACCTCTACCATGACATTATACTGCAGGAACATCTATCCCATGACATTATATTGCAGGACCACCTCTACCATGACATTATATTGCAGCAACACCTCTACCATGACATTATATTGCAGGAACACCTCTACCATGACATTATATTGCAGTAACACCTCTACCATGACATTATATTGCAGGAACATCTATCCCATGACATTATATTGCAGCAACACCTCTACCATAACATTATATTGCAGTAACACCTCTACCATGACATTATAATGCAGGACAACCTCTAACATGACATTATATTGCAGGAACACCTCTACAATGACATCACAATACAGGGCCACCTCTGCCAAGACATTATGTTGCATGATTATGCTGGAAATATTTGGAATATTGTCGAAATGACATTAAATTTTAACTTATTTTGCAGGAAAATCTCTACCATGGCTTATTCCGATATTGAAGATTTCTTCACACTGAAACTATGGATTGAATCTGACAAGAGCCCAGAAGGTCACGCGTCACTCACAATGCATGACGGGACATATATTAGCATCTTTCCTTCCCCCGGGGGTATCCACAGATGCGACACACTCCGTGATGACATCGCGAGAATTGGCAAAGATTCGACCGTCACATTCAAACTGTTCTACAACAAGCACCTGCACCACCCTGAGCGGATGCAAACATGGTTGGCCGACTGGAGGAATGGCACGACAGTCATCCAACCGACAGATACAACCTTTTCTGTTATTTACAGTTTGCTCATCATGGGAGGGGCTCCGAATGTGGCCTTAGACCGGACAACGTTGAATGCTACTTCCCTGAAAGCATATATCTATAGCATCCTGGGAGATTCCGATATATACACGGCATAGCATGGATATGGAAAAAACTCGTAATTGTAGTACAGACCATATTAGAAGCTACTTCCCTGAAGGCATATATCTATAGCATCCTGGGAGATTCCGATATATACACGGCATAGCATGGATATGGAAAAAAACTCGTAACTGTAGTACAGACCATATTAGAAGCTACTTCCCTGAAGGCATATATCTATAGCATCCTGGGAGATTCCGATATATACACGGCATAGCATGGATATGGAAAAAACTCGTAATTGTAGTACAGACCATATTAGAAGCTACTTCCCTGAAGGCATATATCTATAGCATCCTGGAAGATTCCGATACATACACGGCATAGCATGGATATAGAGTAAAACTCGTTTCTTTAAATATTGAAATTAATGCGTCTACAAATTAATGCGAGCGGGGAGTGTGATGAAGCCTATCGGTGCCCTTTGGGTCGTGTCGGCCTTTGACGAAGTGTTGCGTTGGTGAACTGCTGGAGTGTTCAGTGATGCCCAGTTTGACTTGAGTTGGTAGAACTCCTGACCCAGGCAGTGATAACTCACCGGATGCCTATTGTGTAATTCCTATTTTTTTGAATGACATTGTTAAAAACTTGTTACATCTACTGACCAATAAACCGTGTTTGTGTTTATATTCAAATTGGCATTTTCGCTATCCAAAGTGTGCAGTAAGGCCGCTTTTCGTTGATAGTCATTTTGGAGACACAAATTAGATGCGAAGTTTCTTAAGAACAAAGACCACTCGCATTTTTCGCAGTTAATTCACGCTTGCGTTAATTTAAAAGATTTACAGTATTCTAGAACACATAGCACTAGATGCTACTTCCCCGAGAGTATATGGTCATTTAATATATCGATTTAGTAGGAAGACTTTACCCTGGTTCATCTGAATTCTTAAAGTTGCGGGGACACGGGTGGCCCAGTCGTCTAAGGCCCCGCGATTCGCTGTGCAGAGTTGCGTCCCTTGGGCACCCCAGAAACCTAAGATTGTGGGTTCGAATCCTGGTTCGCCCAAATTATGTTTCTAGGTTTGTCAGCACCATATCCGTGCTCGTGGGTTTCACCGAAGTGGTAAACGTCCAAGACCTGCATCGCTTGGGGCTTTCCTCCCACATTAAGCTGACACGCCGTGATAAAAATGGAATACTGTTAAAAGCGGCGCTAAACACAACTCACTCACTCAGTCACTCACTCTTAAAGTTGCTGTGGTCTTATATATCTCTTAGCTCTTCTCGAACTGTGTACACAAACTGTGTAAACATTTAAAACGCCAGATTATTTGACTTTACACTTTGGCGGAACCTAGATAATATATATATTTATTACACTTATGTTTGTAACGTCATCACATTCGGCTACACATGAGGTACCAAGGCAGATATAGTTACAAATCTGTCTTCAGAGGTTCACGTCAGTTTGTCAAAAGTGACGCAAATGCCAACCGAAGTTTACTGAGAACACAATATGTGAACTGCTAGACATCCTCATTGATAACATCAATGTAAAATGTGAGGGTAAGATGGGTGGGTGGGTGAGTTTGGATTAACGCCGCTTTTAACAGTATTCCAGTTACATCACGGCGTGTCAGCTTAATGTGGGAGGAAAGCCCGAAGTGATGCAGGTCTCAGACGTTTACCACTTCGGTGAAACCTTCGAGCACGGGTATGTTGCTGACAAACCTAGAAACATAATCGGGGTGAACAGGGATTCGAACAATCATAGGTTTCTGGTGTGCCCAAGGGACGCAACTCTGCACAGCGAATCGTGGCGCCTTAGACGACTGGGCCACCCTTGCCCCCTGAGGATAAGACATTTAGGCAAGAAGTAAGCATCCCCATGAGCACAAAGTCCGCTGCTCTTGTTGCTGATGGGCGGTCGGGTAGCCTTGTGGTTAAAGCGTTCGCTCGTCACGCCGAAGACCCGGGTTCGATTCCCGACATGGGTACAATGTGTGAAGCCCATTTCTGGTGTCCCCCGCCCTGATATTGCTGGAATATTGCTAAAAGCGGCGTAAAACCATACTCAGTCAGTCAGTTAGTCTTGTTGCTGATCTGTTTCTTTATGCATGTAGCAGGACGTGGAGTCATCCCACAGATGACTTCCTTACCTTGTCAGCTTGCTGACGGGGTTAACCTCTTTGGTCATGTGGACATGGCGAATTGTGATCAGAAGGTCCGTGGTTCGAATCCCATCACGGGACTCTGAAATTTTATGGCCGCTACATTAGTGCCCAACGTGGGGCTGAGCACGTTCATATCAAATTTGAGCAAAATAAGCCTCAGTACCCTACTATGCGGCCCGGGACGTGCCTTCTGTTGAAGAGTGAGTGAGTATGGTTTTACGCCGCTTTTAGCGATATTCCAGGAATATCACGGCGGGGGACACCAGAAATGGGCTTCACACATTGTACCCATGTCGGGAATCGCACCCGGGTCTTCGGCGTGACGAGCGAACGCTTTAACCACTAGGCTACCCGACCGCCCCGTTGTGAAATGTAGACACCAATGGCTGGAGCTGCAGGAATATTGCCCGACATAAAGGGAAAGTTGTCACTCATGAATCTAAATAGGAAACAGATGAAGTAGTCTCACTGGTCTCCTTTATTTCTGACCGCCCCCGTGGTCTAATGGTAGAGCTTCTGCCCGGAGAGCGGAAGGTCCGAGGTTCGATCCCCGACTGCGTCATACCAAAAGACGTTAAAAGATGTTGTTACCCTGTCTGGCGCTCGGCATTAAGGGACTAAAACAAGGACTGGTCGGCTCGGAGTCAGTATACTGTGTCTGAGTGGGGTATTCATCTGAAAAACTGCGGCATGGTATCTCAGTGGGCTAGCACTATAAATCGGCATCAGTCCAGACTAGTACAAGCAGCCACACAAACACACACAGGTACATGCACGTCGCTATATAAGTGCAATAATCTTGGACGCGACGTTAAACCCCATTTCACCTCACCTCCTGATCAAATGCAGCTACGCGTTTGCACCCGTGGGTTGATTGCCACACAACCAGCGAAAATGACGTACATTTTTGTCCAGAAGCTGCAATCTCATTAAAATCAGACCTTAGTTCTCGCTATCGCTAAACAAAGACCCTTCATCCAGCCAATCAGAGCGTCGCTTACCAGATCATGAAAGTGACATTCGGAATGTGAATTCCGATAATGCAACCTCGAAAACTTCAACACGGTTTATTCCGAACGATAGTTACGGGTTAAGCGACTGAATCCATACAATCTAGACCATCTATTAGCCATTCCAGAATGTTCTTTTGTTCAGGTTTCAAATTTGTAATCGAGAATTTTGTCAAAAAATGTTTCGAAGCTTAGTGGCCAATTTGAAATTAGTGCCGTAAAGCACGAGAAAGCTGCTTTCTGATTGGCTAATGTCGACTTCTTGTCAGTCCTTCTACCGGTCGGTCAAAGTTCGCGCAAGGTCGGTCTGACGTGACCCGTAATGGGATGTCCAAAGATCTTTTTTTAGCGGTAGCGAGAACTAAGATCTGATTTTAATGAGATTGGCAGAAACTCAAACGACTACATAGTGCTCTCATACTGTTAGGTGTAAAGCCATTATCTATGACATGCGAATATTCGGTAAGAATATATACTTAGTTCTAAAAGTGCAATCAGTTGGCCGGCTCTTCGTGACACATGCGATTTGATATTTGATCACACAAACAAATATGCAGCTACTAGCTATGAAACAAACGCGTATAGAGCTCTTACATCCATTGTAATATCCCCGTACGTTCAGGTCGTCACGAGTGAGTGAGTTGGGTTTAACGCTTTTAACATTATAACAGTTATATCGCGGCGTGTCAGCTTAATGTGGGAGGAAAGCCCGAAGTGATGCAGGTCTCAGACGTTTACCACTTTGATGAAACCCACGAGCACGGACATGGTGCTGACAAACCTAGAAACATAATCGGGGTGAACCGGGATTCAAACCCACAATCATAGGTTTCTGGCTTGTCCAGGGGACGCAACTCTGCACAGCGAATCGCGGCGCCTTAGACGACTGGGCCACCCGTGCCCCCAGGTCGTCACGAGGTGTCCACCTTCACAAAACTAACACTAATTATATGTGATGGATCCATGAACCAAACCCTCAAATAACACAAATTCATTGTTTAATCAGAACACCAGGGTCATATGGTCCAACACGTGTGTATGGCATCATACAGTGCAGTTCGCATGGCCTTTTCAGTTTACAGCAGATTGGACTTTGATTTTACTTACTCACTAGAAATATTGTTGAAAATCAATGAAACTTGCTCACGCAGCTAGGCTGAGATCACTCTTAGGTGACTTGGGCCTAGGCTGAGATCACTCTTAGGTGACTTGGGCCTAGACTGAGATCACTCTATGCTGACTTGGGTCTAGGCTGAGATCACTCTTAGGTGACTTGGGTCTAGACTGAGATCACTCTTGGGTGACTTGGGCCTAGGCTGAGATCACTCGAGGTTGACATGGGCGTGGGCTGAGATCACTCTTGGGGGACTTGGGCCTAGGCTGAGATTACTCTTAGGTGACTTGGGCCTAGGCTGACATTACTCTTAGGTGACTTGGTTCTAGACTGAGATCACTCTAGGGTGACTTGGGCCTAGGCTGAGATCACTCGAGGTTGACTTGGGCCTAGGCTGAGATCACTCTTAGGTGACTTGGGCCTAGGCTGAGATTACTCTGAGGTGACTTGGGCCTAGGCTGAGATTACTCTGAGGTGACTTGGGTCTAGACTGAGATCACTCTCAGGTGACTTGGGTCTAGGCTGAGATCACTCTGAGGTGACTTGGGCGTGGGCTGAGATCACTCTTGGGTGACTTGGGCCTAGGCTGAGATTACGCTTAGGTGACTTGGGCCTAGGCTGACATTACTCTTAGGTGACTTGGTTCTAGACTGAGATCACTCTAGGGTGACTTGGGCCTGGGCTGAGATCACTCGAGGTTGACTTGGGCCTAGGCTGAGATCACTCTTAGGTGACTTGGGCCTAGGCTGAGATTACGCTTAGGTGACTTGGGCCTAGGCTGAGATTACTCTGAGGTGACTTGGGTCTAGACTGAGATCACTCTGAGGTGACTTGGGCCTAGGCTGAGATCAATCGAGGCTGTTTTGGACCTAGGCTGAGATCACTCTTAGGTGACTTGGGCCTAGGCTGAGATTACTCTTAGGTGACTTGGGCCTAGGCTGTGATCATTCTAGGGTGACTTGGGCCTAGGCTGAGATCACTTTAGAGTGACTTGGGTCTAGACTGAGATCACTCTTAGGTGACTTGGTCCTAGGCTGAGATCACTCGAGGTTGACTTGGGCCTAGGCTGAGATCACTCTTAGGTGACTTGGGTCTAGGCTGAGATCATTTTAG
This sequence comes from Haliotis cracherodii, assembly GCF_022045235.1. Classification (NCBI taxonomy): domain Eukaryota; kingdom Metazoa; phylum Mollusca; class Gastropoda; order Lepetellida; family Haliotidae; genus Haliotis; species Haliotis cracherodii. Next base: position 8,302,880 of record NW_027266269.1, read on the forward strand.
AGTGACTTGGGCCAAGGCTGAGATCAGTTTAGAGTGACTTGGGCCAAGGCTGTGATCACTCTTAGGTGACTTGGGCCTAGGCTGAGATCACTCTGAGGTGACTTGGGTCTAGACTGAGATCACTCTTAGGTGACTTGGGCCTAGACTGAGATCACTCTTAGGTGACTTGGGACTAGGCTGAGATCACTCTTAGGCTGAGATCACTCTTAGGCTGGGATTACTCTTAGGTGACTTGGGTCTAGGCTGAGATTACTCTTAGGTGACTTGGGCCTAGGCTGAGATCACTCTCAGGTGACTTGGGCCTAGGCTGAGATCACCCTTAGGTGACTTGGGTCTAGGCTGAGATCGAGATGTCTTGGGCCGAGGTTGTGGTAACGCTAGGGTGACTTGGGCCTAGGCTGTGATCACTCAAGGATGCCTTGGGCCTAGGCTGAGACCACTCTCGGGTGACTTGGGCCAGGCTGAGACCACTCTAGGGTGACTTGGGTCTTGGCTGATATCACTCAAGGGTGACGGCCCAAGGCTGAGGTCACTCGAGGATGACTTGGGCCCAGGCTAAAATCACTCGAGGATGTCCTGGGCCTAGGCTGTGGTAACGCTAGGGTGACTTGGGCCTAGGCTGAGATAGCGCTAGGGTGACTTGGGCCTAGGCTGAGATCACTCTAGGGTGACTTGAGCCTAGGCTGAGATCACTCTAGGGTGACTTGGGCCTAGGCTGAGATCACTCTAGGGTGACTTGGGCCTAGGCTGAGATAACGCTAGAGCGACTTGGGCCTAGGCTGAGATAACGCTAGAGCGACTTGGGCCTAGGCTAAGATCACTCCACCAAGGCTCCGGGTTCAAATGATTCCACTTACTTTTTCAAATGTCCATGTCTTGTTGTATGTTCTTGTACGTTTGGGTATAAGTTGATACATTTACTGTCGGCGTTAATGGTTGTTCTCATTTCGAGTTGATGGAACCTATTTGAAAGTGACCCATACACATCCTTATGATACAGTCGGAACTGAATTACGGACTTTTTACGATTACCGAAAAGATTTTGTCGTTTACATCTAAAAATTGTACATTTTCCAACTTTTGACGTACATTCGAGGCTTGCCGAGGATTTTTTTACTCTTTTATCAACGAGTGTTGATATATTTGATATAAAAAGACACGAGGTTAAGATTTAATTTATGATCCACATCATTCTTACAACTTTTTTAGTTTGTAGACAGGAGTAAGCATTATCTTAAGTGTAAAAAGTACTGCTAACAGCTTCAGTGGCAGTCATTAGTGATGTCATTTGATTGTTACGTCATTGCAACAATGACGTCACAATGGTCTGCATACATTATGATGCAATTTCAATGCAGCGATATCTACAATGTATATGTCGCTTGATCTCACCAAAGCAATATCTCCCGTTTTGGATGATAGATGGATGTTTTGCTTCTATTTATGGATGAGTCTGAAGAGGATCCATATCCCGTTCAGAACAGCTGATATACACAGATGCAGATGGATAATTATAGAAATACCAGCAAGGGATATGTATACACCAGAAATATCAATTATTTCCCGACTTATAAAAGGTAATATAAAATAAAAGTGTGTGTTGCAGTCTGATTGGTTGTTAATTCAGTTGAAGCTGGAAAATTTGGACTTTTGACAGATATGTTCTCTATTAAAGGGTAAGTGACAATCGGTATTGTGGAATTATTAGTTAATTCATTACACATTATTATCAGGAAAAATGCATTAATATACTTTAATCAGCATTCTGCCAACCGGGACATTTTGTTGCTATGTATGTATAACATGTCGTCCGTTATTTGATGACGTCATTGTATTCCCGAGTGACGTCATGTGCATCCCATGAAAGTACACATAGGACGGACTTAACCTTTTTCTGTATTGGAGCGCTGTTTACACATAAACCCACAAAAGACATCAATGAAACAGAAACAAGAATGTTTTCTCTCGCAACTGCAAATAATAACGACAAATCCCATTTAATATTTATAAGAAACTTTATAAGGAGAGTCGATTGTACGATTCCGACTATATCATGGGCATGTGTTTATGAATCACAATCAAATAGTAATGATACCAGGTTTTCGCGAACAGGTAAGCTTACCATGCCCCATCCGTGGCACCCGTCACAAACACATGCAAAGGCAAGTCAATTGTTCACCTGATTAAACACGGGAGCATACAAGTAAAAATAGGGAATTGAATTGGACATCATGTTTGTCACTGAAACGTCAAGATTATTAGGAGGTAAGATTGGGTCATGAGTTTATTCAAAATACAGCACCGCTTCGAAGCAAACGGCTACTTGTAGTATTGAATGAAATCTGCTGTGTTGGGCTTCTGCGGGTTGTAAAAGGACTGTGCAATAGATTTGGAGTATTTCATTGTCCAGAGCGAAATATCGTTAGAATACCCATACTCTAGGCACAAAAAGTCTGTATGAAGAATAAAATAAATCACCTCATTTGAAAATATATGGTGGTTAGGAATGTTTGTTTTTTGTTTAACGCCGCACGCACCAGTATTACTGCTATATGACTGTGGTTTGTAAATAATCGAGTCTGGACCAGACAATTTAGTGATTGACATCATGAACATCGATCAACGCAAATGGGATATGATGACATGCATCAACCAAGTCAGCGAGCCTGACCAACCGATCCCGTTAGTTGCTTCTTACTACAAGCATAGTCGTCTTTTACGGCAAGCATGGGTTGCTGAAGACTTATTCCACCACGGATCTTCACGGGTCGGTTAGAAAAGTTGTGTTAACAATAATGTAGTACAGTTATTGAAAATAAAATGACCATTATGCAAGATAGGTTTATTTGGACATCTTGTGGTGACATCACGTTGCGGAAAGCGTGTTCAGAGGATGGATATCACCATGGCGTATCCATATGTGACAACGTTTCAGCTACAGTTTGGAACAGATCTTTGATTACATAAACACCATCTTTAGCGTACGATTTAACCATTGTATTCACGTCCACAGAAGTTGTCCTCTTTACTGTGGTCTACTTTGTATCCTGCTGACTAGTTATTCGTGAAAGCATATACCATCAGTGTTATTTCATGACTGCATAGTGACAGCGTGTCTTGCCCAAGTGAATTTGGGCAAGATTAGATAAAAACAATCTTTTATATACAATAAATTCCTTAACGTGACTAGCGTTGGAGGTCACAGAGTAACAAAAACGTGATCCACTGGCGACGATACCATAAAATTCATAAACGGTTACAAATGCATGTTTTTTTTTAATGTAATGTATCTCTATCAACATTAAAGACAACCTCTGCTACTTTGTATTAAAATCGGATCAAGAGCAAAAGTGTCGAAAGAATGTAAGCATTGTAATAGATATATTATTTTGCACTGTGAAATGTTTAAGCCTGACAGAAATAATTTCTTCTCATGCCTGATTGATAAAATTGATGTAGATGTATACGTGAAAATAGATATGCTTGACGATGGTGATATGCTTTCATTCTTTCTCGGTGCAGATGTCCATGACTTGACTAACGAACTTGATTACGATACTTGGCAAAGCATCATAATGTCTCTCTGCCACTTCATATGGAATTTTAAGACACAACTTGTGTATATCTACTAGATACCTTACTGCTCTCTGTACATTGTAATTTTTTTTATTCATAGCAGTGTATAACATGACTTCATTGTATATAGTGAAGTAATTTCATTGATGCGTTGTAAATAATGTATTTGCCCATGTAAAATCTTCGGATTCAACTCTGGAGGAAATAAAGAAATTCATTCATTCATTCATTCATTCATTCTACCATTTAATACAACTATACATTTATCATTGGAACCTGGAAAGTTGTTGATATGGAGCTTCCTGAGGATCAATTAAGAATACATTAGGTTGGTTGGTTGGTTGGCTTGTTGTTTAACACCGCACTCAGCAATATTCCAGCTATATGACGGCGGTCTGTAAAATAATCGAGTCTGGACCAGACAATCCAGTGATTGATATCATGAGCATCGATCCACACAATTTGGATCGATGGCATGCATCAAACAAGTCAGCGAGTCTGACCACCCGATCCCGTTAGAAGCCTATTACAAGCATGGGTTGCTGGAGACCTATTCTATCCCGGAATCTTCACGGGTCAGAGTACTTTAGGAATACTAATAATTCTGTGAAGCATGTATTTGAATATAGTATTCAGTGTGTACCAACACTGTTCCTGTCATTTACACTATTACACAGAGGGGCTTTTGTAGTGTGTTTAATACTTGTTCTTCAAGAGACACAGCTATTGGCGATGTATGTTGCAAGTAGTGCTGGTTATAATAACAATGCAATCATTGAGAGGTGTGTTATTAAACACATAACGCTGCATTAACTAGCACAGAAGTTTAGTATAATGCGCCAGCTATTATATTATACAGCTATAGAGATATTCCAATGTGATCAACATATTTATTATCACTGAGACCTGTCAGTGTTGAACCTTGTCCATTACTACATACACATTCGTTGATACACTAACGGTGCCTCCACGTCAATACGAGCCTGCGCACACAGCCTAAGGTCTATTGTGTGTGAACCCCTCGACTTGAATCTGCTTCTATTTGGCTGTGGCTTACGGATCAAGGAGTTACGTCTTCAGGTACGTGGTGTCACATTAATCCGAACAAATATCAACTTTTTCATCGTTTAAAGTTTTGTTTAGAGAAACCATCATTTGGTATAACAGCTGCTGACAGATTCAGGTTTAAAGTAGTTTGTCTGACCAATACACCTCCGTGGTCTCGTGGATCGAGCGTCTGCCCATGGAGAGCGGAGAGACGGTTGTTCCAGTCCACTGCCACTACATTGAAAATGACGTTAAAAGGTGGTATTTGTTGTTACTTTGCCTGGCGTTCGGCATTCCGGGGATAGTTGGCTCTCAGTATATATAGGATATCCATATCAAACAGCGGCATGGTATCTTAGTAGCAGCTTGGTCCACGCACGCACGCACGCACACACGCACGCACGCACACACACATACACAGAGACACACACGCACGCATGCACGCGCACGCACGCACACACACACTCACACGCACACAACCTCACACACACACGTTCTCTCTCACACACACACACAACCTCTCACACACACACACACACTCACAAACTCACACACATGTCTTCTACTAATGTCTTCTATAAACATTAATGTACTGAAGCCTTTGACAGTATATATAATTATATATTCCGTGCAATGAAGTTTGGAAAATATAAGATGAGTGACCTGAACAATTAGAAATCAATACGAGCACCCACTCTCCACAAACTTGTATACTATAGGCCTATGACAGCATTTCTGCAATAAAGATTGATTGATTGACGCACACACACACACATACACGTAATATAATCTTGAACGAGACGCCAAACCCCACTTCACCCCACCTCAGTTCAAAGATCACCATAAGCTGGTTACTGACTGACTTTGGGTCAGTGTAGCAAGTATGAAAATGCTCAATATTACTATTACTATGAGATATCTGAGCCGAGTCAGTGTTTGGGGAGTGTACCTACATATTGACGCCCGATGCACATTGTGATATTGTACGTACCGACTACAGCGTGAATCTTTGAACTCAACTCAATTCACGAAATGGTTTTGATTCATAATGCCAGTCTATCTATGTTTGTAGATATGTCTGGGAGAAAGAAAGTTTCAGTGACATTGAGGGTGACTGGTTTCTTTCATATTGACGCCAGATGCACACTATGATTTTGTAAATACCGACTACCCACGCGTGAATCTTTGAAATCAAATTTCAGTGAGTGAGTTTGGTTTTACGCTGGTGTTAGCAATATTCCAGCAATATCACGGCGGTGGACACCAGAAATGGGCTTCACACATTGTCCAGGTCGGGAATGGAAACCGGGTCTTCGGCGTGACGAGCGAACTCTATAACCACTAGGCTGCCCGACCGTCTCTGACTCAATTCTGGTTTTGATTCATAACGTCAGTCTATCTATGTTTGTAGATATGTCTGGGAGAAAGAAAGTATCACGGACATTGAGGGTGACTGTTTTTTTTCATAACGAAATTTCCAATCGGTGCGCTGGGCACCCCCTGCCATGACATAAGTGCATGTTTGTGACACAGGTTAACGATAAAGAAGCTGGACAGAGCCTCGTCGACTTACCCACAATGCACAGCAACTGGAAACACAGTGGGACCACCAGAAGCATTCTTCGCCGTAAACAGTCAAAACGTGCTGACATAGCACTCTTGGACATCAGCGGTCGAGGCAGGTTTAATGTTTATTGATTACAACCTACGAACCCATGAGCGGTCACTCGGTATGAATCCAGACTAATAACCTGCAGTAGGAATTCATGAAAACAGTTACACACGTATTCGTATGGTATACAAGCTATTTATGTCTACACGAGAATGCTTTTAGATATATTTTGTTTTGCTGGCTTTTAATCATTTCTGAGACAGCCAGTGGAAATCTGTATTGGAAATATCCTTCAAAACGTTTCTGCTACACAGTAATTATAAACTATGTATTGTACTTTGACATAGAAAATCCCTTTGCAGAATATCTGATTCCATTGTACTTTTAATTGTATTTTAATGAGCAGCACATAATACTTTTTGGTTTTATGAGAGTGATATTTGTATATCCTTGAACTTGAACTCCCTTAACATGTGACTAAACCTTTCTCCTAAACCATACAGCGTAGCGACTGAAAGTCAACACAATGTTTGGTATGGTGACTGAACACATTATGCAACGCTATGTAGGGTGTATTGTATGAATGTATATATGTATGAATGGTCAACTCAATGCTATATAGTGTCATGGCTGAATAGTTAGCTTACTGGGTCGCTGTGTCATATGCGCTACTTTACAAAATGTAACTGTACATATCACAAACCAAAGGCGACTTGATACGCCCAATACATGTTATTACCTTCACAATGTGCTGACCTGTTTCCCACCTCCTGCAGGCGAGATGTCCCCCGCCGTGATATTGCTGGAATATAATTAAAAGAGGCGTAAAACCATATTCACTCACTCACTCAATAGACGAGATTTTTCATTGTAAAGGATATACATGCTGATATTTCCCATATGTTTGACACCTATAGACGAGTATATTCATTGTAAATGATATACATGCTGATATTAGCCATATGTTTGACACCTCCTGTAGACGAGTATATTCATTGTAAATGATATACATGCTGATATTAGCCATATGTTTGACACCTCCTGTAGACGAGTATATTCATTAACAAGGATACATATGCTGATATTACTCATATGTTTGACACATCCTGTAGACGAGTATATTCATTGCAAATGATATACATGCTGATATTAGCCATATGTTTGACACCTCCTGTAGACGAGTATATTCATTAACAAGGATACATATGCTGATATTACTCATATGTTTGACACATCCTGTAGACGAGTATATTCATTGCAAAGGATACACATGCTGATATTACCCATATGATTGACACCATCTCCAGGTAGGACTGTGTCCTTGGAATCGTGCCGCATCAGTCAGTTGTCTGTTGGCATCACCGATGAAGACTTCAAGGCGGAGGTAACGAACACACTTTCTAACATAACATTTTGTACATAAAGAAAGAGTTTGATATAAAGCCAATTCATTGAACTAACTGCAAACTCCAGGCGTGTTCAAACATACTTGCCTGACGTTATCAGTTGGTCATTGATGTTTAATACCACAGATAGCTAAATCACTAAACTGCCTGTCACGTTTGGGGTATTGAACAGGCATAGCCAGTGACCGAAATTATGTTTAACAACTACCAGCTCTTACCGCATACGTGTGGATATATTCTTCACCAAACTCACACTGAGATATTGCAAACCGAATCACCGCAGGTTGAAATCATGATCAAGACTGTAATGATGTCTACTTCTTTATGATATAAACGAAAGATAAAGGTAGTGTCACAGTTTCGTAACCAAATCCATGTAGGAGAAATTGGAAACAAATTTGAATAGCAGCAGATGTCAAGTGCAGTAAAACTGGTGATACTTGGTATATACTTGTACATGTAGACTTCAGGTTCTTGATATGAGGTTTAGGCTAACAAACTAAATATTATATCACACTATACAAGGAGTTGTGGGGTTTTCGAGATTAATGGGATCTGAAGAAGGACTTTGTACACACAAGGTGTGTCATTCATGAAGATGTTGATTGAGTGAGTGAGTTGGGTTTAACGCCTCTTTTAACAGTATTCCAGTTATATCATGGCGTGTCAGCTTAATGTGGGAAGAAAGCCCAAAGTGATGCAGGTCTTAGACGTTTACCACTTCGGTGAAACCCACGAGCACGGGTATGGTGCTGACAAACCCAGGAACTAAATCGGGGCGAAATGGGACTCGAACCCACAATCATAGGTTTCTGGCTTGCCCAAGGGACGCAACTCTGCAAAGCGAATTGTGGCGGCTTTCACGACTGGGCCACCCGTGCCCCCAGAAGCTGTTGAAACAACATGTTTTGCACAACAGCTTTACATTCATTTTCAAGTATTTGTATCGCTGAAAGTCCATGGTTTATGTGGCAAATGTACTTAGAGCAACCTTTTATTACGTATAGTACATCGTTCCCTCTATATTAGGTTCTGCAGAAGAGACAGTCCAACTTTATCACAAAGCTCGATGCAGCGGCTGCCGTTTTGATTGAGCGACTCATCAAGAAGAAGGGGAAGGATGAGGCCTTGTTACAAGTTGTCTCCAAACGAGATGACGAGAAAGAGGTACTGGTGAAGTATTGGAGTACATTCACATTATATTGTTTTATGTTACCTTCTATGAAGTGCACAATATCAACCTGCATTCCGGCCATTTATACCTTGAATCAGTATTGAGTGAGTGAGTGAGTTTGGATTAACGCCGCTTTTAACAGTATTCCAGTTTTATCGCAGTGTGTCAGCTTAATGGGATGCAGGTCTCAGACTTTTACCACTTCGGTGAAACCCACGACCACGTGTATAGTGCTGACAAACGCAGAAACTTAATTGAGGCGAACCGGGATTCGAACCCACAATCATAGGTTTCTGGCGTGCCCAAGGGAGGCAACATGGCACAGCGAATAGCGGCGCCTTAGACAACTTGGCCACCCGTGCCCCCTTGAATCAGTAAGGTGTATACCATCACAATTTACATTGTTTCATATTTTTCATATTACCTCCACAAACGAGTGGCTAACGGGATCCGGTGGTATCGCAATATGGATCGATTGGTTGGTTGGTTGTTTAACGCCACACTCAGCAATATTTCAGCTATATGACGGCGGTCTGTAAATAATAGAGTCTGGACCAGACAATCCAGTGATTAATATCATGACCATCGATCCACGCAATTGGGATCGATGACATGCATTAACCAATTCAGCGAGTCTGACCACCCGATCCCGTTAGTAGCCTCTTACAAGCATAGTCGCCTTTAACGGCAAGCATGGGATGCTGAAGTCCTATTTTACCCTGGATCTTCACGGGTCGTACATATTGTACCTGTGACATGTCATGTTTAAAAGGTGCTGAGATTGGTGAGCAGTTTGCTTCAGCGAGGGGCAACTTTGTCAGCCAAAGACAGCACTGGACAGACTGCCCTTCACGTTGCAGTCAGAAAACAGTTCAAGAGTGTGTGTAGAAAATTGACAGAGGGAGACTGTTTGAGTTATGACAGAGACAACAACGGCAAGATGCCCTACCACCTCGCTATTGACCACAGGAACGACTACATCGCCGCTCTGCTACTCAACCACATGCCAAACGCCCTGTGAGCTGACTTCATGTATTGTGTACATTCGAGTGTCTGTGTTGAAATGACTGTGATATTGCACAAATTTATTTGCACTGTCATGGTGGTGATGTGTTTATGATGTATGATACGAGACAAGAATAATCAGCCACACACACACACAAACACACACACACACACACACACACACACACGGCACACAGCACACAGAGCACACACACACAGCACAGCACAGCACAGCACACACACACACACACACACACACACACGCACACTTGCAAGTCGGTGTATACGTGAAATAGTCTCCAACGCGACATTGAATCCCATTCCACCTCACCTCACCTATATCCATTATTTCTAGTGTCCGAGATCTCTACATCGCCTCGACAGCGGAAGACAAAGCAGAATGCAACTTCATGACACCCCTGCAGAAGAACATGCCGGTAGGTCAATAGATCGCTTATATCAAATTGCAGTAACATCACCAGAAATAGGTCCATGGACATGGGCTTTACACATTGTAACCATGGGTGGAATCTAACGACACTGTTTTATGATATTGTGAAATGAATAGTGAATAATACATATGAAAATCTTTATATTACCAAAGAAATCCATCGATTATCTTCCATGTATTTGCATACACACAATGATGACTGGTAGCAAGGGATGTCTCCTTTCAGTGATTTCCAAAAACCTATTACAATCTAAAATGTTAATTCGCTGGGGTATAAAAAAACCCTTTATGACACAGTAAGTGATTGTGTGCTTGTAAAAGTTGCTGACCACGCCCGATGGCTGATAGCAATGTTGGCTTCGTCCCTTTACTGTTCTAAAGTGTCTCATTCTGATAGATACGTGCAAAGTTATTGCTTCTCTTCTGTGTACAGCAAACAGCTATAGGAGTTTTGGATTCCATGCTGGACCCTGTCGATGACTTTGGGAACATGGAAGTATTCTTTGATCTTCTCGAGTCTGATGAACAGGGCAGAAGTCCTCTACACCCGTCCTTTAATACAAAGAGTAAAACCTATCTTTACCACATTGCGCATCTCCAGCCAAAGGTGATCCAGACATCAGTCTTGTACTCTTCTTAATATAAAATAGCGTTTTTCTTATTTGGCTCTGCAGTTGCCTGTTCTCTAAAGTTGATATGAACTTCAAAGTAATTGAAGTCAGTCAGACAGATGCGCTGTTTTAGACTCGCCACCTATGATATGAGGCAGCTGTAAACATATTTAAGATGCTTGTGTTACTGCAGTATATCTTGTAACTATTTTGTCCAGGAGGTGGCGTTTCACAGTGTTGTTCGCCTCCTGACCAGGAAGAAGTGGAAGCGCTATGGCAGATACTGGTTCCTGTGAGTGCAGAAATGGAATATATAGCACATATGTTCACATTAATTATATCCTGTAGAAGGCTTTTCATCCATGGCCCAGAACAAAACTCTGACCAGCAGTGATCAGCAAAGTTCCACGACATCACAATCAGGGTGCAGGGAACTTTAACCTTCCAGGAATACCCTACAAGCAACAATTAAATAATGTCCTTTCCAAGTTATTCTTGTTATTTGTGAATACCACATGAAAATGAAATTAATGTTACGCCCGTCTCTCCCTAGGATGAAATGCATGTTGTTTATTGCTACCCTGTTTGCAATAACATTTTCTGCAATCACTGGCGCCATGGCTTCTGACCCCCAGCATTACAGCACAGCCCTGGACAAAGCCCGTGCCTTCTTTGAAGTTTTGAGCTGCTTGGCTGTTGTCGCCACTCTGGCTTTTGAGGCATACCAGATGTTAAAGTAAGTACATAGTATTCCTCAATTATCCCCACCACAAATATGGAGGGGGATATAGGATTCAGTGCTGTCCGTCCTTCTGTCTGTCACATTTTGTTCTGGCGCACTTGCACTAAGCGATCTTAGCGCTTAGGCTTAAGATAATCTTAGCGCTAAGATCGCTTTCAGCAAGTGGCCCCTGGAGATCTGCTCAAAGGCAATTTCATATATCTTGATCGAAGTTAGCACAGCTCTCCACATGGCCATGAACTGGTGCCATGTGCTATTTAGAAAGTTCGGAAATTCGTATTTTGTTCTGGGTTTTCATAACAAATAAATCAAATCAATGAACTATTGATGAAGAATTCGTATATCTATCAAATTATCAACTGATTACCATTATGTTTTTCTCTATAAATTCTAAAACTCCTTTGAAACAAATGGCAAATCCCAGTGCATCCAGTGATAACCACTGCTCCCAGTGATGTTCTCTTATAAACATCATGAAACTTCACTCCATCTCCTGGTGGGTTAAATCTCATAATCGAGGATGCTACCACGTCCAAGCGATATTATATGCATAAGAGGGAAAAAGTCTTGTGCGCTATAAAAAATCACATCAAAATAAAATTGCGCTGGACTTTGAGAATCATGCATGATTATCACTTGATGACCCCGAAATTGCACGTGTATCCCAGGCATTGCATGCATATATCCTGTTAGAAATTCGTGTTGTCCATATTTGTTGTTTGTATAGTTGACCAGTGAACATTTGCTAAAAAAGCTATTACATCAACCTATTGGATGTCACTTTATGCTGACTTTGCAGATACAGATGCGACTACTGGAAAGACAGGACCAACTATTTTGACCTCTTGGCATCCATCCTGCTGCTGCTCGTCATCCCTCTCAGGTTCGCCCATCAACAGGAGCAGTGGCACGTCTTCTCTGTTGGCTATCTCCTGTGGACGCTCAGAATATTCGAATACGCAGTGGTCTTCAGGTTGTATAAGGCAGACACTATAAGCATTTTTATACTAGGATATACTGATATTTATACTTACACTATTATTGATAGTCTGGTTTTAGAAGTTGTGTGGGATCTCACACCTGTGAATCAGCCTTATGTTTATGAAACGTGAGTGGGGCTTGAAACTGATTTCTTTCAGATGTATCATGTTGGAGAGATACATATTGACCATAATCTTTAATATAACAGAAAATATTAGACCTTGTAGACAAGTAGACCTGTGGATTCTGAAAAACTCAAAGGAATCTGAGAAAAGCTAAGCTTGGTAACTACATGTACTGAAACCTATATGTTCAGAGGTTCAGGAATATTTGTCAGAAATGTAAGTTTATGCCATTTCATTGAGTGAGTTTGTTAACATTTAACGTCAGATCGGCAATATTTCAGCCATACCTTGACGAGCATGCCATCTGAAGTTTACTCAGAAACCCATATGTAAATGCTAGACTTGCTCACTGATGACAGCCCCCTGGGCACCCATTGTGTTCCCTTTGTAGCTGATCTGTTTCTTTATGCATATGAATCGGAAGTTCCATGGATTTACCCACATGAACGAGTAATAAAGAGACGAGTCTGTCCCATCTTTCTAACATTAGATCTCTGTGTAAAGATTGAGAGATGACTTCAACTTTGCAATTGCCTGCTACCCCTTTATGTTGAGCAGTATTCCAGAAGCTCTATCCTTTCTTGTCTACACTTCACAACTTTTGAGGTACTATCAAGAATGTGTTTTCTACCAATATTTGAAAGAGTGCTGTAAGACACTTGCTGCAAAGTTTTTGATCAGGGCTCAACATTCAAGGCTGCAGGAACACTATTTCAAAGTTTAATGGTCGACATGTGGAGGACAGTTCAAATTTGACGCATCATTGAAATGAAATGGTGTCTGATGCAATTACTGATTTTGAAAACCTGGTATCATAAATATTTTATAAGGAGTCATAAACACATGCTCATGAAATAGTCGGAATCGTACAATGTACTGTGTAATATGATTATGGAAATGATTTTGTCTTGTTTAATTGCATGATGCTATTGTGGATCGTTTCAGATTAATTGATAAGTGATTAATGCAACATTTAGATAAGACAACTAGTCATTTTGTATCTTATGATACGTGTGGTGAAATTGACTAACGCACCACAATAAGTTGAAGTCTTTTGATTAGTGTTACAACATTCATGGCCACAGTAAAGCTTTCAAACGTTTTCATGGTGGACATGTCCAAATTTGCCGCATCCACGCCCAAAATGATATCCAATATAATTCCCCTTATTACATGTACCATACACTTTTTAAGGTGAACAATTGACTTACATTTACAAGTGCTTCTGATTGGGGGCACTGGTGGAGCAGGATGCACTTACCTTTTTCACAACACCTGGTATCTTATAGATAATAATTCATAAAAATTTGCGTATGATATGGTTAGAATCGTATATTGGATTGTTTTTCAAGCAGAGATTTCTTATGATTAGAAACATAGTGTTTATTTTATTTACATACAGCTGTGCCTGGAATGAATAATTGGGGTTCGAAGCTCACGCCTTTTTCAAAGGTTTATTTCCCAAGAACTATGACTAATAAACTTGTAAAATCTGCGCTACTAAAGGTTTTCTCTCAAACTAAAATGATACATCTGAAATAATATTGGTATTAAAATGTTCACAATGGTTGCAGACACAGTGGAGCCCACGCTCAGATTCTGTGGCGCATCATCACGAGTGACTTCTTGCAGTTCTTACTCGTGTTTGTCATCATCCTCCTTGCCTTTAGCGGATCACTCGTCATGGCGCTCAGGGGAGATAACTCTCTCCAGGTGCATACTGAAACAAGGTACTAAGCATTTATATAAAGCTAAAATAAAGCTAAAAATAACTGCTGGAAAGAACTGTTTGAATGTGCAGGATACTGGATATGACAAGAGAAATGGTTATGTATGGTTCAATGAAGTGATTCGTAAGTGGTAAGGTGGTCAGTTCTTGAATTCTTTAGAGCTTGAGTGGCAGGGTGTTTAACAGCGAAGGCGCAGGTCTTGCAAAACAGCTATCCACACAACTAGATGTAGGAAAGAAGAGTAGGTGTTGACTGTATGATCTTGATGACTGATTCCCTGTACATGAATCTTGTTCTGTATTCCACCAACAACATTGAGGCACTGACGATGCATTGCAGTTATCTGGGTGTGACCTAACACAGGACTCCACCAAAGTCGCCCCTTCGTATTGGCTGATGTTCCTGATGTTGTGGTGTACTCTCTTCACACGTTTTTAATGTGGGATGCTGCATCTGGGGAAGGGTCGAGTACAACACCCACATTACGAGACTCCTTGGTGATTTCAGTGATGCAATTCCCGATCTTAAGCACCAGGAGTGTCAGTTTGCTTTTTGTGGACTTAATGGCCATAATGCAGATGAACTTGTTCCAGATAGATATTAGTTTAGCCAGGCATGTGCATCTTCTTTTACGCTAAATGTTTGCTTGCGGATGATGGGGAAGGTGGAAGGTGTCTAGTAACACCACGTTGGCAGCCTGATCAGAGTCAGCTGCATGGAAAACACTATTTTACACACGAACTAGCATTGGTGATGCGACCATATCTTTAAGCAGCTTGCATCACTTTACCATATCAGTTTACTCATCCAGTTAATGTATCAGTGACTTGTTTGGTGGAAAAAGTCACACTAAAATACTGCATTTCCTTCATTCTAGCGCAATGAGTATAGGATTTGACTCCAACCAGAAGAGTGTTTTTTGCATGTATTTACCATGTTTGTACCATGTGAAATATTTATTTACTTTCAATTCGCAAAATGAATGCAGGTGAAATCAAAGTATCAGTTTTAAAAACCTTACCAAAATATCACACTAACGTGACCAATTTTACACTTACATGACTACCTGTGCACTAACATGACTAATTTGAGACTCACATGCCTATCCTAACATAAACACTCACGGCTGAGCAATGATGAAGGTAGGTGGCCAAAAATCGATAAAGGCATGATAAACTTTATGTGATCAAGGTATAGGGGATGAATATAATTATTTACTTGTATGTGTTACGCATGATGCTATTATCACTGCTATCACTATGCTTGTTTGTTTTTCATGCGTATGAACAAAGAAATTATTTGTTAAACAATTTTTCAAATGATGTATTTTGCCACTACAAAACTTGCAAATTGTTCAAGTCTTTGAAAGGCGTTCAGAAGTGATACTCATAAGGAAGAGAATTTATTGATGTCAACTTCTTTATTATGAGGAACACAGGCGCTGTGAAATATTTATTAGCTTTTTATGAAGAAGTTGACATCCATAAATTCTCTCCGTTTTGTTAATTGTTATTGGTATATGGACCTATGATCTTCATACTTAATAAAGTATTGATTGATTGATTGATTGATTAATTGAACCTTACGTTAGCACTCACTGACTTAATATCCGTTGACCCTTTCTTGTGAAGTACTTTCTGGGACATTCTGTTCACGGGTTTACGGATACTTGTGGAGGGATCGCCCGTGGTGACCTACACAGGATCCCGTGGATATGGGTATGTATGATGAGGACGGCCAGAATACAGCTGTATTGATCACTGTAAACCTTAATATGGGGGTTTGAAACGGAGCTTTCAAGAGCTTGATTTTAAAGTGACCAACGCTGACTTTTTTTTTTAATCCTGTAAGGAACCTACTTTATTATAGACTCAATCTATGATTGATTCTTAAGAAAGAGAGTTTTACATTTAAGACAACCCAATCTCACCTGTAAGTAGATTCTCAAAACGCAGATGGAAAAGGTTTAAGTTACTGTCTGGACGTGCTTGCTCAATCAGGTATGTCAACACAATTAGCTATTTACGGTCAAACATATTCACTCGTTGTCGGAAAGAAGCTTGAAATGTCAGGTGCTTCTCGTCACATTTCTCATAACTTGACGCAAAACGGGCATTGTTGATATCTCCTGCCTCGTAAGTTGACAAACATTTAGAAGAACCTTCTGTTACTGTTGTGCGACGTGGTGAGGTGAGGTGAAATGGGATTTAACGTCGCGTCCAAGATTATTACACTTATACAGCGACGTGCACTACGTGTGTGTGTTTGTGTGGCTGCTTGTACTAGTCCGGACTGATGCCGATTTATAGTGCTATCTCACTGAGATACCATGCGGCAGTTTAACATGAATGCCATACTCAGACACAGCGTACTGACTCCGAGCCGACAAGTCCTTGTTTTAGCACCTTAACAGGGTAACAACAAGTACCGTCTTTAAACGTCTTTTGGTATGACGCGGTCGGGGATCGAACCCTGGGACCTTCCGCTCTCTGGGCGGACGCTCTACCACTAGACCACGGAGGCGGTCGTAGTGCGACGTCATTCGAGGTTTATAATTTGGCATATATCCTGTGTTCCTACCTTGACAGGACTCTCAGTTGCATCCTGATGCTCATCTTCCTCTTCACCTGCATCGTCGTTCTCCTCAACATCCTTATCGCCCAGCTCAGTCACACCTACCAGAACGTGCAGCAAGATGCCCAACGTGCTGTCGAGCTAAACAGGGCATGGATAATAACCAGGGGTGACTTCGAGCTGAATGGGTTTCCCTTTATTAAAAGGGTATGATTCAGAGGAAGTATCATTTAGAGAAACGACAAACAAAAAGAAAATTCTTTATAAACATCATATACTGTATTTAACATTAATAAAGTTATTTATGTATACCAATGCAATATTTAGCCATATTAAACCAATAACAGTATGTCGATGCCCTGTCTCATTTTCGAATAAGCTCCATTGCATGTAAGGTATCAAGAAAAATATGTTGAGCCTCCTAAGCCAAGCGTGTATGTCCCAAAATTGATATAATTTGTATGTTAATCCGTCTTGTGACTCATCTGTAGATTAGCATGCATACTTCACAGGAAGTCGAGAATATGATTCCATCATATTCATGTCAATACATCACCGACTAGTGATGCCTCCTGCACTTCTTTGTGGTCTCTTTTAGCTATACTTATTCAGGGTCTTCCTGAGTGTGTTTGTGAAGTGATTTTCGACCTGCCAGGTTTCCCCCTTATATTGAGCTACCCACTTAGGGTGATATAACTGAAATATTGTGAAAAGTAGCTGCCACCAAAGTCCAGCCATCGACTTTGGTTGTGATTCACATTAAGAACACAATCAACATAGTGTGAAGACAATCACCAACGTTAACTGTACTTTCAGTTTTTCAGCACTGCTGAGAAGCAGGGCGAGGATAACGTTATCAATGTAGAGGAGGTCCTGGAGGCTTGGGAATGTCCCACCTCCAGCGAACAAACAACAGATATCAGACACATCAGGGAAGCCCTTGACGCATGCCAACTCCACCACAACACCGTGAACACCAAGCTGGCCCAGCTAGAACACATCCTCAGAACAAATCAGTGAGTATGCTTCATGCCCTCACAATCCTTCCATCCAGAGTGAGTGTGTGAGTAGCTGGTAGGGTGGTCGCTCGGTCGGTTTGGGTGAGTGGATCAGTGGATGAGTAAGTGAGGGACACTCGTCACCATTTGCAAACTGTGTTAAGCCCTTGTTTGGTTTCAATCACAGTAGTATTGTCAGATCAGAGAGAAAATCATAATACACATTATCCGAATTATGTACACTAAGACACGTGGCTGTATTGGGTGCTTTATACTTCACGGAATCACCTCCACTGTTACCACTGTAATGATGCCCAACTCTTCCAGTAAATCCAGCCATGTATCTTATACTTCCAGGATGGTATTTACAATGAGTACATTAAAAGCTCTATACATGTTATGATGCCGGTTTACGTAAGGCTTTTTAACCTCGTTTTTGACACTGGAGTTTTACCTGAAGCTTGGCTTGTTGGCAAAATAAAACCAATCTACAAAAACAAAGGAAACCAAGCAGACCCAGACAATTACAGAGGTATTTCTATCCTAACCTGATTAGGTAAATTGTTTACTACACTATTGAATAATCGTTTACAAGCTTACTCAGTTCAGACTAATCTAATAAGCAAAGCGCAAGCAGGATTTAGAAAAACATACTCAACAATTGACAATATGTTTATTCTTAAAGCTCTCATTGATATCTATAGAAAATGTTTTAATGTCATATATAATATGTATCAAATATCAAATCTTGTGTTTCTCATAATAACAAGGTGTCAGGTTTCTTCCCATGTCAAATTGGTGTAAGACAAGGTGAAAATTTGTCACCTTTCCTGTTTGCTTTTTACCTTAATGACCTTGAACAATTTTTATATGAAAATGACTTTGAAGGACTGCATAATGTAAATAACCTTTTAATAGATTATCTTGAACTGTACATAAAAAAATGCTCATTTTGTATGCCGATGATACTGTTTTAATGGCCGAAAGCCCAGAAGATTTAAGAAAGTGTCTCACTATATTTGAAGAATATTGTACTATGTGGAAACTTAAAGTCAGTGTTGACAAAACGGAAGTTGTTATTTTTGCCAAGCGCTCCACAAATAGAGTCTTCAATTTTATGTTAAATGGCTCGATTTTTCATGTTGTTAAAGAATATGTTTACCTTGGGGTTTTATTTGTAAGGCCCTAAAAAGACTGACAGATCAGGCATCTAGAGCAATGTATACTGTATTTTGTAAAATTAGAATATTGGAAATTCCTATTGACTGTCAATTGAAGTTATTTGATCAACTTGTTCAGCCAGTATTGTTATATGGATCTGAGGTGTGGGGTTTTGAAAATGCTGTTGTCATTGAACGTGTACATCTTAAATTTTGTAAA
This sequence comes from Haliotis cracherodii, assembly GCF_022045235.1. NCBI lineage: Eukaryota > Metazoa > Mollusca > Gastropoda > Lepetellida > Haliotidae > Haliotis > Haliotis cracherodii. Next base: position 8,322,292 of record NW_027266269.1, read on the forward strand.
TATATTCTCAAGTTAAAACAGTCAACATCCGATTTCATGGTATATGGTGAACTAGGGAGGTATCCTCTCAGCATTTTCATCAAGATAAGAATGATTTCATATTGGTGCAAGCTAACATCATCACAAACTAGCCTTTCTAGTATAGTATATAAACTTATGTTTCAAATGTCCATTGCAAATCCAAATTACCATTTCCCAGTATTAAAAGAAGTAAAATGTATTCTTCAAAATATAGGCTTTAATTACATTTGGTTGTCTCAAACCTTTATTAGTGTCGCTTGGTTGAAACAAAATATGAAACGTGTTCTCATTGATAATTTTCTGCAAAGATGGAGAGAATCAAAGGAAAATTCATCTAAAGGTTACTATTATAACATGTTTAAAGAGTTACCATCCCTAGAACCTTATTTACCAGAACTACCAATCACCTTACGCATCGCTCTTGTTCGTTTTAGAACAGCAAATCATAGATTGCACATTGAAACAGGAAGATGGTATAATATTGTAAGAGAGGAAAGAAAATGTACATTGTGTAAAAATTTGATATGTGATGAAATGCACTTTTTATTAGAATGTCCCAAACTCTCAGAATTTAAGAAACAATTTTTTACCTCAATACTACTGTATGTATCCTTCTGCCGTAAAATTCTCTCATTTGATGCCCATTACTTATAAGCCAATTCTATTAAAACTTGCGAGTTATATAAGATCATGTATGGAAATGTTCCACTGACATGTTTTCTCCTATTGTATCTAATTCCTGTATCCAATTACATCTCTGTATCACTGCCGTGATTTACGAGAATAAACATCATTCAGGATCACCTACATAACCCAAAAACTTCCAGTAAATCCAGCCATGTATCTCATACTTCCAGGGATCACATACACTGTAATGATGCCCCAACTCTTCCAGTAAATCCAGTCATGAATGCAATCCCCGAAGATGAAGAGTCGGTTTCCATGGTAATGAGGAGGGGGCCGCAGGTGGAGCCACTGGGAGATCCTGCTGGCCTAGAAGAGGACTCAGTTGACGTCACGTGTGCGTGATTGCCATGACAACGATCGACCAATATATCTAACGATTACAATTAGTGATGTATTATTGGAGTTATTATGGTACTTATCAGAGTCGGATCAAGAATTCTATTTTTTTACACAGAAGTCTACCTAAAAAATAACAGACACCATCAACCCCCTTCCCATGAGCCATGGACCCGCCACTGACATATATATGTGTTGTTTACATACAGAAATTATGTAATAAACATGTTGAAATTGTAAAGTGTTTGAAACAGATATGTCCTTTGTTATTTTGTTACTTGTTCTGTGGCTGTCACACAGAGCACGTATTCATTGTTAATTAATATACACTAATGAAGTAGTGCCATGAATGTTGGAATTATTGTGACATCATAAGCATCCATTAATTTTATATCATCCATAATTTCATGTAAGATGGGCTGATACAAAAGGTTCCCTTGATCTTAACCATATGTGGTTACTGAACAGTATGAACCTTCGACCTCTTGACCTCCCATATTGTTTGCATACATATTTATTTTTACCTGCTGCATCCAATTTTCTTATTTATTGCTTCAGTAAAATATACCCTTGCAGTATACAATGTGAGATAATGTCTGGATTCCTTTCCTCAAAGTAGACTTTTAAATGTCTCCACAAATAAATATTGAAACCGATATCTTCTGTTGTCTTCCTCAGGCAGCTTGACTTTGTACATCTACCAAGATGTTAAAGAACGTTATACGACTCTTGGTCAGAAGTTGTTTGATCAACGTTACAACATTCAAGGCCTCAGTAAAGCTTTCAAATTTTTTTTGGTAGACATGTGGACGACATCAACAATCAAGAAATATCAAGAATTTAGAATATTCAACCCATACCGTTTTCGACTCCAAATAGTTTACATGAAGGAGGACATCAACAATCAAGAAATATCAAGAATTTAGAATATTCAACCCATACCATTTCCGACTCCAAATAGTTTACATGAAGGAGGACATCAACAATCAAGAAATATCAAGAATTGAGAATATTCAGCCCATACCATTTCCGACTCCAAATAGTTTACATGAATCATTTCGTCGTCCACCCGTGAAGGTCCCGGTTAGAATCTTTAATAAGCCTGTCCACTTGCGAAAAACAACAAAATGACGTAGACGCCCCAAGCTTGTTAATTTATAACTTGGATATTGCGTCAAGCGGCTTGGATTCCTTTAATCCGACTTTGATTAATTTTTTTGTATGAAACCAGAGTTTCTAATACTAACAATCACTGGATTGTCTGGTCTAGACTGGATTATTTACCGCCGTCATATTCATGTTGGTGGAATACAGCGTGCAAGAACAAACAAATGCGCCCACAGACACAGACACAGACACATACACAGACACAGACACAGACACACAGACACAGACACATACACAGACACAGACACAGACACACAGACACATACACAGACAGAGACACACAGACACAGACACACAGACACACAGACACAGGCACAGACACACAGACACACAGACACACTGCTATACGTCATATAAGACATGTGCTCGAAAACTATCTAAATAAATCTATTTGTCCTCCTCTAGTCTAACAGACTAAAATTGTATATATTCTTCAGTTGAGGTCGTTTCGTTTATACAATTACAATGTTATCGTTTTGCAGTCGTGTGTGGTCGCTGGTAATCTCAATGCACACGTAGCTGTTGACACCACGTTGCTTGGGATCACTATCATACTGCATTGAAAGGCGTACATTCCTGACAAGTCGGGCACTCGGAATAACAATACACGCCACCCCATGTTAAACACTTGTCATGCCGACATGCGTGTATTATATCGCCTCTGTCATCTGTCCTTATGTTAGCATGCACCAGGACGTGTAGCGGGGAGACCGTCGAGGGGAAGGTAGACGAGAGCTACAACAACGTTGCTTTGGTGTAATTGTATGTGTGCATGTGCGATTATTATTTTCAAGAAACCAATTCTAGCCCAGATACCCCACGTACACCAAGTCAAGATGTGCAGAGTTGCATCACTTCGACACGCCAGAAGCCTGTGATTGTGGGTTCGAATCCCTACTCATACCGATAATGTTTCTAGGTTTGTTAGCACCATACCCGTGCTCGTCGGTTTCATCAGAGTGGCATTACTTCGAGCTTTCTCCCACATCAAGCTTCAAGCTGACCAGCCGCTGATATAACTGAGATACTGTTAAAGGCGGCAATAAATCCAACTCACGGAGGCACTTGTAACGTGTTTACTCACTACGTAGATCGATGCTCATGATGTCAATCACTGGATTGTCTGGTCTTCAGTATTTACAGACCTTTTCATATAGCTGGAATATTGCTCAACAAACAAACATGCACCTAGATTTCCTCGGAGTACAATCAGCAAAATGCTGTCGCTCGTACTCTTCACCAAAGTGGAAAACCTTTTCCGTTGGAAAGCTTGGGGTTTGATACAGCTGACCTGGCTCATTAGACATAATGGTGAAAAAGAATGTAGCTTACACACACACTTGATAAACTGACCTGAACAATTGAGTTATGCAACATTGTGCGAAGGAATATCGGAAAATTAACTGTATACTTTTGAAAGATCGATATTATTATATGACACTGTTTGACCCATGAAAATGTGTACGGCCTCAAATGGTCATCTTGAGAATCTGTTTGTTAGGTCCCGTCACGTGATGACGCACGAGCAGACGACAGTTTCCCCGTGTGCCATTGAACATTGTTTGACAACAATGTGGATATTTCATTCACACACTCACTCCCACTGAGATTGTGTATTGAGGTTAGATATTTTATTCAGCTACAGCTACAAAAGCAGATATATTTTTATTTAAAACTGTGATCCTCGATAAGTTCAACAAATTGTATTTGGGGGCAGCCAATTTTTTTAACAGTCTGAAGCATAGATATTTTTGTCAAGAATTTTCGGGGAGAACATATTTTTTTTTGCAATAGAATACCAGTTCGGTCCCATATAAGCACCCACCCTCCAACCCCGCCCTACGCCCCGCGCCACTGATCAGGTACCTTGTTGGACAACAATGTGCACATTTCTGTCAACGTAACTGTTACAAAACAAACACCCAGTGCCCTAACTTGTTTTAATGGCTGACTACAGTGGGAATCGGATCGTCAGGCTGTTAGTTGACGATGTCCTGTCATCGTACTCCGAATACAGCCTTCTCCTAATAGCATTGAACATTACGTACAACCGAGGAACATACACACGTTTATCTTGGTGTGTTTGAAGCCCCATATACAGCAGGGGGGGGGAAGTGAACATGTCCTCAGCTCTGATGCTGGTTGCTAAGTTATTGTCATTAAATTTGTCGACTAATCGTGTCACAATACACCCCTTGGATTGTGGGCATTTTACTGACATCGACATGTTGTACACAGTTAAGGAAAGGAAACCCATCAAACATGCAACAGCGCAACAAATATCTGAGGTCTCTCCAGGTTTCTCACTGGAAGACAAACACGTGTTCCCTTCATACCTGTTTCCTTTTGTCTGACCATTAGTATGTTTGAATCGGGTCACAATAAGTATTTGGCCACAATAAGCTTATAGTCAAATATGTACATAATCAACAAGACACATGACGATCCGGGTAGAATAGGTCTCTCAGCATCCCATGCATGCCATAAATAGCTTGTCGTAAGAGGCGACTAACGGGATCGAGTGGTCGGGCTCGCTGACTTGGTTGATGCATGTCATCGTATCCCCATTGCGTGGATCGATAATCATAATGTCAATCACTTGATTGTCTGGTCCAGACTCTAATTATTTATAAACCACCATCATATGGCTGGAATATTGCTGCGTGCGGCGTTGCAACACACAAACAAAACAAACATGCTCAAATACTACAATTCTTAATACCACACTTCTCCATGGTATATTTTCCAGGCTGTTTTATTTTAACTAAAACTAGAATACTTACAACATGCACCTTTGACCACACGAATAGGATTACGCTACCGCCAATGCCCCCATAAACACACCTACGTATGTGTAATGTGCTTTTAACGCCATTATCAAACGTTTACTTGTTTGATAGCCTATATGTTCGTCACATCGTGGCACATGGTAAATAGCTGAGTCTTTGCCAAACATACAGTGACTAAAAGAATGAAAACATACCAAGCTGATGTAGTACGATGACATGACATTCTGAAATGGCTAATATATGCTTTAGATTGTATGGATTCAGTCGTAAAGCCCGTAACTATCGTTCGGAATACACCATGTTAAAGTTTTCAGGGTTATATGATTAGAAATCATAATCCGACTGTCAATTTCGGGATCTGGTAAACAACGCTCTGATTGGTTGGATGAAAGGTCGTTCTGACGTGACCCCTAATGGGATGTCTTCAGATCTTTGTCTGGCAGTATCGAGAACTAAGATCTGATTTTAATGAGGTTGTTCTGTAACCAACTTTAAGCAAACAGAAAATAGTGAATTAGTAAACGTTCACCTCACGACGGACGTATTTCAGTGTATACAGTGACAAGAACAGTTAATCTGATAATGTTTATTTGTTTGCTTGTTTGTTGTTTAACGCCGCACTCGGTAATATTCCAGCTATATGACAGCGGTCTGTAAATAATCAAGTCTGGACCAGACGAACCAGTGATTGACATCATGAGCTATGATCCACGCAATTGGGATACAATGACATGCTTCAACCAAGTCAGCGAGCCTGGCAACCTGATCCCGTTAGTCGCCTCTTACGACAAGCATAGTCGCCTTTTACGCCAAGCATGAATTATTGAAGACCTTTTCTACTCGGATCTTCACGGGTCCAAAATAAAAGATATGTAAACGATGGACACGATTCCCCTAATAACTACCTGGATTGAATCCATTGTTTGTTTCTTTGCATCAGGGTACATGTATTTACGTACACAGTATTCTGGTCAAAACAATGCTCTAAAAGGTCACGGGAAAACAAAGCTTAATTCAAGGATACTTTTAATAAAAAACAATAGTCCTATTTAATTTCTTTATCTATGTCTTTGATCTGAAAACAAAACCTTTCAGCTTTAATGTTTTAAAGAGAAACATTCAGAATCATAATTACTACAAACCTTTTAGTGCAATGAAGCGGCGACCAGACTGTGGGATAAATTGCCTTTTCACCACACAGAGATTCATTCGTGGGATCAAACTGGGAAGAAACCACGTTAAATCGACAAACGTGAGTAGTTCCTTTTTCAAATCGTGCATCCCTTCTAGTATATATGTTACATATGAGTATATAATTACAAATGACAATGCGTCAGTCATGTATTATGTATCTGTTATTTCATCTGGCTATTTAAAAAGATTGCAAGATGTTTAAGGACGATTTCTTCTTGGGCAAATCTCTGGGAAATTCCATCAGTATTCTGTGGGGAGGAATACTTGGATTCTAAGCAGTACAGCTAATTTCAGTTGACGTTCAGAGACGTTGAGCCAACGTTATTTTGAGCGTCAGCCCTGCGTATACTTTGAACTCAATCTCATCAGTGAGTGAGTGAGTGAGAACACGTCACATCGGCAATATTTCAGCTATATTGTGACGAGATTAGACATCGTCAAGAAAGATATTTTCGATTGCATAAAACCTGTCTCCGAAGGAAATTACAATAACTAGATTATTACAGATTTGAGGAAACACTAGTTTGAGAAGATGTGAAAGAATAAACTATCATCAAACAACACAATGTATTATATGCAACTTTAGCCAACAATTAAAATGACAAATATGCTGCGATTAAAACTAAGGTAGGAATAACATACGTTGTAAGACACAGCCTTACAAAGCCCTCTCAGGGGACAATCATTTTACAGTACTTCAACCCCCGTTAAGGGCACAGCCATAAACAATCTCAGTTAATAGTTATACACTACCACTTTATCAGAAAAAACTATTTCCATTAAAATATATCAATAACTTCTATCTCTTTTAAAAAAACACCCGATAATTTAATGAGAGCTGATATGGTTGAAAAGATCAGATCTTTTAGCGATGAAACTTTGGAATATTGATCCCTTGTCCTGGAAAGATTAAAATTTATCACTAAGTTCAATCAATATTCGTGTGTATATCGAGGCATCGTCTTACCATGACCTCTTCAAATCAGGACTAAGTGTGTGAGTGAGTTAAATTTTACATCACATCGGCAATATTTCAGCCACATAGCGATGGAAAGTAGGTATTAGATTTAAAATATCTGTAGACAAGGACAGTAAAATAATAAGGTATATCACATTTTCATAATAAAACAAACTAGATCATTTTAAAAAAATCATATACAGTAAACCACGGTTATAACAAACACGCTTATAACGAACTGACGGATATAACGAACTTACTTTTTGGTCACGACTAATTGCTGTAGTTATGCTGTATATATGCTTATAACGAACTACGGTTAGTTCGAACTAATATTAGTAGTCCCTTTGAGCTTGTTATAACCGTACTTTACTGTAGTTATACATTGATTAAGTCTCATCCATTTAAACAAGGCTATAGACCACCAATAACCAAAGATAGACCACATTACTGGATATCATGGGAACTTACAGTACCTATGCCTCCTGCATGATCTCACAGCAGGATTTATGGTTACCAGTGGCAGTAACATATGCTAGCCAATATCCAAAGAGACACAATACGATCTTACTTCTAAAACACAAGTCAATATTACTTACCTCAATCGAGAATGGATTAACGTGTCACTAACAGGACAATATTTTAACGCTACTTTAACCACCCAAGTGGCACCACCATCAATAATCTCAGTTGATGCTAATGTTTAACTTATTAAAATGCATATTAACTAATCAAAATTTATATATTAGTTCTATTTCCCTTTAAAAAAAGAATTACAGGAGTACATAGATTATTAAAAAGGTCCCTTACAGAAGATGTATGATAATATCTATCCCTTGTGATAAGATAATCGACACAGTAAAGCAAATCTGGACTGACAGGTGAAACCGATATTCGGTTTGATTTCATGTAACTGATTTATACCTACTTGAGAGTCCCACTTCTTTTGCATAAGATCTCGGATGTAACATTTAATCACAGATTTGTAATTGCTGTATGGGATAAGAAATGGTGTCACAGATTTGTTGAGTGCTACTGTTTCTGCAGCATCCGTCATTGTGTTGACTTTTATACCCACATGACTGGGCAACCAACAAAAGAGATGTCGTATTGGCCAGTTGAAAGCTCATTGAATAATTCTAAAATATTCACAATAACTGGATGATTAGAAGAGACATTTTTCAGTGCATATCCCTGTTGATATACCAGTTGATTTGTGTCAGATTTTATAAAACGGGTTAGGGAAACATCTACTTCGGGCCTTACCAACTGCCAGGGAGATAAGAGCTGACATTATGGGGAGATAATTTCTTGGTCCAGATTAGCAGCATTATTGTGTAATTTGATCCGAACCAGCTTTGGTTTCCTCTGAACCAGTTCTTGATAGAGTGGATGAGTCATTGTCAGGTGATAAGAGGGATTGGAGTGTAATTAAGTGATATATTGAAGAGATAATTTAATACGGAGTTGTTTCAAAGAATATTCATTGGGAGAAGTTCTAAGACCACCAAGATATAGTATTAGTCCTTGGTGGTGGACTGAATCTAACTTTTTTAAATTCATCTTTCAAGCTCCAGCATACACGATGGGGCCACAGTCTAAATTAGAGCGGATTAATTATCTCTTTAAGTGAAAAAGAGTTGTCTGATCCCCTCCCCACGTTGAATTAGCCTAGGGCCTTCAGACATTTTGTCTTTAAATATTTAATATGTGGCAAAAACGTCAAAAGTAGTCGAAAATCAACCCGCAAGATTTGGTTTATTTTACAAGCTTAATAGGAGCGCAATAAAAAAAGAGCCCTAGGTCTTTATAGGGATTATGTTTCGGACGGAAATGTATACAATTGGCCTAAAAGCCATTCTTATGACATCATTTATGAATTTTATTAAGACACAGCAGTAAATGTCATTCAATGGTACACATATTTGTACTCAACATGAAATATTAAAATCATCCACAAACAATTACCAATCTTTTGAGTCATCATAGACTTTGGACAAACTATTTATTGTATACTAAACAATGTGACAGACACAATACTGCCCTATGAGACCCCTTGATCCTGATTATAATGATCACACAGGGTTGATCCAACACGAACCTGAAATTGTCTGTCTGTTAAATACTGCGATACAAATTGAAGCAAGGGGCCTCTTAAACCCATGCGCTCCATGGTTTTACAAACACAGCTTGTTTATCAAATGGATCGATAATTTGATGGGTCTGTAGGACCCCTGCTAGGCTTGATATGGGTACGACTATGACATGTCTCCACGAAGGAGGGAAATGCCTTTTGTCCAAATATCATCAAAAATATTCAGTGGTGTTGCGAGACAAGAGTCAGGTAAGTATTTTAGGAACTTATAATGGATATCATCAGCCCCGGTCACAATAGCATGAGCTTGTGCTAAAGCAGTGTGTAACTTTTATAGTGTAAATACTTTGCTGTTATCTTAGCTATTGTCACAATTAATTAAAAAAAAATTCTCTTGTTGTTTTTTTACACTTCTGAAACTTTGGGTTATATTTTGACGAAGAAGAATGTTTAGCTAATGTTTCTCCCAACTTATTTGCAATATCAGATTTTTCAGTCAATAAAGTTTTGTCATCCTTGAGATTATGAGTACTAGACTTGGAACCTTTGCCTTTGATTTTTTTTAATCATATTCCATACCTTTGCCATGGGCATTCGTGAAATAATTTTGGAAAACATAATTCTTCAAGTCTTACGTTTAGTGAGTTTAAAAGTTCGTCGAGCCTTGGCATAATTTATATATTATCTAAATTATGAAAAGTGGGATGGCATCAAAATAATTTATATGCCTTCTTCCTACGCTTTCTAGCTTGTTTGCATTCGTCATGAAACCATGGTTTACGAATATGTGAGTTCACAGAGGACTTAGGAATATGGTATATGCTATGTCAGATATATGCTTAGTTTGTCAGAGAATAACTGAAATGGGTCAGGAACATCTATAAAAAGGTCTAGTTGCAATTTGTCAGAATACATGGACTGAAATAATGGCCAATTGACTTTGGAAACATACCATCGTGTTTAAGTAGGGATTTATAGCTGTAATTACTGTCGGAAAATGGTCACTGCCACAAAGATCATCCCTAACCGACCATTCACATTCATTATATATGTTTAAATTTGTGATTGACAGCTCTAGAGCAGAGTATGTTCAAGTTGCAGGATGTAAATATATGTTCGAGCCATCTGACCATGCATAAATTATTATTTGCAATAAAATCTTCAAGAAGTTTCCCTATATTGTTAGTATCGGAACGTCCACATAGAGGGTTATGTCCATTAAGATCACCCATGATGATACAGGGCTAAGGGAGCTGGTCAAATATATCCTGAAGATTGGACTGCTGAAGATTTGAAGATTTAGAAATATACAAGGAACAAAGTGTAAAGGTTATTTGTAAAGTGAGACGAACAGCAGCAGTCTGAAGGTTGCAGTTTAGAGGAAGAGGGCTGTGGATAATGCCCTGCCTCGACAACGATATCAGCATGGCGGGGCAACCAACTAAAGACGATGTCATATTGGCCAATAGCTAGATTATTGTGTAATTCAATTATGTCACATAAAACTTGATGCTGACACGAGATTTTTTAATTGGCTGGAGACAGGACAGCGAGTGTGAAAAGAATAATATATAGTTCTTATGTTTAGACTGTTTATTTACATATTCTTGAGAAGTTAAAATGGTCTTTGATTCAGCTGTTAGAATGGATGAGTTATCTGGTAATCTTGGTGATAAAGTTATGGATCAAATGGTAGTGGCGCTGGCAACAGCATAACCATCATTGGATCCATTTGTAAAAATGGATTTGTAATTATGATATTTGCTTCTTAACTGATTATATTCTAGTTGATATTGTAGTTGATTAGTATCAGATTTCTTTTGTTTAGATAAGGTAATATCCACTTGTGGCTTTACCAATTGCCAAGGAGGAGAAGAAAGCAGACGGATATATAAGCAGGAAATATATTTTCAAGTTTAATATCAGCAGCAGAAATAAAAGGTTTAGTTCTTATTCCAAGAGGCGGAATAAGAGATGACTTTTACCATACAGATCCTCATAAAGTGGATGAAACACACAGCTGCGTACAACATTGGACTCTTTAGAATGTAACTTTATGATATACTGTAGAGAAAGTTTACAGCTTATGGCGTTGTTTAAGAGATGGCTCTTCAGCCTCATCGTACAGACTGTCAATCGGAGAAGTCCTGAAAGATCCAAGACAAAGTCCTTTACCGTGGTGATGTTTTGGATTGAGTAATTTAAGGATATTTTTACAAGCCCCACCATAAATAATGGAGCCAAAAATCGAGTTTAGAACGGATGAGTGATCAAGAAAAGTGAAGAAAGGTTAATTGGACTCCTCCCCACTCGGAGTTAGAAACCACCTTTAATACCTCTAGTGCCTTCAGACATTTAATCAGTTTAGATATTTGTTATTAATGTCAAATTTTGTCTCCTCACGATATGGCTGAAATATTGCCGATATGACGTTAAATATTAACTCACTCTCGCACTCATTCAGACATTTAGCTTTCAAATATTTAATATGTGGTAAGAAAGTAAGGTGATTATACAAAACTATTCCTAAAAAATAAGCCTCTTTTGCTTGACTTTAATTGGTGTTCCAGCCAGATGTAATTCTGAGTGGTTTATATTTTCAACAGAAATGAATGCAATTTATTTCAAGTCGTTCGGCTCTGCCCAAACATTGATTTTATTAAGACAAATTTGCAACTGTCTCTCAATCGTGTGCATACTTTTACCTCGACATGATACATTAAAACCATCAACAAACAAAGACCCGCAACAGAGACATTCAAAACCTTAGATAAACAATTTATTTTTTATGCTTAACAAAGTATTGTAAAAATCAAACAAGGTGCATCCAACACAAACCTGGAAATGTTTATCTGTTAAAATCTGACACAAAATTTAGGCAAACGCCCTCTCAATCCCATTTTATGAAGATATTTCTCCATGTTTCCAGGTGGTATCGTACACATTTTCTAAATCGAAAAATATTGATACCGCATGTTGTTTGTTATGATAGCACTTTACACAAATGTCTTCATTCTAACCAAAAGACCAACGGTACTTCTTTTTTACCACATTGTATACCTTTCAATGGTCTTGCATGCACAGCTAGTAAGTAATGTCGGCATATAATTAGAAGGATCAGTATGATCACGGCAAGATTTTGGTATCGATATTACAACAGCATTTGAAGGGAAGGGAAGTTCCCTGTTGTCCAGAAACGGTCCAAGATATATAATAATATTTCTAAGCATGACTCCGCTAAATGTTTGAGTTACTGATAGTAAATATTATCAGCACCTGTAGGAGTATCATGAGCTTGTCCTAGAACCGTTATCAGCTCATGAATAGAGACGATTTCAGTATAGTCATCGCCGTTATCAGAATTAAAATTAATTTTCTTTTTCCTCTGTTCTTTAAATTTCTGAAATTTTGGGGTGTAATTTGTCGAGGAAGAATGTTTAGTTAACGTTTCACCTAGTCAATTTGCTATGGCTGATTTATTGTTATTAAGGTGTGACCTAATACAGTAGTGACCTAATCTTGCACCCCTTTGGTCTCAAACATGGCCAATCAGCATGGAACGCATTACCACCCTTTGACATTCCCAGTGGAATATAGGTGCAGTCACAATTGTTGATTCCAGGTAATATTTCAAACATGTTTTACCATATACCTACCACAGTCAATGACCTTAGCCATATTTTACTTTGTGCTTGCAGCAACATCCAGGTTCAGAAAGATGCTTCCTTTCAGAGGATCTGGTTGTACACTTCAAATAGTCTGCACTGTTTTTATCGTGGTGGTCACTGCAACATTTGACCAAGAGAGGCAGCCAGTCGGACTGGAAATGTGCAAAGATCACTGTGGCAAATGCAATGATTGCACTTTTTGCATATTTCTGATAAAAAGGCTGGCCTGCATAGCGACATGGTCCAAATATCCACTACAGACAAACGGAGAGGAGGCAGTCATTCTAGACATCAGCAAGGTACCAGGTTTTACTTAGACTCTCGGAATGTCTTGTTAAAGGTTAAGGTTAATGAAACAGAGAATTTCAACATATATTTATTCATTTATATCATTCTAAGTACTTGGTATGAATGCTGATATGAAATGGATGTTTCTGTCCTAGAAAGCACAAGGATCTATTTCTGAGAGAGATGAGCTTTCTCTTGTTTGTAATACAATCATTGTGTGCGATTCCTTTATGTATATTCTAAGTCATTTTTTATGACTACATTTCTAACATCAATGAGTCTGTCCTAGGAAAGACATGGTTCGATTTCACAAAGAAAGGGAAAATGTGAAGAGGAACAATCAAGGATTGTGTTTACCAGATCAAATGACTTTCGATGTATAAAACGTAAGTGTTTAATATTTGCTCTTGTACTTATTTGAAGACATACTAACAACAAAATGATAAATAATGATGTTTAATCTAATTATTTCGATCCAAGATATCACATGTTTAATAATGTACAAACACTTTGAAAGTCATCCCTTTTCCACCTTGCAGTGTCTATTTGAGAAATTTTACATTTGCATAGTTATTTATAGCAACACAGCTATTAACATCATCCTCTCTCAGTCGACCATATTATGTACCTTGTCACTCTAACTATAAATCATGCTCTCTCGATAAACACATCTCGTGTCGTGACTGAGCCGACATGGGAGTTACAGTGTTACTTGATCCATGATCGCATTGATGCTGACTAGTGTGTCTGTAAGGATTCAACAAACTAAACATGTCCCCTTCTATCAACTAATTTCCCCTCTGGTCATGCGTTGTAATGCAAACAACTGATAATTAGTTGTTATTATGACACTCAATGTATATGATATAGAACGATTCGACAACAGCCAATCATTTGGACATCTGAGGTGCTTACAGATTACACATGACCCGTGAAGATTCCAAGGTAGAATAGGTCTTCAGCAACCCATACTTGCTGTAAAAGGTGAATATGCTTGTTGTAAAAGCCAACTAACAGGATCGGGTGGTCTGGCTCGCTGACTTGGTTGATGCATGTCATCGATCCCAATTGCATGGATCGATGCTCATGATATCAATCACTGGATTGTCTGGTCCAGACTCGATTATTTACAGACTGCCGTCATATAGCTAGAATATACCTGAGTGTGGCTTTCAAACAACAAACCAAACCAAACCAAAAACAGATTACACACTTGTTTTTCGATTCATTACCTGATCACCACAAATACATGTTTCTTGTACCCGTCAATCACTATATAAAATATTAAAATTATCTTCTTCCAGTGAGAACAGAGGAAAAGACAGGTCTCTTGATTGCACCACGTGCCAAAACGCCAATGCTATTACGTTCATTCAACCTTCTGAACAGCTCCATTACAACGTATCATCATATAAAACCACGGTATGTCAGTGCCATAGCATATGTAGCAACAATCCAACACGTTTTGATATCTACCTACATACCGAAGAACATCCTATCCTTCTCATTACACACTAATGTCAGTGTCACTGTAAAGAAGAAGATATCTGTTAGGGCAATTGCATTGGATGATGCTCAACACCTGGTGTTCCTGGCTACATGGTGGCCATTTTCCTGTGTAACTAGCATGACACCTGATGGGAGATATTTCAAGAACATCACCTGTCAAATTAATTCACGGGTTATTTTTTGTTGATACAAGGCGGAATCTATTGTATGTCTCCAACAAGAGAGCTATCTACTCGTTCACATACGATGGGCAGGAGCGACAGCAGATAGCATTATCACATTTAGTGTATGGCATGACTCTGAGTGAAAATGGAGACATGATTTATTACAACGACGTATTCAATATCATGGAATTGAACTTGGTCAGAAACGGAACAAAAAGAAAAGTAACTATGAAAGATATTGTGGTGATTAACATTCTTTATAATAACGGTTTTCTGTACATAAGTTCTCGGAAAAGCAAGTACATCTATGTATGGCATGAGTCAAATTATTCTCGTTTAAGGGAAGCTTATCCTAGAGGTAAAACTGAATCATTAATAGCTCTGATGCCATAAAGTGCTTGACATGATTAAATGAAATTGTATTATAAGGCACACTTGTATATATATGATCTAAATGTTTTTAGAAATATACTCTTCAAAAATAAAGCAAAATCAGTCCAAAATTATTGTGAGTGAATAAAGTGTTGTAAATATGATACATAATTAGAAAGCGGGCCATTTCCTGCACAGTTTTACCCAAATGAATGAACATGTCGCCCAAACGAATCACTTACGAGACACGGTCGTTAAAATGATCCACATGTGCCCAATTTTTGCACGTGCAACTGAACTTGACTCCGTTGCACGTGCAGTCAGTGTGTGACAAAGGGGTATAAAGCTGCAGGGTGTTCAATCCCGTCACTTCACCTGTTGTCTGTATTGCTTGATGAAAGAATGCCACGTGTGAGGCCGGAAAGACTCAACAAACTGCCACAGCCATGAATGTGTCCCGCGCAACCATCAACAGGCTATGGATGCGGTACTCAACGACAAGAAGTGTTAATGATCGACCTAGAGCAGGAAGACCAAGAGTTACCACCCCTGAACAAGATCGCTACATCCGACTTCTGCATCTTCGCGATCGCTTTAGAAGAGCTTCACAAACAGTAAACAGCGTACCTGGGTTGAGACGCATCTCCGATCAGACAGTTCGCAACCGATTGAGAAAAGCAGGCAACCGATTGAGAAAAGCAGGAATCCGAGGACGTAGACCTGTTAGGCGCAACGTCTTGACCCCACGTCATTACGCTGAACGCCTACAGTGGAGTAATCGTCATCGTGTCCGACCACATGCATGGTGGAGAACAGTTCTCTTCAGTGACGACTCCCGTTTCATGCTTAACAGGGCTGATGGAAGAGCCAGGATTTACAGGAGACGTAATGAACGTTAACAGGCCGACCGTTTTGGAGGCGGAAGTGTGATGGTGTGGGCCGGTATCACTCACAATGGCCGAACAGATCTAGTGCAAGTTGCAGGTGCAATCACAGGCGTACGATACAGGGATGAGATCTTGCAACGTCATGTTGTGCCATTTCTGCACTGTCGTGGAGGGATTTTCCAGCATGATAATGCCAGACCGCATATTGCATGTGTGTGTCAGGAGTACCTGCAAAGAAACAACATCAATGTACTACCCTGGCCTGCCCGATCACCAGATCTCTCACCGATTGAATATTTGTTGGATGTTCTTGACAGGCGAGTTCGACAACGTTTTCCACCTCAGGGAAACTCCAAGAACTGTTCCAGGTCCTACACTGGGAATGACAGAATATCCCACAACGCACAGTGCAACATCTCATTGCTCCTATGGGTAGGAAATGTCAGGCAGTGATAGACGCTAACGGTGGACATACCCGGTATTAACAATCTGACACCACCTCGTGCTGTTCATTATCATTGCCGTGTCATTTTGTGATCAAGGTATCAGTCTTATTGGAGACATGATTAGCTTATGACCTCAAACCATGTATTTGTTATTGTTCTTTGCGATACTGCCTTTCAAAGTAAAATATATCCCCTTGGACTTTGATGTAACATTTCTTTGTTTGAAGAGTATATAAACTTCCTCAAATGTGCCTGTAGCAACACTATCTGCAGTCTCGAGAAATATCTGCTCACTGTAATTGTCGTTAATTAAAACTGTTAAATGAGATCATAATCATTATGCAGGCCAAGTGTCTAAGTCGCTAAGGCCATGACCAGGTTTCGCTGTTCGCAGGGGTCGAAGATCCCGCATCCTTGGTTAACGTACGAAACTACCGATTGAGTTTAGGTTGCAAACGTAAACCCATCGTCTGTAAGATTCGAATGTAATTCAGTCGTGGGTTCATCAAATTGTTAAAACGCACACGATTTCAGGGCTAGGAACACCTCTCATATATGAAAGATACAAAGATATTAAAACGTGAAGACATGAAGTCTTTGGAGTTTAGCCTAGTGGTTAAAGCCGTGTCACATCCTCTCTAAGCAGGTATCTCTTTGTACCTGGATCATGCTTCAAGCAACTGGGTGAAGGTCATTGCCTGTGGTAGGCCTATGTCGAACTAGAAAAGAGTTTTGTAACACATCCACACATAGAAGTAGCTGCATCCCCGTCATTTCGTGAAGGCCCCAAAACATTCACACCAGAAATTTGTGTCAGGAACCATTTGAACAAATCCGGTGACAGCTATCTGACATCAGCAACTGCACTTCCGGTTTTGTTACAACACCACTAAATGTAGGACAAACAAATGTAAAATGCAGAACACATTTGAAACAGAAAATACAATGTTACTTGTTCCTAAGCTATAAGCACTTCCGGTTTGGGAAATCACATACCCCAAGCAGTAAAAAGACATCACGTCCCGGTGGTAAACATATGTCAAATGCCAGACAGCTGAACAGCAGAAAGTCACATTCATCCGCCTCAATAAGAAAGTCACATTCTTCCAGCTAGCTTAATGGGAAAGGCACATGCACTTCTAGTTAAGTTACATTGACCCTCAATTGTGTGATAATTTCGTGTTAAAAACATGTGTGCTTTCTCTTACAGTGAGTGAGTGAGTGAGTGAGTTAAAGCTTTATGTCACATCGGCAATATTTCAGCCAAATCGTGATAAGAGAAATTTCAGTTTTTAATACATATGTTAAAACTAAATTAAAACCTGTCATCGATGGACAGTAAATTTCTCTTGTGACCAGAGACCTTGTGCAGGAACAAGGAGACAAAACTACCTTTGGACTGACCATTTCATTCACCTACCCGGGGAATATTCCAAATTTCATCTTACAACACTGAACACGCCTTGAACTATCACAGATATAATATGTTTCCTTGTGTATGATCTTGAGAGTTTATTTGACTTTCAATATATGAGAAAACTATTTCAAGAACATCCTAACAACATTTTTACGATGCTGATAGAATAAAACGTAGGACTTATTTGTAACGGATTATTACCAATTGATTATAATATAACATAATCCTCGATTGTATTGCCTGTTGTTGTCACGGTGACGTAGATTAAAGCGTTTATGCCGCGGATATACAACTAAATCCGAAGGAACCCCCAAACAGAAATTTGACTCTGAAGAATGATCAATCCAAAAACATAAGGTTTATTTCCTCGTTCAAAAACGTTTGTTGATGGAGCCATTTGGTAGCATGGACTCAGCATTGCATCAACCGCAGTAGTTTGACCTGTAATAGAATAGTATACATTAAACCACAGAGACTGTATTGGGGTTGTGTTGGATTACGTCAGAGTTGCGACCTTCAAGGCCTCGGCACGAACACAGTATATTGAAAGTCGCACTGTTTACCTATTCACCTACATGTTCTCAAAGTAAGAGCAGACACCACGATGCCTGCTAAGGTGGAATTACTGTATCTGTCAATGAACACACACAATATGTGCTGCTTTCAAGACTCTTTAACTTTTGGGTCAACAGAGGAATTGTTGGTATACAACATATTATATTGTTTCATTGTCAAAACGTTATTACACGTGACCTACCACGCATGTGTGTAATACCCACATTACCATTACCCGTCCTTGGACGACAACCAAACCATAAATCATGGCGTCAGACACACATCCAAAATTAATAAAAATATATTACAGTGGTTCAATATGGCGGACTGTGTCTACTCATGAGGGACGCTATGCTTGATCATACCTTCATAACTTCTTTATCAAGTTTTGGAAGATTTCACAGTGGAAATTCCAATTGCAAAAGATATTGTAGATATGAATTCCACTCACACATGGTTGGTAACTGACAGAATATTTGTAAATATCTACCTGTACATTATATTTATAACGTAACTAATATAATGTATCAAAGACAACAATATCCAACTTCTCACTTACCAATACAATGGAAGTTGATCGTTCATTAGATAAGGCAAAGTGAGTGAGTGAGTGAGTAAGCAAGTTATTTTTTTATGTCAACAAAGGACAGTAAAATAACTAGACTTATCACAAATTATGATTTAAAACAAGCATGGAACCATGAAAATACATCTCTAGACAGAACAATGCATTATATAAACGAGCTATAGATCACCAGCAATTGAGGGTAGATCACCATACTAGGGACCATGGGGACTTACAGTACCTTTGCTACCTGCATGGACAGATAAGACAAAGATGGCCAAAGAAATCATGGATGGGCTCAAATTTTTCTACATTTGTCTTTTCTGAATGTTAAACTGATTTCCTCACATCAACCAATGCTGATATCAGTGACATGAAGATTCCCTTGACAGTTCGGCACTCGTGAAGAGCAACCTCCTCGTGGTGAGTGCTGGGTAACGCTAATAGCTCTTCCCCCGTGTGGACTCGGAGTAGAATTTGTCCACAGCACCCCATTGCTGGTCGTAAAAGGCAACCGAATTGGGCAACCTGTTTGCCGTAGGTTGAGCCCCTGTGTCGGTGGAGGAAGGGATTCTGGTGGTTGAGGGCACTGGAACCAGGAACCAGTGTTCCATTTGCCCAACACACCACTTTGACCCTAACTTCACCTAGAAGGTGGTAGAATGGGCCCGATTCTATCAATCGGCTGGTCACGCCATGCCCTGTACATGGACTACCTGATTATTTACATGTCTCACATGTTACAATCTTGTTTCAGGATAAAAAGATGACCTTGACTCTATTTATTATAATTTTGCCTAGAGTCGATGCCGGAAGGCGGTGGCTCATGGGCCAATCTGGCTATATATCAACCTCTGGGTTCTATTGACTTCAAATTACTGTCAAGGGCCGAACCAGCCTGACTTTAAATTCTGTTTGTCAATAATAGCTACCTATGTTTATATTGCTTGAGTATAACGCCTTTGTAACCCTGGTGTTGTAGATTGCTTTCCTATGCATCATCGTCCTTGTTGACACTCGATGGCGGGTGGGGAGCAGAGGTGTCGAATCAAATAATCACACAATGTCTCACTACAAATCTCCTGGTTCTTTCAAAGCTAACATACTTCGTCATGTCGATTCTGTTTCGTCTGACGATGAGGTATCGCCTATTGTTGCTGATTCTTGGCCACGATTCATTGTTATTGTATCGGTCGATGAAACTCCTTTAAAACTTAATCCGTTTGCCATATCAAAGGGCATCCAAAGTACTTGTGGTGAAGTGAAGAACATCAATCGTCTTCGTTCTCGTTCCATTCTTATAGAATGTGCACGGAGACAGCAATCTATCAACTTACTGGGTATCCAGCAGTTTGTGAACACGCAGGTTGCTGTCTCAGAGCACAGGACATTAAATTCTAGTCTAGGTATCGTGAGAGATCGAGCACGATGTCTTGCAGAAATGACAGAAGTAGAGATTGCAGCTGAACTTAAACATCAGGGTGTCACTGCTGTCAAGCGATTCACACGAAAAAAAGAAGATGGAAATATTATTAAAACACAAACCTACCTTTTCACATTCTCAACGTCTACTGTTCCATCATCAATAAAAGCTGGATACTTCAACATCGGAGTGGAGGTTTATGTTCCAAATCCACTCCGGTGTTTCTACTGTCAACACTTTGGTCGCGGGGCCAAATCTTGCACAGCCAAGACGAGGTGCTCCCGTTGCAGTGGTCCCCATGAGGGCACAGAATGCTCAAATGAGATCAAATGTGCTAACTGCAGTGGTGAGCACTTGTCATCGTCCAAATCATGCCCGATTTTCGATCGCGAATCGAAAATACTTAAAATCAAACATACAAATAACATTACCTACTCTGACGCCAAAAAAAATCCTTTTACCCTCTCAGACCCCTTCCAATAAATCATATTCAGCTGCAGTCTCTTCTCCGAGTCCAGGAAAAAAATCACCATGACATCCACTCACTGTCAGACTGATATTTCGTGGATCACCAATGACCAGATCATCATTGATGAAGCACCTACATTATCTCCAAACAAGCCAACAACAATGACGTCTTCATCTCAAACAGAAAACCTGCAACCTTCACATAGTCAACCCACTGAACCAGAACCTATACAGGAATCCGAATCAGTTCAGGGTGAAGCCCATCTGTCAAAAAACCAAAAAACCAAAACGCAAATGAGGAGAAAGGTCAGAGCACTCCAACACTTGGAGGAGCCTTCTCCTGACCCGTGACCTGTAACGGTTCATAATTTATTTGAACCATTGGGCATGAAGGTCACTCCTTCCCTCCCAGTACATGGGATGTCCCTCCCAGTACATGGGATGTCCCTCCCACTCGTTCACCTGTCCCCGTTGATCCTCCATGAGTGGAGCTACTAACTTAATACAATGGAATTGCAGAGGACTTAGGAACAATTTTAATGATCTACAGTTATTATCACAGGATTTTAAACCATCAGCTTTTAGCTTACAAGAAACATACCTGAAAAATACAGATAAATTTGATTTTCGTCAGTACAATTCGTATCATTCGTTTTCACCTCCAGGTGAAAAAGCCACTGGTGGCGCTTCCATTTTGGTGTGGCGGGATGTCATCCATAGCCCCGTCCCTCTTAAATGCAACCTTCAAGCTGTTGCTGTCCGTATGTCTTAACATATTACCTTCACACTTTGCTCTTTATACATTTCACCATCGTCTACTCTTCAGCAGTCTGATCTTCAGGATTTGTTTGATCAGCTCCCAAGGCCCTGTGTCATTATGGGCGACCTAAATGGACCTAACCCCCTCTGGGGAAGTAGAGATACCAACAACAAAGGGAAAATCCTGGACGACTTAATTTAAAAAAACAATTTACGCCTATATAATGATGGATCCGACACATATTTACATCCCGCTACTGGAACTTATTCTGCTCTTGATTTGTCGCTCACAGATCCAAATATATATAACGAATTTGAATGGTCAGTCCACAACGATCTATGTGGAAGCGACCATTTCCCCACAGTACTTTCTGCTATTAAACCGAATGATGAACCGCCTGTGTCAAGGTGGAATTTTAAAAGGGCCAACTGGCCATTATTTCAGACACTTTGTACTGACAAATTGACATCTGACATTTTTATTAACGTCCCTGATCCTATTCAGTTGTTCACGGCCATACTGAATAATATTGCTGATGTAACTATTCCTAAGTCCTCTATTAAACCACACATTCGTAAACCATGGTTTACAGATGATTGCAAACAGGCTAGGAAGGGTAGGAGGAAGGCTGAAAAATGCTTTCGCCGTCATCCTACAGGTCACAATTTAAATACTGTAAAGATAAATGGTGCCAAGGCTCGACGTACGTTTAAACAAAATCGGCAACAGTCTTGGAGAAATTTTGTATCAAAGATTAATCCCCGTACACAAATGACAAAGGTGTGGAACATGGTACAAAGAATCAAAGGGAAGGGTTCAAATTCTGGCGTTCATCATCATAAAGATGATCATAGTCTACTAACTGACAAAGTAGACATCGCAAATTTTTTGGGCGAAACTTTAGCCAAACACTCTTCGTCTTCCAATTATAATCCCAAATTTCAGTAATATAAAAATCAACAAGAAAAGAAAACTATTAATTTTAATTCAGATAATGGTGAAGACTACAATGAAATATTTTCACTACATGAGCTCAATACTGCCCTAGCGCAAGCCCATGATACCGCAACAGGAGCTGATAATATCCACTATCAGCTCCTTAAACATTTACCCAATCCATGTCTTGAAACACTTTTAAATATGTTTGATAATATTTGGACCACTGGACACTTTCCTCCTTCCTGGCTCAATGCTATTGTTATCCCTATACAAAAACCTGGCCGGGATCATACTGATCCATTTCATTATCGACCTGTTTTATTAACTAGCTGTGTATGTAAAACCATGGAACGCATGGTCAATAAACGATTAGTATGGTTTTTAGAAACAATGAATCTTATTACCAATATTCAATGTGGTTTCTGCAAAAATCGCAATACTATTGACCATCTGGTTCGTTTAGAATCATTCATTAAAAATTCCATTGTAAATAACCAGCATGCTGTATCAATCTTTTTTGATCTTTAAAAAGGTTATGATACAACATGGAAACATGGTATTTTAAAAGATTTGCACGACTTCGGTTCACGAGGCCGTTTGCCTCATTTTTATATCTCAATTTTTATCGGACAGACAATTTCAAGTTCGTGTTGGATCAACCCTGTCTGATCATTATAATCAGGATCAGGGAGTTCCACAAGGCAGTATTTTATCTGTCACATTGTTCAGTATAAAAATAAATAGTTTATCAAAAGTATTAAATGACTCAATTGATGAAGTCATTCTTTGTGGATGATTTTAATATTTCATGTTGTGGTAAAAATATGCGTACTATTGAACGCCAATTACAGTTGTGTCTTAATAAAATTCATAAATGGTGTCTTGAGAATGGATTTAAGTTCTCACAGACCAAGACCAATTGTATCCATTTTTGTCGGAAATATAAACCTCATAAAGATCCTGAACTCTTTTTAGATGGCACTCCAATCAAGATTGTAAAAGAAGCAAAATTTTTAGGGTTAATTTTCGACCATCATCTAACTTTTTTGCCAAATATTAAATATCTAAAGACAAAATGCCTGAAGGCCATAGATTTGTTAAAAGTCGTCTCAAATTCAAAGTGGGATGGGGATCAGAAAACCCTTCTTCACCTCTATCGATCATTGATCCGTTCTAAATTGTACTATGGCTCCATTGTGTATGCTGGAGCTTGCCAGAGTAATTTAAAAAAGCTGGATCCAATCCACCATCAAGGATTAAGACTTTGTCTTGGTGCTTTTCGGACTTCCCCAGTTGACAGCCTCTATGTTGAGTCTGATGAACACTCCTTCGAACAACGCCATATTAAATTGTCTCTCCAGTATATTACTAAATTACGTTACAATCCCTCAAATCCTGCTTATGACTCCGTTTTTAATCCCCTATATGAAGAATTGTTTCAGAAGAAACCAAAGATGGTTCCTCCACTTGGTATTCGGCTCAAATCTCATATTAGTGCTGCAAATCTTGATTTGGACATCACCTCTCCTTACCGACTTTTGTCTGCTCCTCCCTCGCAGTTGGTGAGGCCAGAAGTGGACATTTCCCTCACGTGTTATCTTAAATCTGACATAAACCAGCTATTCTATCAACAGGAATATTTACAATTATGAAATAAATATGACACTCGCCATTCAATCTATACTGATGGGTCTAAGGATGGTGGCAAAGTAGCAAGTGCCACTGTCGTTGGATCAAAAATAATATCCTCCAGAATACCAGACAATAGCTCTATTTTCACTGCTGAGGCCAATGCTATTCTTACAGCATTGATATCCATTCAACAACAGTCTGCATCATTATCATCTTTTCTGATTTTCTTTCTTGCCTTCAGGCACTAAATAATGTGTCTTCGACTCATCCACTGATTTTAGATATTATGGAACTGTACAATGATCTTTCCACTGGCCAATTCGACATCGTCTTTTGTTGGTTACCCAGTCATATGGGCATAAAAGGTAACACAATGGCTGATGCTGCTGCAAAAGCAGCACTCAACAAATCTGTGACACCACTTCTGATCCCATACAGTGATTACAAACCTGTGATTCGATGTTACATCCGAGATCTGATGCATAAGAAGTGGGGCACCCAAGCAGGTATCAATAAATTACATCAAATTAAACCAAATATCGGTTACACCTACTTGGGTTGTCAGTCCAGATTTGAAGAGGTAATTTTACGACGATATCGTATTGGCCATAGTAGATATACTAATGAATATGTATTAAAAGGTGAGGATCCTCCGTTTTGTATCCCTTGTGATGAGAGAATCACAGTCAAGCATGTCCTGCTTGACTGTATTGATTTTTCCATCACAAGGGATAAATATTTTAATGTCAAAACAGTGAAGGACCTTTTTAGAAATGTTAATTCACATTTAATCATTAACTTTTCTAAAAAGATATAGAGCTAATTCACAAATTTGGATGTAAAAAGTTATGTATTTTATAAATCGGTAGTGTATACTTAGTAACTGAGACTGTTCGTGGCTATACCCCTGACGGGGGTTGAAGTAGCGTAAAATTATTGTCCCCCTGAGAGGGTATGTAAGCCAACCTCTTTCAAAGAATATTTATATCTACCTCTATTTTAACTGCAGAATATTTGTTAACTTTTAATATCTGGCTAAACTCGCCATAATCACCAGTAACTTGGGGAAGTGCAAATCCTGCTGTGGAACCATGCAATTGGCAGAGGTACCGTAAGTCCCCTTGGTCCCCAGTATGGTGATCTTAACCTTGTTGCTGGCGATCTATAGCCCCATTTTTATATTGTGTCGTACCTTAATAATCAGATGTTTTTAGTGTTCTACAACTAGTTTTAACTTAATACGTGATATATTGCTAGTTATTATACTGTCCCTCGTCGACAGTTTTAATGACTATTGTATAACTTGTTCAAGTCACATTATGGCTGAAATATTGCCGGCGTGACTTTAATTAAACTCTCTCACTAACTCACTCCCTTGACAGTTCTTCAAAACTCCTTGTCACCTCACCAGTCTCAGCCGATATCAGTGATATGAAGATTCCCTTGACAGTGCTTCAAGACTCAAGCAGTTTAATCAGAACTCAACTTGTTCAGAAAACAGATCTATCTTAGACTTAGTTACTGATGAACAACTAGAGTTTTTAAGACAAAACGTTAACTGAATATGGTTCACGCAAGAACCCGCAAGTGGAACATAATAACATAACGAACATAAACTTCGTCTAGACTAAGGACGAGTCATGACAGATGAGGCCTTCTCCACACTAAGCAAATGAAAGTGGACGGCGATCTTGTCGTAAAAATATTTGAATTCTCAACAAACCAAAAGTATCGACAGTCATGAACATCAACACACCCGAAATTTTCTGTATAGTAAATGAGAATCACGAACATGATAAAACAATTTTGAGCTAGAATGAAATTTTAATTGGGAAATGGTTGCCCAAACACCGGTACTGTTACAACACAACACTGACTATAAGTATAGCACTGCTAAACTGGAACAATGTCTGTCTGTCTGTCTGTCTGCCTATTTCTGGTGTCTCCCGCCGTGTTATTGCTGGAATATTGCTAAAAGCGGCGTAAAACCATACTCACTCACTGAAGCTATATGGCGGTGACAGGAAGGCTTCAGTGTTTGGGAGTCTTCACATTTTCCGAAAAGTTCTTGGTGTGTATGGCAAGGAAGCACATCCCGGGATTAGTCCAATTCGCTGTCTGGTTTGATTGTTTATTTGTTATTTACCACTGCACCCAGCAATTTTCCAGCTATCTGACGGCGATCTGTACATAATGACATCTGGACAAGACAATCCAGTGATTGCCATCATGTGCATCTATCCACGAAACTGGGATACAATGACATGCATTAACCAGGTAAGCGAGCAGTTATGCTTCTCACGGTTATTAGACCTTTTCTAAACCGGATCTTCATGGGTCGATAATACATCTAAGGGCTCATAAGGAAACTATAGCTACTTGACTTCTCACAATTTCAGTATCATTACCTGGAACAGTGTTGTAGGCGTATCCGTAGGGCGTCAGCAGATACCGGGAATAGCAGTGGACGGAGATGTAGGCGGAGATGACGCCCTTTGTCGCCTTGATGGTGCTGACCAGGTCATGCATGTTGCGACTCTCCGCCTCAGAGAAGATGCTGGGGCCTCGATATGTGTCTGATGCACAGCTGCCAGAAAACCCACCTCCTGAAGGTCAGGTCAGGTCGGGTCAGGTGAAATGGGGTTAAACGTCGCGTTCACGATTATTGCACGTATGTGTGTAGCTGTTTATATTAGTCCAGAATGATGCCGATTTTATACTGCTAGCCCCCTGAGATACCATGCCGCAGTACACTGACTCCGAGCCGACCAGTTCTTGTTTTAGCCCCTTAATGCCGAGCGCCAGACAAGTATCAACAAGTACCATCTTTTAACGTCTTTTGGTACAACACGACCGGGCATCGAGCCCCCGACCTTCGGCTGTCCTTGATGAGCACTACCACTAGACGACGGAGGAGATGTTCGTGTGAAACAGACGCCGAGAAGAGCTGCCAGGCGAACCACTATTGTGACGTCACGCTGTTGTTGTTGCAGTCAGTAATTATAGAAAGTAGCAGAGAAAATATATATCAACCATAACATAGTATAAATCGGATTGAGTGAGTGACCATGTTTTTTTCGGCGCTTTTAGCAATATTCCAGAAATATCACGGCGGGGGACACCAGAAATGGGCTTCACACATTGTGCCCATGAATCGAACCCGGGCCTTAACTGTGACGAGCGAACGAGCGGACGAACGCTTTTACCACTAGGGTTACCCTACACCCCTAATCGGGAAATGGAATCAACAGATACTCATGATTTCACCGAATACACAGTGCGTTTCACGTTTTTACGCCACAGAAAAGAAGCTGAGATTCAGGATTATTCTATCAACAGCTGCCTGACGAACGGACTCCTGAACGGACCATATTAAAGTCTGCAATACTTTAAACCTCCATAACTCAAAACTCCAGACGCTGCGTCTCGTCAAAGGCTACCAGGCCTCAGACAAGATGCTCTGTCTCGTCAAAGGCTACCACAACTCAGACATGACGCTGTGCCTCGTCAAAGGCTACCAGAACTCAGACAAGACGCTGTGTCTCGTCAAAGGCTATCAGAACACAGACAAGACGCTTTGTCTCGTCAAAGGCTACCACAACTCAGACAAGACGCTGTGTCTCGTCAAAGGGTATCAGAACTCAGACAAGACGCTGTGTCTCGCCAAAGGCTACCACAACTCAGACAAGATGCTCTGTCTCGTCAAAGGCTACCACAACTCAGACATGACGCTGTGTCTCGTCAAAGGCTACCAGAACTCAGACAAGACGCTGTGTCTCGTCAAAGGCTATCAGAACACAGACAAGACGCTGTGTCTCGTCAAAGGCTAAAATAACTCAGACAAGACGCTGTGTCTCGTCAAAGGCTACCACAACTCAGACAAGACGCTGTGTCTCGTCAAAGGCTATCGGAAAACAGACAAGACGCTGTGTCTCGTCAAAGGCTACCACAACTCAGACAAGACGCTGTGTCTCGTCAAAGGCTATCAGAACACAGACAAGATGCTGTGTCTCGTCAAAGGCTACCACAACTCAGACAAGACGCTGTGTCTCGTCAAAGGCTATCAGAACACAGACAAGACGCTGTGTCTCGTCAAAGGCTTCCACAACTCAGACAAGACGCTGTGTCTCGTCAAAGGCTATCAGAACACAGACAGGACGCTGTTTC
The DNA here is from genome assembly GCF_022045235.1 of Haliotis cracherodii. NCBI lineage: Eukaryota > Metazoa > Mollusca > Gastropoda > Lepetellida > Haliotidae > Haliotis > Haliotis cracherodii. Next base: position 8,350,799 of record NW_027266269.1, read on the forward strand.
TTGTCAAAGGCTTCCACAACTCAGAAAAGACGCTGTGTCTCATCAAAGGCTACCACAACTCAGACAAGACGCTGTGTTTCGTCAAAGGCTATCAGAAGTCACAAAAGACACTGTGTCTCGTCAAAGGCTACCACAACTCAGACAAGACGCTGTGTCTCGTCAAAGGCTATCGGAAAACAGACAAGACGCTGTGTCTCGTCAAAGGCTACCACAACTCAGACAAGACGCTGTGTCTCGTCAAAGGCTATCAGAACACAGACAAGATGCTGTGTCTCGTCAAAGGCTACCAGAACTCAGACAAGACGCTGTGTCTCGTCAAAGGCTATCAGAACACAGACAAGACGCTGTGTCTCGTCAAAGGCTAAAATAACTCAGAAAAGACGCTGTGTCTCGTCAAAGGCTACCACAACTCAGACAAGACGCTGTGTCTCGTCAAAGGCTATCGGAAAACAGACAAGACGCTGTGTCTCGTCAAAGGCTACCACAACTCAGACAAGACGCTGTGTCTCGTCAAAGGCTATCAGAACACAGACAAGATGCTGTGTCTCGTCAAAGGCTACCACAACTCAGACAAGACGCTGTGTCTCGTCAAAGGCTATCAGAACACAGACAAGACGCTGTGTCTCGTCAAAGGCTTCCACAACTCAGACAAGACGCTGTGTCTCGTCAAAGGCTATCAGAACACAGACAGGACGCTGTTTCTTGTCAAAGGCTTCCACAACTCAGAAAAGACGGTGTGTCTCATCAAAGGCTACCACAACTCAGACAAGACGCTGTGTTTCGTCAAAGGCTATCAGAAGTCACAAAAGACACTGTGTCTCGTCAAAGGCTACCACAACTCAGACAAGATGTTGTGTTTCGTCAAAGGCTATCAGACCTCAGACAAGATGTTGTGTCTCGTCAAATTCTATCAGAACTCAGACAAGACGCTATGTCTCATCAAAGGCTACAAGAACTCAGACAAGGGGCTGTGTTTCGTCAAAGGCTATCAGAACTGATACAAAACACTGTGTCTCTTCAAATGCTATCAGAACTCACAAAAGACACTGTATCTGGTCAAAGGCTACCACAACACAGACAAGACGCAGTGTCTCGTCAAAGGCTACCAGAACTCAGACAAGATGCTGTGTATCGTCAAAGGCTATCAGAACTCAGAGAAGACACTGTGACTCGTTAAAGGCTATCAGAACTGATACAAGACGCTGTGTCTCGTCAAAGGCTATCAGAACACAGGCACGACGCTGTGTCTCGTCAAAGGCTACCACAACTCAGACAAGATGCTGTGTCTCGTCAAAGGCTATCAGAACACAGACAAGATGCTGTGTCTCGTCAAAGGCTACCACAACTCAGACAAGATGCTGTGTCTCATCAAAGGCTATCAGAACACAGACAAGACGCTGTGTCTCATCAAAGGGTACCACGACTCAGACAAGACGCTGTGTCTCGTCAAAGGCTACCACAACTCAGACAAGACGCTGTGTCTCGTCAAAGGCTATCAGAAGTCACAAAAGACACTGTGTCTCGTCAAAGGCTACCACAACTCAGACAAGACGCTGTGTCTCATCAAAGGCTACCAGAGCTCAGACAAGATGTTGTGTTTCGTCAAAGGCTATCAGACCTCAGACAAGATATTGTGTCTCGTCAAAGGCTACCACAACTCAGACAAGACGCTATGTCTCATCAAAGGCTACCAGAACTCAGACAAGGGGCTGTGTTTCGTCAAAGGCTATCAGAACTGATCCAAGACACTGTGTCTCGTCAAATGCTATCAGAACTCACAAAAGACACTGTATCTGGTCAAAGGCTACCAAAACTCAGACAAGATGCAGTGTCTCGTCAAAGGCTATCAGAACTGATACAAGACGCTGTGTCTTGTCAAATGCTATCAGAGCTCAGAAAAGACGCTGTGTCTCGTCAAAGGCCACCACAACTCAGACAAGATGCTGTATCTCGTCAAATGCTATCAGAACTCACAAAAGACACTGTGTCTCTAATGCTATCAGAACTCGCTGACTTGGTTGATGCATGTCATCGTATCCCCATTGCGTGGATCGATAATCATAATGTCAATCACTTGATTGTCTGGTCTTTATTATTTATAAACCACCGTCATATGGCTGGAATATTGCTGCGTGCGGCGTTGCAACACACAAACAAAACAAGCATGCTCAAATACTACAGTTCTTAATACCACACTTCTCCATGGTATATATTCCAGGCTGTTTTATTTTAACCAAAACTAGAATACTTACAACATGCACGGTTCACCACACGAATCGTACTTTCGCTACCGTCAGTGCCCTCATAAACACACCTACTCATGTGTAATGTGCTTTTAATGCCATTAGCAAGCGTTTACTTGTTTGATAGCCTATATGATCGTCACATCGTGGCACATTGTAAACAGCTGAGTCTCTGTCAGTGACTAAAAGAATGAAAACATACCAAGCTGATAGAGTACGATGACATGACATCAGCCAAGTCAGACCACCAGCCCCAAATATGTTGACAAGCAATTCGATGTTGGGTATGAAGTCTAGCCCCTGTCTCATAGGAACCATGCTTGTCATGCAGGTTTGTTGAGAGACAAGGTCATGACTTACTAAATTTGAAACATGATGTACACCTTCATATAAATAAAATGTAGCACTGGAACCAATGTTGTTAAAATCAGATCTGGCTATGGCTACTGCTAAACAAAGATCCCAAGACAATACCATTCGAGGTCATATCAGACTGACCTTGCGCGAACTTTGACTGACCAATGAAATGACTGACAAGAAGTCGACAAATTAAGGAAATCAGAAGGTAATATCAAATTTGCGATGACGCTTCGAAACATATTTTGACAAATTCTTGATAAAAGATTTGAAACCTGAACAAAACAACATTCTGAAATGGCTAATATATGCTTTAGATTGTGTGTCGTTAAGCCCATAACTATCGTTCAGAATACCCCATGTTAAAGTTTTCCATGTTGCATGATTAGAAATCATATTCCGACTGGCAATTTGGTGATCTGGTAAGCAACGCACTAATTGGTTGGATGAAAGTTCGTTCTGACGTGCCCCTAATGAGATGTCTTCAGATCTTTATTTAGCAGTATCGAGAACTAAGATCTTATTTTCAAGAGGTTGCACTGTAGCCAACTTTAAGCAAACAGCAAATAGTGAATTAGTTAACGTTCACCTCACGACGGACGCATTTCAGTGTGTACAGTGACAAGAACAGTTAATCTGATTATGTGTGTTTGTTTGCTTGTTTGTTGTTTAACGCCGCACTCGGCAATATTCCAGCTATATGACGGCGGTCTGTAAATAATCGAGTTTGGACCAGACAATCCAGTGACTGATAACAAGAGCATTGATCCACGCAAATGGGATACGATGACATGCATCAACCAAGTCAGCGAGTGTGACCACACGATCCCGTTAGTCGCCTCTTACGACAAGCATAGTCGCGTTTGACGGCAAGCATGAGTTATTGAAGACCTATTCTACCTCTGATCTTCACGGGTCCCAAATAAAAGATATGTAAACGATGGACACGATTCCCCTAATAACAACCTGGATTGGCTCTACTCATAATCTCAGTTGAATTTCAACTTTCAAAACGCGAAGAGAACCTGAAACTTCACAAGAAATCCACTGAATCCATTGTTTGTTTCTTTGCATCAGGGTCCATCTATTTACTTACACAGTATTCTGGTCAAAACAATGCCGAAAAAGGTCATGGGAAAACAAAGCTTAATCCAAGGATACTTTCAATCAATACCAATATTTTGTCCTATTTAATTTCTTTATCTATGTCTTTGATCTGAAACCAAAATCTTTCAGCTTTAATGTTTTAAAGTGAAACAGAATCTTATTTACTACGAACCTTTTAGTGCAATGAAGCGACGACCAGAGTGTGGGATAAATTGCCTTTTCACCACACAGAGATTCATTAGTGGGATCAAACTGGGAAGAAACCACGTTAAAACGATATACGTGAGTAGTTCCTTTTTCAAATCGTGCATCCCTTCTAGTATATATGTTACATATGAGTATATAATTACAAATGGCAATGCGTCAGTCATGTATTATGTATCTGTTATTTCATCTGGCTATTTAAAAAGATTGCAAGATGTTTAAGGACGATTTCTTCTTGGGCAAATCTCTGGGAAATTCCATCAGCATTCTGTGGGGAGGAATACTGGGATTCGGAGCAGTACAGCTAATTTCAGTTGACGTTCAGAGACGTTGAGCCAACGTTATTTTGAGCGTCAGACCTGCGTACACTTTGAACTCAATCTCATCAGTGAGTGAGTGAGTGAGTGAGGTAGTGAGTGAGTGAGAACACGTCACATCGGCAATATTTCAGCTATATCGTGATGAGATTAGACATTGTCTCCGAAGGACATTACAATAACTAGATTATCACAGATTTAAGGAAAAACTAGTAAATGTAAAAGGAAAATGTAAAAGAATAAACTATCATCAAACAACACAGTTTATTATATGCAACTTTAGCAATCAATTGAAATAACAAATATGATGCAATTAAAACTAAGGTAGGAATAACATACTTTGAAAGACACAGCCTTACAAAGCCCACTCAGGGCACAATAATTTTTCAGTCCTTCAACCCCCGTCAAGGGCACAGCCATAAACACTCTCAGTTAATAGTCAATATGTTTAATAGTGTGTAAGGAGAAGACAAGAGCTGATATGGAGAGATAATATCTTGATCTAGATTAGCAGCATTATTGTGTGATTTGATCCGAACCAGCTTTGGTTTCCTCTGAATCAGTTCTTGATAGAGAGGATGAGTCATTGTCAGTGATTAGTGGGATTGGTTGGTTTGTTGGTTTGTTGTTTAACACCGCACTCGGCAACACTCCAGCTATATGATGGCAGTCTGTAAGTAATCGAGTCTGGACCAGACAATCCAGTGATTGACATCATCGTGATTGGGATAGATGACATGCATCAACCAAGTCGGCGAGAGCCTGACCACACGAATCCAATAAACACCTTTTACGGCAAACATGGGTTGCTGAAGGCCTATTCTACCCCGGAATCTTCATGGGTCCCAGGGATTGGAATGTAATTTAGTGATATAGTAATATAATACGGAGTTGTTTCAAAAATATTCATCGGTAGAAATTCTAAAAGCTCTAAAATATAGTTTTAGCCCTTGGTGTTGGACTGAATCTTACTTTTTAAAATTATTTTTTCAAGCTTCAGCATACACAATGGAGCCACAGTCTTACTTAGAGCAGATTAATATCTCGAAAGTGAAAAAGAGTTGCCTGTGGCATAAACGTCAAATGGTGGTCGAAAATGAACCCCAAACATTTGGTTTATTTTAATAGGAGCGCAATCTAAAGAGAGCCCTGGGTTATGTCTTTGACTGTGAAAACTAAAAGCCATTCTCATGACATCATTGATGAATTTTATTAAGACACAGCAGTAAATGTCATTGTACGCATATTTTTACGACAAAATGAAATATTAAAATCATCCACAAACAATGACCCATCAATTGAGTCATCATATACTTGAACAAACTATTTATTGTATACTAAACAATGTGACAGACACATTTCTGCCCTATGAGACCCCTTAATCCTGATTATAATGATCACACAGGGTTGATCCAACATGAACCTGAAATTGTCTGTCTGTTTAATACTGCGATACAAATTGAAGCAAGCGGCCTCTTAAACCTAGGTCATATAAATCTTTAAAAGAAGCATGCTTCCAAGTGGTATCATTAACGTTTTCAAGATACAAAAGATAGATACAGCTTTCTGTTTATTGACAAAAGCATTATTCATAAAAGATTCTAAATGAAGTAAATGGTCAATTGTACTTCGGTTTTAACGAACACCGTTTCGGATATCACTGATTAGATTGTTGGTTCTAAAAAAACAAACAAATCGATTATTTACCAGGTGCTCCATGGTTTTACAAACACAGCTACTTTATGAAAATAGGTCGATAAGTTGATGGGTCTGTATGATCCCTGCCAGGCTTGATATGGGTACGACTATGACATTTCTCCACGAAGGAGAGAAATGTCCTATTGTCCAAATATCATCAAAAATATTCAGTGGTGTTGCGAGAGAAAAATCAGGCAAGTATTTTAGGAATTGATAATGGATATCACCAGCACCGGTCATCATGAGCTTGTGCTAAAGCAGTGTGTAGCTCAGATAGTGTAAATACTTCGCTGTAATCTTACCCATTGTCAGAATTAATGTTAACTTTTCTTTCTCTTGTTGTTTTTTTACACTTCTGAAACTTTGGGTTATATTTTGACGAAGAAAAATGTTTAGCTAATGTTTCACCAAACTTATTTGCAATATCAGATTGTTCAGTCAATAACGGATTGCAAACTTTGAGATTATGAGTACTAGACTTGAAACCTTTGCCTTTGATTTTTTTATCATATTCCGTACCTTTGACATGGGCATTCATGAAATAATTTCGGAAACATAATTCTTTCAAGTCAGACAATTTAGTGAGTTTAAAAGTTTGTCAAGCCTTGGCATAATTTTTACATTATCTAAATTATGAAAAGTGTGATGGCATCAAAAGATTTTATCTGCATTCTTCCTACTCTTCCCTGCTTGTTTGCCTTCGTCATTAAACTATGGTTTACGAATATGTGAGTTCACAGTGGACCTCGGAATATGCTATATGCTATGTCAGCTATATGCTTCAGTTAGTCAGAGAATTACTGACATGGGTCAGGATCATCCATAAAAAGGTCTTGATGCAATATTTGTCAGAATAAATGGTCTGAAATAATGGCCAATTGGCCTTAGAAACATCACTTGAATTTGTGATTGACAGATCTAGAGCAGAGAATGTTCAAGTTGCAGGATGTAAATATATGTTCGAGCCATCTTGACCATGCATGCATTATCATTTGCAATAAAATCTTCAAGAAGTTTCCGTATACTGTTAGTATCGGATCGGGCACCTAGAGTATTGTGTCCATTAAGATCACCCATGATGATACAGGGCTAAGGGAACTGGGCAAATAAATCCTGAAGATTGGACTGCTGAAGATTTGAAGATTTAGAAATATACAAGAAACAAAGTGTAAAGGTTATTCGTAAAGTGAGACGAATAGCAGAATGGAAGCAGCGCCTGTGGCTTTAACACCGGGTGGTGAAAATAAATGATCAGATGTATAGTGACACATTTAAAAACATTCATGTTGATGATATCTTTCTTGGTTGAAAATGTTGTGCTAATTATTGACAAATTTAGAAAATGTTAAATGAACATATACTCTTCGATTAAAATTTTGGTGGTGAAAAACTTCTTTGAATGACGTGGTTTTACATATTCTCTCTGGGGAACAATCCTTTTTTAAATTTCTTCATCCCCGTCAAGGGTACAGTCACTAACAATCTAAGTTAAAAAATTCTTTCTACCAAGTCTATAAAACATCATTTATTAATTACTAAACATATTGTTTGAAATTGATTTAACAATTCTATTTCTATCTTTCTACTTCCAAGAATTAAATAAGTACTTTCCTGATTAAAAAGATCCTTGATGGATGAAACTTTGAAGTATTGATCCCTTGTACGAAGAACGAATCAAATGCTGTCAGTGACATTTACATTTTATATTGTATATTTTTTAATCATTGATAAGTAAAATTTTGATTGCTGTATTTTTTAAATAAATAAATAAATTAACTGTTACAATTGGCAGTATAAATCGGTAGCTGAGATTGTTAGTGGCTATATTGTTGAAAGGGGTTAAAGTAGTGTAAAATTATTGTCCCAATGCAATCGTCCATAAATTCTTCAATGCAGCTAAAAATATTTGATTTTCCAAAGTATGTGCAGATTAAAAACTATCAGACAATAGGCCCTGCACAAGTCCCCACATAATGATTTGAAACCTTCAGCATTAAGGGCAAGATTGAGACTAGTAAAATAGTGAATGCACCTGATGCCCCATGATCCATTTATCTCACTGAAGCAATAAATAAAAGTCAATATCAAAGCAATGTTATCACAAGGGTTGGGTGACAATTGTCTTTTTGTTATCATTTTTTGAACACATTGATCTTGTGATGAGTGGCGCCAGAGACCTTTTAGTGCTGAAATTAAGAGTCAGAAGGGATGATCTTCGACTGTACCCATGGTATTCCTTTGTGACTTGGCCACTGAATAATACAATTAAAAATATAAACTAATGACTTAACTAGGAATATGTCTGAACATAAACAAAAAAACTCTTTTAGAAAAAATAAATGAAAATAAATGTCCATTTTTAAAAAAAAATCTAAGCTCCATATACTCTTGAGCAATAAATGATCATATTGTTAATAGTTGGTCCGGTAATAATAATACTAGGAAACATTCAACCCTACAACCACATATCAGACTGGACGCCGGTTGCCTACAGACTTCTGTTGTGTGGGACCGTATGATGGAAATTGGAGATAGGTGTCCTTGGGGTAATACTATGGTTAAAATAAGTGAAGCCCAATCTGGATTTAGAGAAGGCTATACAACTACCGATAATATGTTTATGCTACCTGCAATCGTACAAAAGTAGCAAAAGGGGGAAAGTTGGCCTTGCAAACGACATAAGTTTTGGTCACTTCTGTATTCACATAATCTTAGTTGTAAAATGAGCACACTTCTATGTAATATTTATGAAAATGTTACAGTGTGTGTCAGAAATAACCGAAAATTGACGGAAACGTTTGATAGAGAACTTGGAGTGAGACAAGGCTCCATACTAAGTCCTTTTTTGTTCTCATTTTTTATTAATGATTGGTTGGTTGGTTTGATGTTTAATGTCACTGATATTAATGAATTAGCAACACAAATTCAAGATAAGTGTGCAAATGGAATTCAACTACATCCTGACATGACACTATTATGCAGGGATGATATTATAATATTCTCAAGTAGTACTGGTGACTTACAGACACAAATTAACAAATAAGAAAAATACTGTGATGAATGGAAATTAACTGTAAACAAAGATAAAACGAAGATCGTAGTTTTTAAATAGGGTGGGAATCTTGCTCAAAAGGAAAAATTGTTCTACAAATGGGAAGGCCTAGAAGTAGAAAGTACCTCATTCTGCAAATGTTAAGGTGCATATTCTACAAATCATCTTACCTCGTCTATGCATGCAAAGCAAACATTAATGCAAGCTCAAAAAGTAATAATTTGTGTGCTTAAAGAAATCTATACTCTTGCAAATGTCATGTACAAGTCGTTCTTCAAGATATTTGATTTAAGGATAAGTCTGATATTGGTATATGGAGAAAAAAAATTATTATATGATGGTAATCTTTGATAAAAATGGAAAACGAATGTGGGTAACCGACGTTAACGACAATCTTCCTGAGGCGAGAGAGTTAACTGACTTTAAAAGTCCAGTTGCCACCCTTGTCGAACTAGGCTGGAATCCCGGGGCGCGATCGATGCACCACCAGCGGTTATTGCGAGTTATGTCCCTTCTAAGCCTCTCCTATCGACGAATCAGATTCAACCTCAAGTATCACTTGCATTTGTTTTAAACAAAATGGCGGTTATCAAGATCTTTATTGCGATAAAACAGCCTTACATCGCGAAGTGCATCAAATCACATGAGCACCTTGATTAAAAACATGACAAGATCTGGAAAATATCTGTTGACAGTGAGTTAGCGGTACACAGTCTTTGCAAATCCTGCAATCTGCATGACAGTTTACCAACCGGATTTCGATTTCGTTGCACGGTTTTGATTGGACTATACTCAGACTTGTTAGTCCAGCCAAAATGTAACTCCATAATAGAAGCCTTTTTCGGCAAGGTTGGAAACTTGACTTTTAAAGTCAGTTAACTCTCTTGCCTCAGGAACATGTAAAAGACTTGCTGTTTCCGTTGGTTATGGCTATGTATGGTGTGAATAAAATATACAATATCATTCTTATTTCATTAGGTCATTAACACAAAGACTAAAATATATATATTTACAAAATTGTTTTAATCTGTATCTGAATCAAAAAAATGTATTTATTACAAAATGGTAAAAAATCATTTATATCCCGAACGGTATTTATCTTGTTTAAATTTTAAAAAATCCGGGTTTCGTGGTCAAGATTTTGATGTTGTTCACACGATGTATTTATTGAAACTTGGCATTACATGGGTATTAAAAGAGAAGAACGCATTTGGCACCTTTGCGCCCTGAATGACATTGAAGAGAAATAACACTTCTTTTTATATGCTCATTTTATGCAACATTAAGGGCTAATTACATACCTGAATATTACTATGTCAATCCCAATTTCTTTAAATTCACATCTCTGTTTAACAACTCGAAGTTGTTACTTTTACAAAATTTATCTGTGTACATTCATTATGAAATGGGGGGCACAGGTGGCCCAGTCGTATAGGGCGCCGCGATTCGCTGTGCAGCGTTGCGTCCCTTAGGCACGTCAGAGACCTATGATTGTGGGTTCGAATCCCAGTTCGCCCTGATCATGTTTCTAGGTTTGTCAGCACAATACCCATTCTCGTGGGTTTCACACGCTGTGATATAACTGGAATAATATTAAAAGTGGCGTTCAACCAAATTCACCCACTCACTCATTATGCAATGTGACACGGGAAATATATTATGTTCTTGTATCTGCTGCTCAGAATGTACTAATTATAAATGTTCTATAAGTCTGCGTACGGAAATAAAGATTGACTCTAAACATGCTGAATAAAGTAGTGTCATAATCTTGCACCCCTTTGGACTCAAACATGGGCAATAAGCATGGTACGCATTACCACCCTGTGATATTCACAGTGGAATATTAGCGCAGTCTTTGTAATATTTCAAACTTATTTCACCATACAACTACCACAGTCACTGACAATAGCAATATTTTACTTGTAATAGCAATATTTTGTGGTTGCAGCAACATCCAGGTTCAGAAAGATGCTTCCTTACAGAAGATCTGGTTGTACGCTTCAAATAGTTTGCACTGTTTTTATCGTGGTGGTCACTGCAACATTTGACCAAGAGAGGCAGCCAGTCGGACCGGAAATGTGCAAAGATCACTGTGGCAAATGCAATAATTGCACTTTTTGCGTATTTCTGATAAAAAGGCTGGCCTGCATAGCGACATGGTCCAAATATCCACAACAGACAAACGGAGAGGAGGCAGTCCTTCTAGACATCAGCAAGGTACCAGGTTTTACTTAGACTATCGGAAATGTCTTGTTAAAGATAAAGGTTAATGAAACAGAGAAGTTCAACTTATATTTATTCATTTATATTATTCTAAGTACTTGGTATGAATACTGATATGAAATGGATGTTTCTGTCCTAGAATGCACAAGGATCTATTTCTCAGAGAGATGAGCTTTCTGTTGTTTGTAATGCAATAATTGTGTGCGATTCCTTTATGTATATTCTAAGTAATTTGTATGACTACATTTCTAACATCAAAGAGTCTGTCCTAGGAAAGACATGGCTCGATTTCACAAAGAAAGGGAATATGTGAAGAGAAAGAATCAAGGATTGTTTTTACCAGATCAAATGACTTTCGATGTATAAAACGTAAGTGTTCAATATTTGCTCTTGTACTTATTTGAAGACATGCTAACCACAAGATGATAAATAATGATGTTTAATCTAATTATTTGGATGCCAGATTTCACATGTTTAATTATGGCAAAAACTTTGAAAGTCGTCCTTTTTCCACCTTGCAATAGCTAGTTGACAAAGGTTACATTTGCATAGTTATTTATAGCAACACAGCTATTAACATCATTCTCTCTCAGTCAACCATATTATGTACCTTGTCACTCTAACTATAAATCATGCTCTCTCGATAAACACATCTCGTGTCGTGACTGAGACGACATGGGAGTTACAGCGTTGATTCATGATGGTAATGATGCTGACTAGTGTATCTGTAAGGATTCAACAAACTAAGCATTTCCTCTGCTATCAATTAATTTCCCCCAACATGCTTTGTAAAGCAAACAACTGATAATTTGTTGTAATTATGACACTCAATGTATACGAAACAGAACGATTTGACTACAGTCAATCATTTTGCCCACGAACATCTGAGGCGCTTATAGATTGCACACGACCCGTGAATATTCCGGGATAGAATAGGTCTTCCTAAACCCATGCTTGCCGTAAAAGGTGACTATGCTTGTTGTAAAAGCCGACTAACAGGCTCACTGACTTGGTTGATGCATCAACTGGATTGCCTGGTCCAGACTCGATTATTTACAAATCGCCGTCATATATCTGGAATATTGCTAATTTTGGCTTTAAACAACAAACCAAACCAAACCAAACATGGATTACACACTTATTTTTCGATTCATTACCTGATCACCACAAATACATGTTTCTTGTACCCGTCAGTCACTATATAAAATATAAAATTATCTTCTTCCAGTGAGAACAGAGGAAAAGACTGGTCTCTTGATTGCAGCCGAGGCCTTTGCGCAGGTACCATTACGTGCATTCAACCTTCTGAACAGGACCATTACCACGTATCGTCATATAAAACCACGGTATGTCAATGCCATAGCATATGTAGCAACAATCCAACACGTTTTGATGTCTACCTCCATACAGAAGAACATCCTATCCTTCTCATTACATACTAATGTCGGTGTCACCGTAAGGAGGAAGATATCTGCTGCGGCAATTGCAGTGGATGATGCTCAACACCTGGTGTTCCTGGCTACATGGTGGCCATTTTCCTGTGTAACTAGCATGACACCTGATGGGAGATATTTCAAGAACATCACCTGTCAAATTAATTCACGGGTTATTTGTGTTGATACAAGGCGAGATCTATTGTATGTCTCCAACAAGAGAGCTATCTACTCGTTCACATACGATGGGCAATGGCGGAAGCGGATAGCATCATCACATAGAGTGTATGGCATGACTCTGAGTGAAAATGGAGACATGATTTATTATGGCGACCAAGACAATATCATGGAATTGAACTTGGTCAGAAACAGAACAAAAAGAAAAGTAAATGAGAGACATATTTGGGTGAGGAACATTCTATATAATAAAGGTTTTCTGTACATCAGTTCTCGGAAAAGCAAGTACATCTATGTTGTGCATGAGTCAAATTATTCTTATTTAAGGGGAGCTTATCCTAGAGGTACAAGTCAGTCATCGATAGCTCTGGTGCCATAAGGTGCTTGACATGCTTAAATGAAATTGCATTATAAGGTACGATTCTATACATATATGATCTAAATGTTTTTAGAAATATATACTCCCTGAAATGTGTCTGTAGCAACAATATCTTCAGTCCTTAGATATATCTGCTCATTGTAATTGTCGTTCATTAAAACTGTTAAATGACATCATACTCCTTATGCAGGCCAAGTGTTTAGGTCTCTAAGGTCATGACCAGGTTTTGCTGTTCGCAGGGGTTGAAGACCCCACATCCTTGGTTAACGTACGAAGCTACCGATTGACTCTAGGTTGCAAACGTAAACCTGTCGTCTGTAAGGATCGTATGTAATCCAGTCGTGAGTTCTTCAAATTGAAAACGCATACGATTTCAGGGCTAGGAATACCTCTCAGATATTAAAGATACATAGAGGATTCACCACTGTGTTCGGTTGTTACCGAAAAATCTATACACGAGTGATTAATCTGTCACGATTAGAACGAGGCTTTGCCGAGTTCTAATCGTGGCAGATTAATCACGAGTTCTAATTAATAACGAGTTCTAATTTCCGAGTTCTAATTGTGGCAGATAAATCACAAAAGTGTAGATTTTCCCTTTTCTCCCATAACAATATGCCATAAAAAGTCGAGCTCGTAATTGAAGATTTCCCGTGTTTAGTAACCACTCGGGATTCCCCCAGCCTTGTTTTCGAATATGGTAAGTAGGACAACTGCACAATAAACTGGCTAAAAGGATCTAGCGAAGACAACTCACACAAGTTTTCCGTGACAGGCAAGCCACTTGTTAGCATTCACATTATGTTTTTGTTAAATGTTAATAGCTGATGGGAGTAACGTTTTGAGAATTAGTAATGCGATTTGATATTTGTTTAATGGTTTTGGATTACTCGGACCATAACTTTATTTGCATTTGTATCGGCGTGACTATCATTCTCAATGCGCAACACCAAATAGGCCCACCTTTTCAGTGTATGTAAATACGTTAATCATTTATTTGTTCACTAGAAACAAATGTTATAAACCCAATTAAGAGAAAATTAAATATATATATTGTGAAATATTGTTAACGAAAAACAAGTTCCTAAAGGAACTGTCAGCAGGATTGATCAGGCAAGATTCTATAAATACAAACTCAGGCAACTGATCAGCTGATCAAATCTTCTGAAATCGATCAATGGATTGATATATTTTTGGACGAATTTTCAGCTATAAAACTAATTTTACAGTGAATATTTTAATATGTAAAATGATGACTATTTCATGTCATCTTTTTTGGAATATTGTTTTGTTCCTGAACATGGTGAGCACATGTGTTTTTATCATATAAAAAAACACTTATTCAGGGGATATTTTTTCTTTTGAACATAATATTTAACATCAAGACACCACAAATGTCACTAAATGAATTATCTAATTTCCCCATATTTGTGAATGACAAGAAACAATGTGAATTTGACAAGCACAATAATTTATTGTGCGTGAAACATAAATGCAAAGGACATGTAAACAATAAACTTTCATTTCGGTAGCTCTACAAATATTTGCATTTTTATACCCTTGTAATTTTACATTGTTATTTTACTGCAACAGTTTCCGCCAAACTTTATTCTTTTGTTATTATATCAGATTCGTAGTTAAGACTTACAGATTAACATTTTCTTCTTTTTATCTTCATGAAAACAAGACATAATGATAAATAAATTTGTGTGACCAGTTCATATGTGATTTTTTTGGTAAAAAGTATCAAATTAAAATTAGACATTGCTAATGTAAAGAAATTAGGTTTATGGTAAAATGTTATAAGAGGACCTCTTGTTGGTCACTTCTTCATCACCCATACATTTGAGTTTTTCTTTGCTTACCATTTTCTGAAAATTTACACATTAGAATAATTTCAGGACTCTGATTAAAATAGCGACACAGCTTTCCACTCCCAGGCAGACAATTATATTATGTGAAAAAGTAAACCACTGTAAACCTTGTAATGGGACAAAAATAAATAAAAATGCATTTCTGATTTTGTCTTATGTCCAGTTTATCATCCCTGGAAATTCTAAATAATTATCTTTATCTGCTATGATAATATAGCAATTGCATTATTAAAGACGTGTTTTTATCAGTAATCATGGTAAATAATAAATCTTTGGTTTAAAGAATATATATACATGAGACAAACCTAATTCTACATGTCTTAATACTCTGTATTGTCTGTTAATTCTGAAAATAATTAACTGTGATATTGAGTTTCTACCTAAAACTAATAATATGATATTAATTTTGAGATTATTACATCCTATCTAAAATACAAAATATATTATAAGAAGCATACATCATTGTTGAAAAAGAAATATTGTTTTTGAAAAAAAACACCTAACAAGGTTGATTGGTGCCCACCATCTTTATCTTCATCATTTTGTCTGCTCCCTATAATAAATCAAAATAGTTAAGAAAAAATATATAAACATATATTACTCTGGATTTTATTTAGATTCAGGTATGACTTAATACATTCAAGTATAAACGGGGTAATGCTGTTTTTTTCATAATGCGTTTCTTAATTTCCTGAGATAGTATGTTTAAATAATTGAAGTCTTCATGTTTAAAAAAAAACACCAAATAATTATAGGCCAAAATACATTAATTAAATTGATCTCGATAAACTCCACCTGTTGAAAGGGGAAACTGCTGTGGTTGCAAAACATCTTGGTCGTGAGGTTATACGGTCCGTCCGGAAAATATTGATGTATCCTGCATTAAAATTGAGTATTGCTTTAGATCCAAATTATCTGAGTGTTTATTTTCTTAAAATATGAAATTTAAGTCTCGATTATTTTAATAGAACTATGAAATATGTTTTTGATCGATCGGCTCTAGATCAACACTTCGTAACGTGACATTTCTCTTGTGGTTGACATTTTTTTTTGTTTTTTTTAAATACCAAACAATATGGTTTGTTTCAATATTTCATCGGCATTTTAACATGAATTAATTAACTGTTTCATTAGCTTTGTTATTAGCTTTGAAAACACCCAGTAAAGAATGTACCTGAGTTGCTCACCTGGTCCTGTAATATCGATGTGGTATCTCACTTCGGTTACCGTCTTCTCCTTCTGGAACTGAATCTGGTACATTGGGAAGCCGAAATTCTCTGATATATCTTCAAATATCACACCCATTCTTTCCCCAGAAATTTTCTCTCATTCACCAACTTTCGGCAATTGAAACATTGTCACTACGGTAATGTTTTGCCAGCTGGGGATTTCCTGTACTGGACGACCTCGGGTATCCCCGATCCGAAAATAATGCCTTCAATCATTTTTAGCCAGCAAATCAAAACGCGATTACACAACTCTCCACTCTCAGCCAGCTAATCATATTGAGTGAAAAAAATAAACCACTGCGAATAAACCGCTGCTGGCGATTGAAGATCAAGCCCTGTTATGGGAGAAAAATACATTATAATCGTGAAGACAAGAAGTCTAGTGGTTAAGGCTATGTCACATCCTCTCTAAGCAGGTATCTTTTTGTAACTGGATCTTGCTTGAAGCAAGTGGGTGAAGATCATTGCCTGTGGTAGGCGTATGCCGACCTAGAAAAGAGTTTTGTAACACATCCTCACATAGAAGTAGCTGCATTTCGTGAAGCGCCCAAAACATTCACACCAGAAATATGTGTTAGGAACCATTTGACCAAATCCGGTGACAGCTATCTGACTTCACCAACTCCACTTCCGGTTTTGTCACACCACCACAGAACACATTTTGAACAGAAAATACAATGTTACTTGTTCCAAATCTAAAAACACTTCAGTTTTGGGAAATCACATACCCCAAGCAGTAAAAACACATCACGTTCTGGTGGTAAACATATGTCAAATGCCAGACAACTATACAACAGAAAGTCACATTCTTCCAGCTAGCTTAATGGGAAAGTCACATGCACTTCTGGCATTGACCCTTAATTTTGTGATAATTTCTCGTTGAAAACCTGTGTGCTTTCTCTTACAAACATGTCACACAGGGAACTTGTGCAGGAACAAGGAGACAAAACTACTTTTGAACTGAACAGCACATTTACCTACCCCGGGAATGTTCCAAATTTCATCTTACAACACTGAACACGCCTTGAGCTATCACAAATATAATATGTTTCCTTGTGTATGACTTTGAGAGTTAATTTGACTTTCAGTTTATGAGAAAACTATTTCAAGAACATCCTAACAACATTTGTACGATGCTGATAGAATAAAATGTAGGACTTATTTGTAATGGATTATTACCAATTGATTATAATGTAATATAATTGTGTTAGATTGTATTGCATGTTGTATCCACGGTGACGTAGATTACAACGCTTATGCCGCGGATATACAACTAAATCCGAAGGATGATCAATCAAAAACCATAAGGTTTTTTTCCTTGTTCAAATGAAATTTCCGTACATCCATTCAGCATAACATCACGCAAATCTTACAAAACGAAATATTTATCTCCTAAATGATCAACTTAAAATGCTCACAATAGAAGGATAAAAACAACATCGCACGAACAGCTTGTGTGCAATTCTCTTCCTTCTTCGGTGACAACTGTGTAGATATGAATTCCACGTACACATAGTTGGTAACAGACACAATATTTGGAAATCTCTACCTGTAAATTATATTTATAACATGACTAATAGAATGTATCAAAGACAACAATATCCAACTTCTCACTTACCTATAGACTGAAAGTCGATCGTTGATTAGATAAGGCAAAGTGTATGAGTGAGTGAGTAAGCAAGTAAAAAATTGCAACAACCAATGCTGATATCAGTGACAGGAAGATTCGCTTGACAGTGCTTCAAGACTCCTTGTCAACTCTCCAGCCTCAACTGCAGGTAACTTACGTCGTAAGCTTCCAAGGTGGCGATCTCAGATGAATTTGGAGCAGTTTAATCAGAACTCAACTTGTTCAGAAAACAGATCTATCTGAGACTTAGTTACCGATTAACGACTAGAGAGTTTTAGACAAGACGTTAACTGAATATGGTTCACGCAAGCGTTAAGAACCTGCAAGTGGAACATAATAACATAACGAACATAAACTTCGTCTCGACTAAGGACGAGCCATGACAGGTGAGGCCTTCTCCACACTAAGCATATGAAAGCAGACGGCGATCTTGCCGTAAGCAAATATTTGAATTCACAACAAGCCAAAAATATCGACAGTCATGAACCTCAACACAGGGTGTGAATTATGGCTTGAAAAACCCACACGATCACAAAGCATTAATGACTGCCTTTGTTTGCCGGATTTGGGGCTGTTCTGATTTTGCATTGAACTGTTTGTTCTGACATATACATGTAATTCACATAGTTGACAAAACCCCAAAATCCGTCAAATTTATACATAACTGACAATCTAAAAGTTTTGTCATTGAAATGAATCACTTACTGGGCCTGTGTCGTTTGATATGACGGTTTACAACTGAAAATCAAACATTTTCAAATGATGATGATTGAGATATTGAGAATGCTCTAACGACTTTTTGATACTAAATATATTCATAAATAAAGATAAGCATCTCACCAAACCGAATTTTTCTGTATAGTAAATGAGAATCACGAACATGATAAAACAATTTTGAGCCTGAATGAAATATTAATTGGGAAATGGTTGCCCAAACACCAGTACTGTTACAACACAACACCAACTATAAGTATAGCACTGCTAATCTGGAACAATGTCTGTCTGTCTGTCTGTCTGAAGCCTATTTCTGGTGTCTCCCTCCGTGTTATTCCTGGAATATTGCTAAAAGCAGCGTAAAACCATACTCACTCAGTCAAGCTATATGGTGGCGACAGGAATACAGCCCTTCTGACAATTGCAGAAGGCTGCAGTGTTTGGGAGTCTTCACATTTTCCGAAACGTTCTTGGTTGGTATGGCAAGGAAGCGCATCCCGGGATTAGTCCCATTTGCTGTCTGAATCGATTGTTTATTTGTTGTTCACTACCGCACTCGGCAATATTCCAGCTATATGACGGCGATCTGTACATAAGGACATCTGGACAAGACAATCGAGTGATTGCCATCATGGGCATCGATCCATGAAACTGGGATACAATGACATGCATAAAGCAGGTAAGCGAGCAGTTATGCTTCTCACGGCTATTAGAACTTTTCTTAACCAGATCTTCATGGGTCGATAATACATCTAAGGGCTCATAAGGAAACTATAGCTACTTGACTTCTCACAATTTCAGTATCATTAGCTGGAACAGTGTTGTAGGCGTATCCGTAGGGCGTCAGCAGATACTGGGAATAGCAGTGGACGGAGATGTATGCGGAAATGGCGCCCTTTGTCGCCTTGATGGAGCTGACCAGGTCACGCATGTTGCGACTCTCCGCCTGAGAGAAGGCACTGGGGCCTCGATATGTGTCTGATGCACAGCTGCAAGAAGAACCACCTCCTGAAGGTCAGTTCAGGTCAGGTCAGGTCAGGTGAAATTGTGTTAAACGTCGCTTTCAAGATCATTGCACGTTTATAGGGACGTGCATGCACGTATGTGTGTAGCTGCTTGTACTAGTCCGGACGGATGCTGATTTTATACTACTAGCCCCCTGAGATACCATGACACAGTGTACTGACTCCGAGCCCACCAGTTTTTGTTTTAGCCCCTTAATTCCGAGCGGCAGGCAGGGTAACAATAAGTACCTTCTTTTAACGTCTTTTTGGTATTACGCGGTCGGGGATCGAACGCCGGACCTTCCCCTGTTTGGAATGAGCTCGACGAAGGAGGCGATCTTCGTGTTAAACAGAAGCTGAGAAGAACGGCCAGGTGAAACAACGCCTGAAGATTGAACCATTATATTGACGTCACGCTCTTCTTGTTGCAGTCAGTAATTATATAAAGTTGAAGACAAAATATATATCAACCATGACATAGTATGAATCGGAGTGAGTGGGTGATTGTGGAAATATCACGGCGGAGGACACCAGAAATGGGCTTCACACATTTTTTTCCCATGTAGGGAATCGAACCCGGGCCTTCAGCGTGACGAGCGAACGCTTTCACCACTAGGCTTCCCTACCGCCCCGAATCGGGAAATAGAATCAACAGATTCTCCTGATTTCACCGAACACACAGACAGACAAGTACGCAGTGCGTATCACGTCTTTACACCACAGAGAAGAACCTGATATCCAGGAACTGTTCTGTCAACAACTGCCTGACGAACGGACCAAATTAAAGTCTTTATACTTTAGACCTCTATAACTCGGAACTCCAGACCGGCTACCGGAATTTAGACAAGACGCTGTGTCTCATCAAAGGCTATCAGTACTCAGACAAGACGCTGTGATTCGTCAAAGGCTATCAGTACACAGACAAGAGGTTGTGTCTCGTCAAAGGCTACCAGAACTGAGACAAGACGCTGTGTCTCATCAAAGGCTACCACAACTAATGCTATCAGAACTCGCTGACTGGGTCGATCATTGGATTGTCTGGCCGCCGTCATATAGCTGGAATATTGCGGCGTGCGGCATTACAACAAACAAACAAAACAAACATGCTCAAATACTACAGTTCTAAATACCATACTTCTCCATGGTATACATTCCAGGCTGTTTTATTTTAACCAAGACTAGAATACTTACAACATGCACGGTTGACCACACAAATCGTACTAACGTTACTGTCAATGCCCCCATAAACACACCTACTTATGTGTAATGTGCTTTTAATGCCTTTATCAAACCTTTACTTGTTTGATAGCCTATATGTTCGTCACATCGTGGCAGATGGTAAACAGCTGTGTCTTTGTCAAACATACAGTGACTAAAATAATGTAAATAAACCAAGCTGGTGTAGTACGATGACATTGCAAGTTTTCAAGATGTCATGATTAGAAAATCATATTCTGACTGTCAATTTCGTGATCTGGTAAGCAACGCTCTGATTGGTTGGATGAAAGGTCGTTCTGACGTAACCCCTAATGGGATGTCTTCAGATCTTTGTTTAGCAGTAGCGAGAACTGAGATCTGATTTTAATAAGGTTGCACTGTAACAAATTTAAGCAAACAGAAAATAGTGAATTAGTTAACGTTCACCTCACGACGGACGTATTTCAGTGTATACAGTGACAAGAACAGTTAATCTGATTATGCTTGTTTGTTGTTGAACGCCGCACTCGGTAATATTTCAGCTATATGACAGCGGTGTGTAAATAATCGGATCTGGACCAGACAATCCAGTGATTGACATTATGAGCAATGATCCACACAGTTGGGATCGATGGCATGTATCAACCAAATCAGCGAGCCTGCCCACCCGATCCCGTTAGTTGCTTCTTACGACAAGCCTGAGTTATTGAAGACCTATTCCACTTCGGATCTTCACGGGTCCAAATAAAAAAAAATATGTAAACGATGGACATGATTCTCCTGATAACTACCTGGGTTGGCTCTGCTCATAATCTCCGTTGAATTTCAACTTTCAAAACGCGAACAGTAACTGAAACTTCACAAGAAATCCATTGAATCCATTGTTTGTTTCTTTGCATCAGGGTACATGTATTTACTTACACAGTATTCTGGTCAAAACAATGCTCTAAACGGTCATGGGAAAACAAAGCTTAATCCAAGGACACTTTCAATAAAAACCAACAGTCCTATATAATTTCTTTATCTATGTCTTTGATCTGAAACCAAAACCTTTCAGCTTTAATGTTTTAAAGTGAAACAGAATCATAATTACTACAAACCTTTCAGTGCAATGAAGCGACGACCACAGTGTGAGATAAATTGCCTTTTCACCACACTGAGATTCATTTTTGGGATCAAACGTGGAAGAAACCACGTTAAATCGACAAACGTGAGTAGTTCCTTTTACAAATCGTGCATCCCTTCTAGTATATATGCTGCATATGAGTATATAATTACAAATGGCAATGCGTCAATCGTGTATTATGTATCTGTTATTTCATCTGTATATTTAAAAAGATTGCAAGATGTTTAAGGACGATTTCATGTTAGGCAAATCTCTTGGAAATTCCATAAGCATTCTGTTGGGAGGAATACTGGGATTCGGAGCAGTCCACTATTTTCAGTTGACGTTCAGAGACGTTGAGCCAACATTATTTTGAGCGTCAGCCCTGAGTACACTTTGAACTCAGTGAGTGAGTGAGTGAGAACATGTCACATCGGCTATATTTCAGCTATATTTTGACGAGATTAGACATTGACAACAAAAATATTTTCGATTGCATAAAACCTGTCTCCGAAGGACATTACAATAACTAGATAAGCACAAATTTGAGGAAAAACTAGTATAAGAAAATGTAAAAGAATAAACTATCATAAAACAACCCAATGTGTTATATGCAACTTAAGCCATCAATTGAAATAACAAATATGCTTCGATTAAAACTAAGGTACGAATAACATACTTTGTAAGACACAGCCTTACAAGCCCTCTCAGGGGACAATAATTTTTCAGTACTTCAACCCCCGTTAAGGGCACAGCCATAAACACTCTCAGTTAATAGTCAATATGTTTAATAGTGTGTAAGGAGTAGACAAGAGCTGATATGGAGAGATAATATCTTGATCTAGATTAGCACCATTAATGTGTGATTTGATCCGAACCAGCTTTGGTTTCCTCTGATTCAGTTCTTGATAGAGAGGATGAGTCATTGTCAGTGATTAGAGGGATTGGTTGCTTTGTTGGTTTGTTGTTTAACGCTGCACTCGGCAATATTCCAGCTATATGACGGCGGTCTGTAAAAATCGAGTCTGGACCAGACAATCCAGTGATTGGGATCGATGACATGCATCAACCAAGTCGGCGAGCCTGACCAGCCGAATCCAATAGTCGCCTTTTACGACAAGCATAGTCACCTTTTACGGCAAGCATTGGTTGCTGAAGGCCTACTCTACCACGGAATCTTCACGGGTCCCAGGGATTGGAATGTAATTTAGTGATATATTGAAGAGATAATATAATTCGGAGTTGTTTCAAAAATATTCATCGAGAGAAATTCTAAAAGCTCTAAAATATAGTTTTAGTCCTTGGTGGTGTACTGAATCTAACTTATTTTTTCAAGCTCCAGCATACACAATGGAGCCACAGTCTAACTTAGAGCGGATTATCATCTCGAAAGTGAAAAAGAGTTGTCTGTGGCAAAAACGTCAAATGGTGGTCGAAAATCAACCCCAAACATTTGGTTTATTTTAATAGGAGCGCAATCTAAAGAGAGCCCTGGGTTATGTTTTGGACGGAAATATATACAATAGGTCTTTGACTGTGAAAACTTAAAGCCATTCTCATGACATCATTTATGAATTTTATTAAGACACACCTCTAAATGTCATTGTACGCGTATTTTTACAACAAAATGAAATATTAAAATCATCCACAAACAATGACCCATCAATTGAGTCATCATATACTTGAACAAACTATTTATTGTGCACTAAACAATGTGACAGACACAGTTCTGCCCTATGGGACCCCTTAATCCTGATTATAATGATCACACAGGGTTGATCCAACATGAACCTGAAATTGTCTGTCTGTTTAATACTGCGATACAAATTGAAGCAAGGGGCCTCTTAAACCCAGGTCATGTAAATCTTTAATAGAAGCATGCTTCCAAGTGGTATCATTAACGTTTTCAAGATACAAAAGATAGATACAGCTTTTTGTTTATTGACAAAAGCATTATTCATAAACGATTCTAAACGAAGTAAATGGTCAATTGTACTTCGATTTTTACGAACACTGTTTTGGATATCACTGATTAGATTGTTGGTTTCTAAAAAAACAAACAAATCGATTATTTACCAGGTGCTCCATGGTTTTACAAACACAGCTACTTTATGAAATGGGTCGATAATTTGATGGGTCTGTATGATCTCTGCCAGGCTTGATATGGGTAGGACTATGACATTTCGCCACGAAAGAGGGAAATGTCCTGTTGTCCAAATATCATCAAAAGTATTCAGCGGTGTTGCGAGACAAGATTCAGGCAAGTATTTTAGGAATTGATAATGGATATCACCAGCACTGGTCGCAGTATTATGAGCTTGTGCTAAAGCAGTGTGTAGCTCAGATAGTGTAAATACTTCGCTGTAATCTTAGCCATTGTCAGAATTAAAGTTATCTTTTCTTTCTCTTGTTTTTTTTTTTACACTTCTGAAACTTTGCGTTATATTTTGACGAAGAAAAATGTTTAGCTCATGTTTCACCAAACTTATTTGCAATATCAGATTTTTCAGTCAATAATTTATTGCCAACTTTGAGATTATGAGAACTAGACTTGAAACCTTTGCCTTTGATTTTTTATCACATTCCATACCTTTGACATGGGCATTCATGAAATAATTTTGGAAACATAATTCTTTCAAGTCTGACAATTTAGTGAGTTTAAAAGTTCGTCGAGCCTTGGCATATTATTTACATTATCTAAATAATGAAAAGTGTGATGGCATCAAAAGATTTCTTCCTGCTCTTCCTAGCTTGTTTGCCTTCGTCATTAAACCATGGTTTACGAATATGTGAGTTCACAGAGGACTTAGGAATATGCTATGTGCTATGTCAGCTATATGCTTCAGTTTGTCAGAGAATTACTGACATGGGTCAGGATCATCCATAAAAAGGTCTTGTTGCAATATTTGTCAGAATAAATGGTCTGAAATAATGGCCAATTGGCCTTAAAAACATACCATCGTGCTGTAGGTGGATCATAGGTGGGATTTATAGCTGTAATTACTGTCGGAAAATGGTCACTGCAACAAAGGTCATCCTTGACCGACCATTCACATTCATTATATATGTTTGAATTTGTGACTGACAGATCTAGAGCAGAGAATGTTCAAGGTGCAGGATGTAAATATATGTTCGAGCCATCTTGACCATGCATACATTATTATTTGCAATAAAATCTTCAAGAAGTTTCCGTATACTGTTAGTATCGGAACGGGCGCCTAGAGTGTTATGTCCATTAAGATCACCCATGATGATACAGGGCAAAGGGAACTGGTCAAATAAATCCTGAAGATTGGACTGCTGAAGATTTGAAGATTTAGAAATATACAAGGAACAAAGTGTAAAGGTTATTCGAACAGCAGAATGGAAGCAGCGCCTGTGGCTTTAACACCGGGTGGTGAAAATAAATGATCAGATGTATAGTGACACATTTAAAAACATTCATGTTGATGATATCTTTCTTGTAAACTAAATTCTGATGGTTGAAAATGTTGTGCTAATTATTGACAAATTTAGAAAATGTTAAATGAACATATATTCTTCGATTAAAATTTTGGTGGCGAAAAACTTCTTTGAATGACGTGGTTTTACATATTCTCTCTGGGGAACAATCCTTTTTTAAATTTCTTCATCCCCGTCAAGGGTACAGTGACTAACAATCTAACTAACTAACAAGTTAAAAAGTTCTTTCTACCAAGTCTAAAAACATCATTTATTAATTACTAAACATATTGTTTGAAAATTGATTTAACAATTCTATTCTATCTTTCTACTTCCAAGAATTAAATAAGTACTTTCCTGATTAAAAAGATCCTTGATGGATGAAACTTTGAAGTATTGATCCCTTGGACGAAGAACGAATCAAATGCTGTCAGTGACAGTTACATTTTATATTGTTTATTTTTTAATTATTGATAAGTAAAATTTTGATTGCTGTATTTTTTAAATAAATAAATCAATTAACTGTTACAATTGGCAGTATAAATCGGTAGCTGAGATTGTTAGTGGCTATATCGTTGAAGGGGGTTAAAGTAGTGTAAAATTATTGTCCCAATGCAATCGTCCATAAATTCTTCAATGCAACTAATAATATTTGATTTTCCAAAGTATGTGCAGATTAAAAACTATCACACAATAGGCCCTGCACAAGTCCCCACATAATGATTTGAAACCTTCAGCATTAAGGGCAAGATTGAGACTAGTAAAATAGTGAATGCACCTGATGCCTCATGATCCATTTATCTCAAACATTGAAGCAATAAATAAAAGTCAGTATCAAAGCAATGTAATCACAAGGGGTGGATGACCATTGTCTTTTTGTTATCATTTTTTGAACACATTGATCTTGTGATGAGTGGCTGCGGAGAACTTTTAGTCCTCAAATTAAGAGTCAGAAGGGATGATCTTCGACTGTACCCATGGTATCCCTTTTTGACTTGGCCACTGAATAATACAGTTACAAAATATAAACTAATGACTTAACTAGGGATATGTCTGAACATAAACAAAAAAACTCTTTTTGAAAAAATAAATGAAAATGAATGTCCATTTTAAAAAAAAAATCTAAGCTCCATATACTCTTGAGCATTAAATGATCATATTGTTAATAGTTGGTCCGGTAATAATAATACTAGGAAACATTCAACCCTACAACCACATATCAGACTGGACGCCGGTTGCCTACAGACTTCTGTTGTGTGGGACCGTATGATTGAGATGGAAATTGGAGATAGGTGTTCTTGGGGTAATACTATGGATAAAATAAGTGAAGCCCAATCTGGATTTAGAGAAGGCTATACAACTACCGATAATATGTTTATGCTACCTGCAATCGTACAAAAGTATCAAAAGAGAGAAAGTTGGCCTTGCAAACGACATAAGTTATGGTCACTTCTGTATTCACATGGTCTTAGTTGTAAAATGAGCACACTTCTATGTAATATTTATGAAAATGTTACAGTGTGTGTCAGAAATAACAGAGAATTGACGGAAACGTTTGATAGTGAACTTGGAGTGAGACAAGGCTCCATACTAAGTCCTTTTTGTTCTCATTTTTTATTAATGATTGGTTGGTTGGTTTGATGTTTAATGTTACTGATATTAATGAAGTAGCAACACAAATTCAAGATAAGTGTACAAATGGAATTCAACTACATCCTGACATGACCTATTATGCAGGGATGATATTATAATATTCTCAAGTAGTACTGGCGACTTACTGACACAAATTAACAAATAAGAAAAATACTGTGATGAATGGAAATTAACTGTAAACAATGATAAAACGAAGATCGTAGTTTTTAAATAGGGTGGGAATCTTGCTCAAAAGGAACAATGGTTCTACAAATGGGAAGGCCTAGAAGTCGAAAGTACCTCATTCTGCAAATGTTTAGGTGCATATTCTACAAATCATCTTACCTCGTCTATGCATGCAAAGCAAACATTAATGCAAGCTCAAAAAGTGTTAATTTGTGTGCTTAAAGAAATCTATACTCTTGCAAATGTCATGTACAAGTCGTTCTTCAAGATATTTGATTTAAGGATAAGTCTGATATTGGTATATGGAGAACAAATGTTATTATATGATGGTAATCTTTGATAAAAATGGAAAACGAATGTGGGTAACAAACGTAAACGACAATCTTCCTGAGGCGAGAGAGTTAACTGACTTTAAAAGTCCAGTTGCCACCCTTGTCAAACTAGGCTGGAATTCCGAGGCGCGATCGATGCGCCACCAGCGGTTTTTGCGAGTTATGTCCCTTCTAAGCCTCTCCTATCAACAAATCAGATTCAACCTCTCGTATTACTTGCTTTTGTTTCAAACAAAATGGCGGTTATCAAGATCTTTATTGCGATGAAACAGTCTTACATCGTGAAGTGCATCAAATCACGTGAGCACCTTGATTAAAAACCTGAAAAGATCTGGAAAATATCTCCATATTACAAGCCTTGTTCGGCAAGGTTGGAAACTTGACTTTTAAAGTCAGTTAACTCTCTTGCCTCAGGAACATGTAAAAATCTTGCTGTTTTCCGTTGGTTATGGCTATGTATGATGTGAATAAAATATACAATATCATTCTTATTTCATTAGATCATTAACACAAAGACTAAAATGCATGTATTTACAAAATTGTTTTAATCTGTATCTGAATAAAAAAAATGTATTTATTACAAAATGGTAAAAAATCATTTATATCTCGATCAGTATTTATCTTGTTTAAATTTTAAAAAATCCGGGTTTCCTGGGCAAGATTTTGATGTTGTTCACATGATGTATTTATTGAAACTTGGCATTACACGGGTATTAAAAGAGAAGAACGCATTTGACACTTGTGCGCCCTGAATGACATTGAAGAGAAATAACACTTCTTTTTATATGCCCATTTTTTGCAACATTAAGGGCTAATTACATACCTGAATATTACTATGTCAATCCCAATTTCTTTAAATTCACATCTCTGTTTAACAACTCAAAGTTGTTACTTTTACAAAATTTATCTGTGTATATTCATTATGAAATGGGGGGCACCGGGTGGCCCAGTCGTATAGGACGCCGCGATTCGCTGTGCAGCGTTGCGTCCCTTAGGCACGCCAGAGACCTATGATTGTGGGTTCGAATGACATAGCCAGTATCATTGAATTGAACTTGGTCAGAAACAGAACAAAAAGAAAAGTAACTGAGAAACATATTTGGGTTAGGAACATTCTTTATAATAGTTCTCGGAAAAGCAAGTACATCTATGTAGGGCATTAGGCAAATTATTCTTGTTTAAGGGAAGCTTATTCTACAGGTATAACTGATATGTTGATAGCTCTGATACCATAAAGTGCTTGGCATGATTAAATCAAATTGCATTATCAGGTACAATTGTATATATATGATCTACATGTTTTTAGAAATATATACTTCCTGAAATGTGTCTGTAGCAACAATATCTGCAGTCTCTAGAAATATCTGCTCACTGTAATTGTCGTTTATTAAAACTGTTAAATGACATCATAATCCTTATGCAGGCCAAGTGTTTAGGTCGCTAAGGCCATGACTAGGTTTTGCCGGTCGCAGGGGTCGAAGATACCGCATCCTTGGTTAACGTACGAAGCTACCGATTGACTTTAGGTTGTAAACGTAAACCCATCGTCTGTAAGGTTCGTATGTAATTCAGTCGTGGGTTCATAAAATTGTTAAAACGTACACGATTTCAGGACTAGGAACACCTCTCATATATTAAATATACAAAGATATCAAAACGTGAAGACATGAAGTCCTTGGAGTTTAGCCTAGTGGTTAAAGCCATGTCACGTCCTCTCTAAGCAGGCATCTTTTTGTACCTGATCTTGCTTCAAGCAAATCGGCGAGGTTCATTGCCTGTGGTAGGCCTATGCCGAACTAGAAAAGAGTTTTGTTATACATCCATACATAGAAGTAGGTTCACCCCCGCCATTTCGTGAAGGCCCCAAAACATTCACACCAGAAATATGTGTCAGGAACCATTTGACCAAATCCGGTGACAGCTATCTGACATCCCCAATTGCCCCTCTGGTTTTATTACACCACCGCTAAATATAGGACAAACACATGTACAATACAGAACACATTTTAAACAAAAATTCAACCATGACATTGATGAATGCTTGATTCTGATTGGTTAAAAAGAGGTTTCCTTTTTGCTGCAGAAATTTCTTTCAAATATATTAAGCCTCTTCACCAAAAAACGTGCGTATGAATACATAGATCTAGATAGCCTACATATTGATTCATAAAAATTGGCTGCCGATCGATCACCTCCATATGAACTGTATCTATATTTCCTCTAATACACGCAGGGTCTCTAATACCAGCCAGGTCTCTGATACACGCCAAGTGCGCCATAGCATCAAATAGGGGAAATACTGTCGTTTGATATGGATTTTTTGGGCGTACTAGACCACAACCCTGACATTAAACAAACAATGAGGACATATCTTTTGCATACAAATGAAATGTTTATCAACCTGTTAGGGAAATGTTCTATGGTGACCATAATCGGAACTCTTAAAGCTATTTCCTCATTGAAACAACCGACAATAAAAAGTAAAATATAACATTATAAGAATTGTTTGAAAAAAAATTGATTCATAACATGTTGTTTACAAACGTTTTTGTGATAGATATTCGTTGCCATCTCCATCTACCAACATCGTAAGGATTTGGCAGAAAACACTCGTGGATTGAAAAACCACGAAAACAATGTCCCGACGTAATTGAAGTCAAACTTGATCAAATTCATTTCAGAACACGCACAATCAAGAAAATCATACACGACCCACTATTTCTGGGCCACGAATGTCTCATTCCATTCACACTCTGGCTTGGAGTCCATGAAATCTTGAAATTGACAGGTCACACCATGCAGATACTGAGATAGGCCCTACCCCGTGGCAAAATGTCCGGCTCGTCTGCAGGCTAAAGAGTGGCTTTTTTATTCATAGTCAGTTCCATTGGTAATCATATTGTACCAGCAGGCTCGATCATTCCCAGTAAATCTACAGGTTAATGTTGAACCATATCATAGGGGTTGTCATCTTCATTTAACTAGCAACGGAGAATGTAAACATAAGATTGTCAGCCATTGACAGCTGCGAGCTGTGAGTAACTGTGATGTAGGTCAAGTAAGTGTTAAGTGTTACATCTATAACTACCTATGACCACTTTTCGGAGTGTTCTAAGATTTAGGACCTACTGTGTTTTGAAATTTGATGTAGTCCCACTGTAGAGTACATACCTCTTTATTATAAATAAAAACGCTCAGTTCAAAATTATAATAAAGAGGTATCTACTCTACAGTAGGATTACATCAAATTTTAAAACACAGTAGGTTTATCTCCTAAATACAATGCTACGTGCCCCAAAGCCATAAACACTTCAGTTTTGGGAAATCACATACCCAAAGCAGTAAAAAGACATCACGTCACGTTGGTAAATACATGTCAAATGCCAGACAATTGCGCAACAGAAAATCACATGCATCTATCAACCTCAAATAAGAAAGTCACATTCTTTCAGCTAGCTTAATGGGAAAGTCACATGCACTTCTGGTTAAGTTACATTGACCCTCAACTGCAGGATAAGTTCTTGCTGAAAACATGTGTGCTTACCTCACAAACATGTCACGCAGGGACCTTGTGCAGGAACAAGGAGACAGAACTACCTTTGACTGACCATTTCATTCACCTGCCCGGGAGATGTACAACACTGAACACACCTTGAACTATCACGAATATAACATGTTTCCTTGTGTATGATCTTGAGAGTTAAGTTGACTTTCAATATATGTGAAAACTATTTCAATAAAAATTCTTAAGAACAGTTTTACGATGCTGATAGAATAAAATGTAGAACTTATTTGTAACGGATTATTACCAATTGATTATAATGTAACATAATTCAGGTTGTATTGCCTGTTATAGTCACTTTTACATTTAATGCCTCAGCCCCGTGGTTGGACATCAAATAACTCTTGCTCAAACGTTGTTTCATCAGAGTTGCACCCTTCAAGGCCTCGGCACGAACGCCGGATATTGAAAGACACACTGTTTACATATTCACCTACATGTTCTCAAAGTAAGAGCAGACACCACGAGGCCCGCTAAGGTGGAATTACCATATTTGTCAATGAACACACACCTATTCAGGAATCTGTGCTGCTTTCAAGACTCAATAAACTTTGGGTGCAACAGAGTGAGGGAGTGAGTTAATATTTAAAGTCACATCGGCAATATTTCAGCCATTAAGTGACTATATCAAATTATACAATACATTAATTTAGAATAAAAACCTATCGACAAAGGACAGTAAAAGAACTAGATTATCACAGATGTAGGTTTAAAACTAGTAAATGACCATAAAACATGACTATTCATACAATACAATACAATGTACAATTGGCTATATATCACCAACGACCTACAGGGAGGCCGCCATACTGGTGACCACGGGGACTTACAGTACCTTTTCTATCAGGCTCAACAGAGGAATTGTAGATATACAACCTATTTTATTGTTTCATTGTCAAAACTTTTATTACACGAAGCCTACCATGAACATTACCATTACCCGTCTCTTGACGGCAAACAATCCATGAAACATAGCGTCAGCCACACATCCCAAGATGAATAATAAACAAAATACAATTGTTCAATATGGCGGAGTGTGTCTATTCTTTGTTTTGGAAGATTTCAAAGGGAAATAGCAAAGGTGTCTAAGTAGTACCCCAGAAAAAAAATTGATGATGATCAACTTCAAATGCTCACAATAGAATTATTTAACCATCATGACATGAACAGCTTGTGTGCACTTCTTTCCTTCTTCGGTTACAACTATGTAGATATGAATTCCACTCACACTTGGTTGGTAACTGACACAATGTTTGGAAATCTCTATCTGTAAATTGTTAGATATTTACAACGTAACTAATAGAATGTGTCAACACATGACTTCTCACTTACACATAGCCTCGAAATAGATTGGTCATTAGATAAGGCACAGATGGCCAAAGCAATCGTGGATAGGTTCAAAGTGTTTTTCATTTGTCTTCACTGAACGTTCAACTGATTTCCTTGCAACAACCAATGCTGATATCGGTGACATGAAGATTCCTGTGACAGTGCTTCAAGACTCCTTGTCCATTCTCCAGTCTCAACTTAAGCTGACAAGATGGCAATCTCAGATGAGTTTAGAACAGTTTAATCAGAACTCAGGATCTCAGAGGACGCAGGGGGGCACGGGTGGCCCAGTCGTCTAAGGCGCCGCGATTCGCTGTGCAGAGTTGCGTCCCTTGGGCACGCCAGAAACCTATGATTGTGGGTTCGAATCCCGGTTCGCCTCAATTATGTTTCTAGGTTTGTCAGCACCATACCCGTGCTGGTGGGTTTCACCGAAGTGGTAAACGCCTGAGACCTGCATCACTTCGGGCTTTCCTCCAACATTACGCTGACACGCCGTGATATAACTGGAATAATGTTAAAAGCGGCGTTAAACCCAACTCACTCACTCACTCACTCAGAGGACACAAATCACAGCTTCTAAGTTACTGATGTACAACTAGAGTGTTTAAGAATGAGAGTTGACTGACTACATCTCCCTCACACGAACCCGCTAGTGGAACATAGTAACATAACGAGCATAAACTTCGTCTGGACTGAGGACGAGCTATGACACTAATCTAACGAAAATGGATGGCGATCTTGCCGTAAGCAAATATTTGAGTTCACAACGAACCAAAACTATCGACAGCCATGAACCTCAACACAGGGTATGAATTATTGCTTGAAAAGAGGACAGGATCACATACATAAATGACTGCCTTTTTACCGGATTTGGGGCTGTTCTTATTTAGTATTGAACCGTTTGTTCTGACACATACATGTAATTCACATAGTTGACAAACAAACCAAAAATCCGTCACATTTAAACATAACTGACAATTATAAAAGTTTGTCAATAAAATGAATCACTTCTTGGGACTGTGTCGTTTGATATGACTGTTTACAACTGAAAATCAAACATTTTCAAGTGAGGAGGATTTGGATATTGAGAATGCTCTAACTACCTTTTGATACTTAATATACATATAAAAAAGCTAAGCATGGTAAATGACAATCAGGAACATGATAAAACAATTTTGAGCCAGAATGAAATTTTAATTGAGAAATGGTTGCCCAAACACCGGTACTGTTTTTACCACAACACATCACCGACTATAAGTATAGCACTGCTAATCTGGAACAATGGATATCTATCTGTCTGTCTGTCTGTCTGTCTGTCTGTCTGTCTGTCCCATGTACCATCTTTTAACGTCTTTTGGTACAACCTGGCCAGGGATTGAACCCTGGACCTTCCACTCTCCGGGTGGACGCTCTACCACCAGACCGCGGAGGCGGTCCCTTCTGAGTGGAGCCAGGGGTTCTTACATTGGTGTGTGTGTGTAGGAATATCTGTCAGGGTGTGTGATAGGAACAATGTACCATTGGAAGTTGCTGTAAAGGTATTCGAACCCCCGACCTTCCGCTGTCCGGGATGAGCTCTACCACGAGACCACGGAGGCGATGTTCGTGTTAAACAGAAGCTGAGAAGAGTGGCCAGGCGAACCACCGCCTGAAGATTGAACCACTATATTGACGTCACGCTATTGTTGTTGCAGTCAGTAATTATATAAAGTTGTAGAGAAAGTATATATCAACCATGACATAGTATAAATCGGAGTGAGTGATTGATTGCCATTTTACGCCACTTTTAGCAATATTCCAGAAATATCACGGCGGGGGACACCAGAAATGGGCTTCACACATTGTGCCCATGAAGGGAATCGAACCCGGGCCTTCAGTGTGACGAGCGAACCACTAGGCTACCCCACCACCCCAAATAAATCAGAGAAATCACCCGACTCTGTAGATTCGGGAAATAGAATCAACAGATTCTCCTGATTTCACCAAACACACAGACAGACAACTACCCAGTGTGTGTCACGTCTTTACGCCATAGAAAAGAAGCTGAGATTCAGGAACTGTTCTATCAACAGCTGCCTGAAGAACAAATTCAAGTCTTCTATACTTTAGACCTCTATAACTCAAAACTCCAGACGCTGTGTCTCGTCAAAGGCTACCAGACCTCAGACAAGATGCTGTGTCTCGTCAAAGGCTATCAGAACTCAGACAAGACGCTGTGCCTCATCAAAGGTTATCAGTACTCCGAAAAGACGCTGTGTCTCGTCTAAGGCTACCACAGCTCAGAAAAGACGCTGTGTCTCGTCAAAGGCTATCAGAACTCAGACAAGACGCTGTGTCTCGTCAAAGGCTATCAGAATACAGACAAGAGGCTGTGTCTCGCAAAACGCTACCAGAACTCAAGCAAGACACTGTGTCTCGTCAAATGCTACCAGAACTCAGACAAGACGCTGTGTCTCGCCAAGGACTACCAGAACTCAGGCAAGACGCTGCGTCTCGTCAAATGCAGGCAGATGAACCGCAATGAATGGGTACACAATCATAGACCCTTGGAAATGACATCATTTGCGATATTGTTTTTTCCATCTACCTCCGAAGTTGGCGACAAAATTGCGGTTCAGGTCAATTTCCCGACCGCTGGTACCAGAGCAGATGTTTCCGTTGTTTCCCCAAAGCCAACTCTGTGAAAATGGACCGACATAAACGTAAATGATGTTCTTTACAGAAAATTTGATACATTACTGTTACATGCTTGTAAATCGGGCAATCAACTCTACTTTTGGCGCTGATTTCTTCTGAACATGGAAAGGGTTTTGTTACATTTATTTGTAACCCCATCAGGGTGGAGACAGCGGGCAGTGACTATGTACCTACATGGTGTGTGTTTAGGAATATCCGTCAGGGTGGAGGTGAGGTGAAAGGGGGTTTAACGTCGCGTTCAAGATTATTGCACTTATATAGCAAAATGCATGTACGTGTGTGTGTGTGTGTGGCTGCTTGTACTAGTCCGGACTGATGCCGATTTATAGTGCTAGCTCAGAGATACCATGCCGCAGTTTAACATGAATACCCCACTCAGACACACTATACTGACTCCGAGGCGACCAGTCCTTGTTTTAGCCCCTTAATGCCGAGCACCAGACAGGGTAACAACAAGTACCATTTTTTAACGTCTGTTGGTATGATGCATCTACCACAACGACATATATACAACATACCTACATGTGTACATTTTCTACCACTACATATATACAACATACTTACTCTTGTACGTCTCCTACCACTACAAATACAACATACATACTCTTGTACATCTTCCTACACTACATATATACAACATACTTACTCGTGTACGTCTTCTACCACTACATAGAAACAACATACTTATTCATGTACATCTTCTACCACTACATATATACAACATACTTTCTCTTGTACATCTTCTACCACTACATATAGAGAACATACTTACTCTTTTACATCTTCTTCCACTACATACATACAACATACTTACTCTTGTACATCTTTTACCACTACATACAAGCAACCAATAAACAAACAAGATATCCTTGAATCCGAATCTCTATTCCAAATCTTTTTCGTTCCTGTGATGGATAAGCGGCTTGATGGATGGATGGCTTGATAAGCGGAATGAAACTCTGCATAACAATATCTGGCGATGCGACCACTGGGTCACCTGTGACCCCCTCGATCCTTGAGGCACAACCTGTTGCCTGTTGTGGAGACGTCTTACCCCAAGTGGTTAAACCGTTCGGTCTTCACGCTGAAGACCCGGGTTCGATTCCCGACATCGGCACAATGTGTGAAGCCCAATTCTGGTGTTCCCCGCCATGATGTTGTTGGAATATTGCTAAAAGCGGCGTAAAACCATACTCACTTACTCACTCTTACCCCAAGGTGGCCGGTCTCACCCAGCTCGTGCAGAAACTCAACCGGTTCTTTGTTTGTTGGCGTCACGCCGACCAGGCGATGGCTGAAGCTAATCACAAATTAAATAATCTGCCGGGCCAAAAACAGAATATACCAATGTTTGTTTGTTGTTCAACGCCGCACTCAGCAATATTACAGCTATATGACGGCTCACCTGGATATTTACGCAATCATGACAAACTATACATTTGCATTGTACATGTATGTAATACTGCAAATATTTCGTAATTTTGACTCAGAATTTAAAATGGGTGGATGGCAAATCTGACAGCATGAACGTGTATTTCTCTAGATACAAATGTAGCATAAAGATCTGAACCGTCTCCATGTTATGATCCAGGATAAATCATATTAAATGTATTATTCTCTTCATAAGAAATGTATGCAATGCATCTGTTTATTATAGGGTGGGGATAATATCGGTTTGCATGTTTGACTCCTTTGGGAGTGCCGGACAGATGAACAGAAGGGCCAGCCCTGGTAGCATATGTGCATTCCTCTCACTATACTCTCAATTGTACTACATATGGTTATATGGTGGGGATCTTTACTCTGTCAAAGTTATAAACTCTTTTGAGCCTCGCCCCTTATTCCTCGGGGATGGGGGTGGGGTTCAGCCCCTCAATTTCTCCAATTTGAATCCCCACCATTGGAGAATGTCTGATAGAATAGAAGACGTACACGAGTAAGTATGTTGTATATATGTAGTGTAGGAAGATGTACAAGAGTATGTATGTTGTATTTGTAGTGGTAGGAGACGTACAAGAGTAAGTATGTTGTATATATGTAGTGGTAGAAAATGTACACATGTAGGTATGTTGTATATATGTCGTTGTGGTAGATGCATCATA
Source organism: Haliotis cracherodii (assembly GCF_022045235.1). NCBI lineage: Eukaryota > Metazoa > Mollusca > Gastropoda > Lepetellida > Haliotidae > Haliotis > Haliotis cracherodii. The sequence continues at coordinate 8,388,026 of NW_027266269.1, forward strand.
CCAACAGACGTTAAAAAATGGTACTTGTTGTTACCCTGTCTGGTGCTCGGCATTAAGGGGCTAAAACAAGGACTGGTCGCCTCGGAGTCAGTATAGTGTGTCTGAGTGGGGTATTCATGTTAAACTGCGGCATGGTATCTCTGAGCTAGCACTATAAATCGGCATCAGTCCGGACTAGTACAAGCAGCCACACACACACACACACGTACATGCATTTTGCTATATAAGTGCAATAATCTTGAACGCGACGTTAAACCCCCTTTCACCTCACCTCCACCCTGACGGATATTCCTAAACACACACCATGTAGGTACATAGTCACTGCCCGCTGTCTCCACCCTGATGGGGTTACAAATAAATGTGACAAAACCCTTTCCATGTTCAGAAGAAATCAGCGCCAAAAGTAGAGTTGATTGCCCGATTTACAAGCATGTAACAGTAATGTATCAAATTTTCTGTAAAGAACATCATTTACGTTTATGTCGGTCCATTTTCACAGAGTTGGCTTTGGGGAAACAACGGAAACATCTGCTCTGGTACCAGCGGTCGGGAAATTGACCTGAACCGCAATTTTGTCGCCAACTTCGGAGGTAGATGGAAAAAACAATATCGCAAATGATGTCATTTCCAAGGGTCTATGATTGTGTACCCATTCATTGCGGTTCATCTGCCTGCATTTGACGAGACGCAGCGTCTTGCCTGAGTTCTGGTAGTCCTTGGCGAGACACAGCGTCTTGTCTGAGTTCTGGTAGCATTTGACGAGACACAGTGTCTTGCTTGAGTTCTGGTAGCGTTTTGCGAGACACAGCCTCTTGTCTGTATTCTGATAGCCTTTGACGAGACACAGCGTCTTGTCTGAGTTCTGATAGCCTTTGACGAGACACAGCGTCTTTTCTGAGCTGTGGTAGCCTTAGACGAGACACAGCGTCTTTTCGGAGTACTGATAACCTTTGATGAGGCACAGCGTCTTGTCTGAGTTCTGATAGCCTTTGACGAGACACAGCGTCTTGTCTGAGGTCTGGTAGCCTTTGACGAGACACAGCGTCTGGAGTTTTGAGTTATAGAGGTCTAAAGTATAGAAGACTTGAATTTGTTCTTCAGGCAGCTGTTGATAGAACAGTTCCTGAATCTCAGCTTCTTTTCTATGGCGTAAAGACGTGACACACACTGGGTAGTTGTCTGTCTGTGTGTTTGGTGAAATCAGGAGAATCTGTTGATTCTATTTCCCGAATCTACAGAGTCGGGTGATTTCTCTGATTTATTTGGGGTGGTGGGGTAGCCTAGTGGTTCGCTCGTCACACTGAAGGCCCGGGTTCGATTCCCTTCATGGGCACAATGTGTGAAGCCCATTTCTGGTGTCCCCCGCCGTGATATTTCTGGAATATTGCTAAAAGTGGCGTAAAATGGCAATCAATCACTCACTCCGATTTATACTATGTCATGGTTGATATATACTTTCTCTACAACTTTATATAATTACTGACTGCAACAACAATAGCGTGACGTCAATATAGTGGTTCAATCTTCAGGCGGTGGTTCGCCTGGCCACTCTTCTCAGCTTCTGTTTAACACGAACATCGCCTCCGTGGTCTCGTGGTAGAGCTCATCCCGGACAGCGGAAGGTCGGGGGTTCGAATACCTTTACAGCAACTTCCAATGGTACATTGTTCCTATCACAAACCCTGACAGATATTCCTACACACACACACCAATGTAGGAACCCCTGGCTCCACTCAGAAGGGACCGCCTCCGCGGTCTGGTGGTAGAGCGTCCACCCGGAGAGTGGAAGGTCCAGGGTTCAATCCCTGGCCAGGTTGTACCAAAAGACGTTAAAAGATGGTACATGGGACAGACAGACAGACAGACAGACAGACAGATAGATATCCATTGTTCCAGATTAGCAGTGCTATACTTATAGTCGGTGATGTGTTGTGGTAAAAACAGTACCGGTGTTTGGGCAACCATTTCTCAATTAAAATTTCATTCTGGCTCAAAATTGTTTTATCATGTTCCTGATTGTCATTTACCATGCTTAGCTTTTTTATATGTATATTAAGTATCAAAAGGTAGTTAGAGCATTCTCAATATCCAAATCCTCCTCACTTGAAAATGTTTGATTTTCAGTTGTAAACAGTCATATCAAACGACACAGTCCCAAGAAGTGATTCATTTTATTGACAAACTTTTATAATTGTCAGTTATGTTTAAATGTGACGGATTTTTGGTTTGTTTGTCAACTATGTGAATTACATGTATGTGTCAGAACAAACGGTTCAATACTAAATAAGAACAGCCCCAAATCCGGTAAAAAGGCAGTCATTTATGTATGTGATCCTGTCCTCTTTTCAAGCAATAATTCATACCCTGTGTTGAGGTTCATGGCTGTCGATAGTTTTGGTTCGTTGTGAACTCAAATATTTGCTTACGGCAAGATCGCCATCCATTTTCGTTAGATTAGTGTCATAGCTCGTCCTCAGTCCAGACGAAGTTTATGCTCGTTATGTTACTATGTTCCACTAGCGGGTTCGTGTGAGGGAGATGTAGTCAGTCAACTCTCATTCTTAAACACTCTAGTTGTACATCAGTAACTTAGAAGCTGTGATTTGTGTCCTCTGAGTGAGTGAGTGAGTGAGTTGGGTTTAACGCCGCTTTTAACATTATTCCAGTTATATCACGGCGTGTCAGCGTAATGTTGGAGGAAAGCCCGAAGTGATGCAGGTCTCAGGCGTTTACCACTTCGGTGAAACCCACCAGCACGGGTATGGTGCTGACAAACCTAGAAACATAATTGAGGCGAACCGGGATTCGAACCCACAATCATAGGTTTCTGGCGTGCCCAAGGGACGCAACTCTGCACAGCGAATCGCGGCGCCTTAGACGACTGGGCCACCCGTGCCCCCCTGCGTCCTCTGAGATCCTGAGTTCTGATTAAACTGTTCTAAACTCATCTGAGATTGCCATCTTGTCAGCTTAAGTTGAGACTGGAGAATGGACAAGGAGTCTTGAAGCACTGTCACAGGAATCTTCATGTCACCGATATCAGCATTGGTTGTTGCAAGGAAATCAGTTGAACGTTCAGTGAAGACAAATGAAAAACACTTTGAACCTATCCACGATTGCTTTGGCCATCTGTGCCTTATCTAATGACCAATCTATTTCGAGGCTATGTGTAAGTGAGAAGTCATGTGTTGACACATTCTATTAGTTACGTTGTAAATATCTAACAATTTACAGATAGAGATTTCCAAACATTGTGTCAGTTACCAACCAAGTGTGAGTGGAATTCATATCTACATAGTTGTAACCGAAGAAGGAAAGAAGTGCACACAAGCTGTTCATGTCATGATGGTTAAATAATTCTATTGTGAGCATTTGAAGTTGATCATCATCAATTTTTTTTCTGGGGTACTACTTAGACACCTTTGCTATTTCCCTTTGAAATCTTCCAAAACAAAGAATAGACACACTCCGCCATATTGAACAATTGTATTTTGTTTATTATTCATCTTGGGATGTGTGGCTGACGCTATGTTTCATGGATTGTTTGCCGTCAAGAGACGGGTAATGGTAATGTTCATGGTAGGCTTCGTGTAATAAAAGTTTTGACAATGAAACAATAAAATAGGTTGTATATCTACAATTCCTCTGTTGAGCCTGATAGAAAAGGTACTGTAAGTCCCCGTGGTCACCAGTATGGCGGCCTCCCTGTAGGTCGTTGGTGATATATAGCCAATTGTACATTGTATTGTATTGTATGAATAGTCATGTTTTATGGTCATTTACTAGTTTTAAACCTACATCTGTGATAATCTAGTTCTTTTACTGTCCTTTGTCGATAGGTTTTTATTCTAAATTAATGTATTGTATAATTTGATATAGTCACTTAATGGCTGAAATATTGCCGATGTGACTTTAAATATTAACTCACTCCCTCACTCTGTTGCACCCAAAGTTTATTGAGTCTTGAAAGCAGCACAGATTCCTGAATAGGTGTGTGTTCATTGACAAATATGGTAATTCCACCTTAGCGGGCCTCGTGGTGTCTGCTCTTACTTTGAGAACATGTAGGTGAATATGTAAACAGTGTGTCTTTCAATATCCGGCGTTCGTGCCGAGGCCTTGAAGGGTGCAACTCTGATGAAACAACGTTTGAGCAAGAGTTATTTGATGTCCAACCACGGGGCTGAGGCATTAAATGTAAAAGTGACTATAACAGGCAATACAACCTGAATTATGTTACATTATAATCAATTGGTAATAATCCGTTACAAATAAGTTCTACATTTTATTCTATCAGCATCGTAAAACTGTTCTTAAGAATTTTTATTGAAAGAGTTTTCACATATATTGAAAGTCAACTTAACTCTCAAGATCATACACAAGGAAACATGTTATATTCGTGATAGTTCAAGGTGTGTTCAGTGTTGTACATCTCCCGGGCAGGTGAATGAAATGGTCAGTCAAAGATAGTTCTGTCTCCTTGTTCCTGCACAAGGTCCCTGCGTGACATGTTTGTGAGGTAAGCACACATGTTTTCAGCAAGAACTTATCCTGCAGTTGAGGGTCAATGTAACTTAACCAGAAGTGCATGTGACTTTCCCATTAAGCTAGCTGAAAGAATGTGACTTTCTTATTTGAGGTTGATAGATGCATGTGATTTTCTGTTGCACAATTGTCTGGCATTTGACATGTATTTACCAACGTGACGTGATGTCTTTTTACTGCTTTGGGTATGTGATTTCCCAAAACTGAAGTGTTTATGGCTTTGGGGCACGAAGCATTGTATTTAGGAAATAAATCTACTGTGTTTTTAAATTTGATGTAATCCTACTGTAGAGTAGATACCTCTTTATTATAATTTTGAACTGAGCGTTTTTATTTATAATAAAGAGGTATGTACTCTACAGTGGGACTACATCAAATTTCAAAACACAGTAGGTCTTCAATCTTAGAACACTCCGAAAAGTGGTCATAGGTAGTTATAGATGTAACACTTAACACTTACTTGACCTACATCATGGTTACTCACAGCTCGCAGCTGTCAATGGCTGACAATCTTATGTTTACATTCTCCGTTGCTAGTTAAATGAAGATGACAACCCCTATGATATAGTTCAACATTAACCTGTAGATTTACTGGGAATGATCGAGCCTGCTGGTACAATATGATTAACAATGGAACTGACTATGAATAAAAAAGCCACTCTTTAGCCTGCAGACGAGCCGGACATTTTGCCACGAGGTAGGGCCTATCTCAGTATCTGCATGGTGTTACCTGTCAATTAAAGATTTCATGGACTCCAAGCCAGAGTGTGAATGGAATGAGACATTCGTGGCCCAGAAATAGTGGGTCGTGTATGATTTTCTTTATTGTGCGTGTTCTGAACTGAATTTTATCAAGTTTGACTTCAATTACGTCGGGACATTGTTTTCGTGATTTTTCAATCCACGAGTGTTTTCTGCCAAATCCTTACGATGTTGGTAGATGGAGATGGCAACGAATATCGATCACAAAAACGTTTGTAAACAACATGTTGTTATGAATAAAGTTTCTTATAATGTTATATTTTACTTTTTATTGTCGGTTGTTTCAATGAGGAAATAGCTTTAAGTGTTCCGATTATGGTCACCATAGAACATTTCCCTAACAGGTTGATAAACATTTCATTTGTATGCAAAAGATATGTCCTCATTGTTTGTTTAATGTCAGGGTTGTGGTCTAGTACGCCCAAAAAATCCATATCAAACGACAGTATTTCCCCTATTTGATGCTATGGCGCACTTGGCGTGTATCAGAGACCTGGCTGGTATTAGAGACCCAGCGTGTATTAGAGGAAATATAGATACAGTTCATATGGAGGTGATCGATCGGCAGCCAATTTTTATGAATCAATATGTAGGCTATCTAGATCTATGTATTCATACGCACGTTTTTTGGTGAAGAGGCTTAATATATTTGAAAGAAATTTCTGCAGCAAAAAGGAAACCTCTTTTTAACCAATCAGAATCAAGTATTCATCAATGTCATGGTTGAATTTTTGTTTAAAATGTGTTCTGTATTGTACATGTGTTTGTCCTATATTTAGCGGTGGTGTAATAAAACCAGAGGGGCAATTGGGGATGTCAGATAGCTGTCACCGGATTTGGTCAAATGGTTCCTGACACATATTTCTGGTGTGAATGTTTTGGGGCCTTCACGAAATGGCGGGGGTGAACCTACTTCTATGTATGGATGTATAACAAAACTCTTTTCTAGTTCGGCATAGGCCTACCACAGGCAATGAACCTCGCCGATTTGCTTGAAGCAAGATCAGGTACAAAAAGATGCCTGCTTAGAGAGGATGTGACATGGCTTTAACCACTAGGCTAAACTCCAAGGACTTCATGTCTTCACGTTTTAATATCTTTGTATCTTTAATATATGAGAGGTGTTCCTAGTCCTGAAATCGTGTACGTTTTAACAATTTTATGAACCCACGACTGAATTACATACGAACCTTCCAGACGATGGGTTTACGTTTACAACCTAAAGTCAATCGGTAGCTTCGTACGTTAACCAAGGATGCGGTATCTTCGACCCCTGCGACCGGCAAAACCTAGTCATGGCCTTAGCGACCTAAACACTTGGCCTGCATAAGGATTATGATGTCATTTAACAGTTTTAATAAACGACAATTACAGTGAGCAGATATTTCTAGAGACTGCAGATATTGTTGCTACAGACACATTTCAGGAAGTATATATTTCTAAAAACATTTAGATCATATATATATAATTGTACCTGATAATGCAATTTGATTTAATCATGCCAAGCACTTTATGGTATCAGAGGTATCAACATATCAGTTATACCTGTAGAATAAGCTTCCCTTAAACAAGAATAATTTGCCTTATGCCCTACATAGATGTACTTGCTTTTCCGAGAACTATTATAAAGAATGTTCCTAACCCAAATATGTTTCTCAGTTACTTTTCTTTTTGTTCTGTTTCTGACCAAGTTCAATTCAATGATACTGGCTATGTCATTCGAACCCACAATCATAGGTCTCTGGCGTGCCTAAGGGACGCAACGCTGCACAGCGAATCGCGGCGTCCTATACGACTGGGCCACCCGGTGCCCCCCCATTTCATAATGAATGTACACAGATAAATTTTGTAAAAGTAACAACTTTGAGTTGTTAAACAGAGATGTGAATTTAAAGAAATTGGGATTGACATAGTAATATTCAGGTATGTAATTAGCCCTTAATGTTGCAAAAAATGGGCATATAAAAAGAAGTGTTATTTCTCTTCAATGTCATTCAGGGCGCACAAGTGTCAAATGCGTTCTTCTCTTTTAATACCCGTGTAATGCCAAGTTTCAATAAATACATCGTGTGAACAACATCAAAATCTTGCCCAGGAAACCCGGATTTTTTAAAATTTAAACAAGATAAATACTGATCGAGATATAAATGATTTTTTACCATTTTGTAAGAAATACATTTTTTTGATTCAGATACAGATTAAAACAATTTTGTGAATACATGCATTTTAGTCTTTGTGTTAATGATCTAATGAAATAAGAATGATATTGTATATTTTATTCACATCATACATAGTCACAACCAACGGAAAACAGCAAGTTTTTTACATGTTCCTGAGACAAGAGAGTTAACTGACTTTAAAAGTCAAGTTTCCAACCTTGCCGAACAAGGCTTGTATTATGGAGATATTTTCCAGATCTTTTCAGGTTTTTAATCAAGGTGCTCACGTGATTTGATGCACTTCACGATGTAAGACTGTTTCATCGCAATAAAGATCTTGATAACCGCCATTTTGTTTGAAACAAAAGCAAGTGATACGAGAGGTTGAATCTGATTTGTTGATAGGAGAGGCTTAGAAGGGACATAACTCGCAAAAACCGCTGGTGGCGCATCGATCGCGCCTCGGAATTCCAGCCTAGTTTGACAAGGGTGGCAACTGGACTTTTAAAGTCAGTTAACTCTCTCGCCTCAGGAAGATTGTCGTTTACGTTTGTTACCCACATTCGTTTTCCATTTTTATCAAAGATTACCATCATATAATAACATTTGTTCTCCATATACCAATATCAGACTTATCCTTAAATCAAATATCTTGAAGAACGACTTGTACATGACATTTGCAAGAGTATAGATTTCTTTAAGCACACAAATTAACACTTTTTGAGCTTGCATTAATGTTTGCTTTGCATGCATAGACGAGGTAAGATGATTTGTAAAATATGCACCTAAACATTTGCAGAATGAGGTACTTTCGACTTTTAGGCCTTCCCATTTGTAGAACCATTGTTCCTTTTGAGCAAGATTCCCACCCTATTTAAAAACTACGATCTTCGTTTTATCATTGTTTACAGTTAATTTCCATTCATCACAGTATTTTTCTTATTTGTTAATTTGTGTCTGTAAGTCGCCAGTACTACTTGAGAATATTATAATATCATCCCTGCATAGTAGGTCATGTCAGGATGTAGTTGAATTCCACTTGTACACTTATCTTGAATTTGTGTTGCTAATTCATTAATATCAGTAACATTAAACATCAAACCAACCAACCAATCATTAATAAAAAATGAGAACAAAAAGGACTTAGTATGGAGCCTTGTCTCACTCCAAGTTCACTATCAAACGTTTCCGTCAATTCTCTGTTATTTCTGACACACACTGTAACATTTTCATAAATATTACATAGAAGTGTGCTCATTTTACAACTAAGATTATGTGAATACAGAAGTGACCATAACTTATGTCGTTTGCAAGGCCAACTTTCTCTCTTTTGATACTTTTGTACGATTGCAGGTAGCATAAACATATTATCGGTAGTTGTATAGCCTTCTCTAAATCCAGATTGGGCTTCACTTATTTTATCCATAGTATTACCCCAAGAACACCTATCTCCAATTTCCATCTCAATCATACGGTCCCACACAACAGAAGTCTGTAGGCAACCGGCGTCCAGTCTGATATGTGGTTGTAGGGTATAATGTTTCCTAGTATTATTATTACCGGACCCACTATTAACAATATGATCATTTAATGCTCAAGAGTATATGGAGCTTAGATTTTTTTTTTAAATGGACATTCATTTTCATTTATTTTTTCAAAAAGAGTTTTTTTGTTTATGTTCAGACATATCCCTATTAGTAACTCAAACATTTACCGGAGTCATGCTTAGAAACATTATCTAATATCTTGGATCGTATCTGGACAACAGGGAGCTTCACTTCATTGTGGCGAAATGATGTGGCAAAATCTGACCGTGATCATACTGATCCTTCTAACTATAGGCCGAAATAACTTACAAGCTGTCCATGCAAGACCATTGAAAGATATACAATGTGGTAAAATAGAAGTACCGTTGACCATTTGGTTGGACTGAAGACATTTGTGTAAAGTGCTATCATAATAAACAACATGCAGTATCAATATTTTTCGAGTTAGAAAAAGTGTACGATACCACCTGGAAACATAGAGTTTTAAATATCTTCATAAAATGGGATTGAGAGGGCCTTTGCCTAATTTTTTATATCAGATTTTTCAAAGATAAACATTTTCAGGTTCTTGTGGGATGCACCTTGTTTGATTTTTACGATCAAGATCAAGGTGTCCCACAAGGTAGCATATTATCGGTAACTTTGTTTAGCATGAAAAATATATAGTTTATCTAAGGTTTTGAATGTCTCTGTTGACGGGTCTTTGTTTGTTGATGGTTTTAATGTATCATGTCGAGGTAAAAGAATGCACACGATTGAGAGGCAGTTGCAACTTTGTCTTAAAACAATCAATGTTTGGGCAGAGCAGAACGGCTTTAAGTTTTCTAAAACTTAAAAAAAGGGATTTATTTCTGTTGATAATATTAACCACTCAGAATTACATCTAGCTGGAACGCCAATTAAAGTCAAACAAAAGAAGTTTTTTTTAAGAAATTTTTTGTATCATCACCTTACTTTCTTACCACACATTAAATATTTGAAAGCTAAATGTCTGAGTGAGTGAGTTAATTTTTAACGTCATATCGGCAATATTTCAGCCATATCGTGAGGAGACAAAATTTGACATTAATAACAAACTGATTAAATGCCTGAAAGCACTTGATGTATTAAAGGTTGTTTCTAACTCCAAGTGGGGAGGGGACCCGTTAATCTTTCTTCTCTTTAATAGATCACTCATCCGTTCTAAACTCGATTATGGCTCCATTATCTATGGTGGAGCTTGTGAAAGTAACCTTAAATGATACGATCCAAAACATCACCACGGTATTAGACTTTGTCTTGGATCTTTCAGGACTTCTCCGATTGACAGTCTATGTGTTGAGAACGATGAGCTGCCACTTAAACTGCGTCGTATTAAACTATCTTTGCAGTATATCACAAAGTTATATTCTAATCAGTCTAACCCTGCATACAATTGTGTATTTAATCCTCTTTATGAGGATCTGTATAGTAAAAAGTCATCTCTTATTCCGCCTCTGGAATAAGAACTAAACCTTTTTATTTCTGCTGCTGATATTAAACTTGAAAATATGCCTCCTTTCCGTCATTGGCAATTGGTAAAGCCACAAGTGGATCTTACCTCATCTAAACTAAAGAAATCTGACGCTAATCAACTACAATATCAACAAGAACATAATCATTTAAGAAGCGAATATCATACTTACACATCCATTTTTACTAATGGATTCAAGGATGGTCATGCTGTTGCCAGCGCCACTATCATTGGATCCATAACTTTATCACCAAGATTACCAGATAACTCATCCATTTTCACAGCTGAATCAAAGGCCATTTTAACTGCTCCAGAATATATGAATAAACAATCTGAACATAAGGAATTTATCATTTTTTTTCAGACTCCCTCTCCCTGTCCTGTCTCCAACCAATTAAAAAACTTCGCGTCAGCCTCCAGTTTTATGTGACATAATTGAACTACACAATAATCTTGCTACTGGCCAACATGACATCATCTTTTGTTGGTTGCCCAGCAATGTTGCGATCGCTGGTAACACTTTGGCTGATGCTGCTGCTTAGGCGGCACTCAACAAATCTGTAACACCACTTCTTTTACTATACAGTGATTATTAACCTGTCCTTAGATGTTACATCAGAGATCTAATGCAAACGAAGTGGAACACCCAAGTGGATATAAATAAATTACATGCCATAAAACCAAATATTGGTTACACCGACTTAGGTTGTCAATCCAAATTTGAAGAGGTCATATTAAGACAATGGATGTCGTGTTGTCCATTCTCGACATACTCATGAATATTTATCAAAAGGTTAGGATCCTTCATTTGCATCCCTTGTGATGAGAGAATCACGGTCAAGCATGTCCTGCTTGACTGTATTGAATTTTTTCATCACAAGGGATCAATACTTCAAAGTTTCAGCCATCAAGGATTTTTTTAATCATGAAAGTATTCATTTAATACTTGGAAGAAGAAAGAAAGAAATATAATTGTTAAATATATTTTAAAACATATGTTGAGTAATTAATAAATGATCTTTTTAGGTAGAAAGATTTTTTTAACTTTGATTGTTAGTGACTGTACCCTTGGCGGGGGATGAAGTAATGTAAAAGGATTGTCCCCCAGAGAGGATATTTAAGACCACGTCATTCGAAGTAGGTTTCCTCCACCAAAATTTAATCGTAGAATATATGTTCATTTAATATTTGCTAAATTTGTCAATAATTAGCACAAGATTTTCAACCATCAGCATTTAGTTTACAAGAAAGATATCATCAACAAAATGAATGTTTTTAAATGTGTCACTATACATCTGATCATTCATTTTCACCACCCGGTGTTAAAGCCACTGGCGGTGCTTCCATTTTCGTGAGGCAGGGCATAATGCACAGCCCTGTTCCTCTAAACTGCAACCTTCAGACTGCTGCTGTTCGTCTCACTTTACAAATAACCTTTACACTTTGTTCCTTGTATATCTCTAAATCTTCAAATCTTCAGCAGTCCAATCTTCAGGATTTATTTGACCAGCTCCCTTAGCCCTGTATCATCATGGGTGATCTTAATGGACATAGCCCTCTATGTGGACGTTCCGATACTAACAATATATGGAAACTTCTTGAAGATTGTATTGCAAATAATAATTTATGAATGGTCAAGATGGCTCGAACATACATTTACATCCTGCAACTTGAACATTCTCTGCTCTAGATCTGTCAATCACAAATTCAAACATATATAATGAATGTGAATGGTCGGTCAGGGATGACCTTTGTGGCAGTGACCATTTTCCGACAGTAATTACAGCTATAAATCCCACCTATGATCCACCTACAACACGATGGTATGTTTCCAAGGCCAATTGGCCATTATTTCAGACCATTTATTCTGACAAATTGCAACAAGACCTTTTTATGGATGTTCCTGACCCATTTTAGTTATTCTCTGACAAACTGAAGCATATAGCTGACATAGCATATAGCATATTCCTACGTCCTCTATGAACTCACATATTCGTAAAACATGGTTTAATGACGAATGCAAACAAGCTAGAAAGCGTAGGAAGAAGGCCGATAAATTCATTTGAAGCCATCCCACTTTTCATAATTTAGATAATGTAAAAATTATGCCAAGGCTCGACAAACTTTTAAACTCACTAAACGTCAGACTTGAAAGAATTATGTTTCACGAATGCCCATGTCAAAGGTATGGAATATGATAAAAAAATCAAAGGCAAAGGTTCCAAGTCTAATACTCATAATCTCAAAGATGACAATACTTTATTGACTGAAAAATCTGATATTGCAAATAAGTTGGGTGAAACATTAGCTAAACATTCTTCTTCGTCAAAATATAACCCAAAGTCTCAGAAGTGTAAAAAAACAACAAGTGAAAGAAAAGTTAACTGTAATTCTGACAATGGGTAAGATTACAGCGAAGTATTTACACTATATGAGCTACACACTGCTTTAGCACAAGCTCATGATACTGCGACCGGTGCTGGTGATATCCATTATCAGTTCCTAAAATACTTGCCTGCTTTCTCGCAACACCACTGAATATTTTTGATGATATTTGGACAACATGACATTTCCCTCCTTCGTGGAGAAATGTCATAGTCGTACCAAGATCAAGCCTGGCAGGGATCAAACAGATCCGTCAAATTATCGACCCAATTCATAAACTAGCTGTGTTTGTAAAACCATGGAGCGCATGGTTAATAATCAATTAGTTTGTTTCTTAGAAACCAACAATCTAATCAGTGATATCCAATACGGTGTTCGTAACAACTGAAGTACTATTGACCATTTAGCTCGTTTAGAACCTTTATGAAGAATGATTTTGTCAATAAACAAAAACTATATCTATCTTTTGTTAATGATACCACTTGGAAACATGTTTCTTTTAAAGATTTACGTGACCTGGGTTTAAGAGGCCGCTTGCTTCAATTTGTATCGCAGTATTTAACAGACAGACAATTTCAGGTTCGTGTTGGATCAACCCGGTGTGATCATTATAATCAGGATCAAGGGGTCTCATAGGGCAGTATTGTGTCTGTCACATTGTTTAGTATATAATAAATACTTTGTCCAAAGTATATGATGACTCAATTGATGGGTAATTGTTTGTGGATGATTTTAATATTTCATGTTGTGGTAAAAATATGCGTACCATTGAATCACATTTGCAGCTGTGTTTTTATTCATAAATGATGTCATGAGAATGGCTTTTACTTTTCACAGCCAAAGACCATTTGTATACATTTCTGTCCGAAACATAACCCCTATAAAGACACAGGGCTCTTTTTAGATTGCACTCCTATTAAGGCTGTAAAATAAAACAAATTTTTGGGGTTGATTTTCGACCACCACTTGACGTTTTTGCCACATATTAAATATTCGAAGACAAAATTTCTGAAGATCCTAGGCTAATTCAACGTGGGGAGGGGATCAGACAACTATTTTTCACTTAAAGAGATAATTAATCCGGTCTGAGTTAGACTGTGGCTCCATTGTGTATGCTGAAGCTTGAAAAATTAATTTAAAAAAGCTAGATTCAGTCCACCACCAAGGACTGACTATATCTTGGTGCTCTTATAACTTCTCCCGATGCATATTCTTTGAAACAACTCCATATTAAATTATCTCTTCAATATATCACAAAATTACACTCCAATCCCCCTTATCACCTGACAATGACTCATCCTCTCTATCAAGAACTGATTCAGAGGAAACCAAAGCTGGTTCGGATCAAATCACAAATGCTGCTAATCTAGATCAAGATATTATATCTTCAAATCAGATCTTGTCTACTCCTCCCTGACAGTTGGTGAGGCCAGAAGTAGACGTTTCCCTAACCTGTTTTATAAAATCTGACACAAATCAACTGGTATATCAACAGGGATTTGCACTGAAAAATGTCTCTTCTAATCATCCAATTATTGTGAATATTTTAGAATTATTCAATGATCTTTCAACTGGCCAATAACACATTGTCTTTAGTTGGTTGCCCAGTCATGTGGGTATAAAAGTCAACACAATGACTGATACTGCAGAAACAGCAGCACTCAACAAATCTGTGACACCACTTCTTATCCCATACAGCAATTACAAATCTGTGATTAAATGTTACATCCGAGATCTCATGCAAAAGAAGTCAGACTCTCAAGTAGGTATTAATAAGTAACATGAAATCAAACGGAATATCGGTTTCACCTCCTTGGGTTGTCAGTTCAGATTTGCTTTACTGTGTCGATTACCTTATCACAAGGGATTAATAGTATCATTCATCTTCTTTAAAGGACCCTTTTTAATAATGTCCGTACTCCTTTAATTCTTTTTTTGAAGAGACATAGAACTAAAAGATACATTTTGAATAGTTAATATGCATTTTAATGAGTTAAATATTAGCATCAACTGAGATTATTGATGGTGGTGCCACACGTGTGGTTAAAGTAGCGTAAAAATATTGTCCTGTTAGTGACACATAAATCAATCCTTGATTGAGGTACGTGATATTGACCTGTGTTTAAAAAGTAAGATCGTATTTTGTCTCTTTTGATATTGGCTAGCATAAGTTACTGCCACTGGTAACCAAAGTGATGGCATAAATCCTGCTGTGGAATCTTGCAGGAAGCATCGGTACTGTAAGTCCCCATGATCTCCAGTAAGGTGGTCTATCTTTGGTTATTGGTGGTCTATAGCCTTGTTTTAATTGATGAGACTTAATCTATGTATAACAACATGATTTTCAAAAATACTTGATCTGGTTTGTTTTATTAAAAAACTGTAATATACCTTACTATTTTACTGTCCTTTGTCAACAGATATTTTAGATATAATACCTACTTTCCATCGCTATGTGGCTGAAATATTGCCGATGTGATGTAATAATAGATAAAAGTTATTGACAAATTTTAATGTAAATAGTTTTTTCTTATAAAATGGTAGTTTATAATTATTAACTGAGAATGTTTATGGCTGTGCTCTTAACGGGGGTTGAAGTACTGTAAAATTAGTGTCCCCTGAGAGAGCTTTGTAAGGCTGTGTCTTTCAAAATATGTTATTCCTACCTTAGTTTTAGTCGCAGCATATTTGTTATTTTAATTGATGGCTAAAGTTGCATATAATACATTGTGTTGTTTGATGATAGTTTATTCTTTTACTTTTCTCAAACTAGTTTTTCCTCAAATATGTGATAGTCTAGTTATTCTAATGTCCTTCGGACCGAAAATATATTTGTTGACAATATCTAACTTTATCTCGTCACGATATGGCTGAAATATTGCAGATGTGACGTGTACTCACTCACTCACTCACTCACTGATGAGATTGAGTTCAAAGTGTACGCAGGGCTGACGGTTAAAATAACGTTGGCTCAAGATCTGAACATCAACTGAAATTAGCTGTAATGCTCTGAATCCAAGTATTCCTCCCCACAGAATGCTGATTGAATTTCCCAGAGAGTTGCCCAACATGAAATCGTCCTTAAACATCTTGCAATCTGTTTAAATATACAGATGAAATAACAGATAAATGATACATGACTGACGCATTGCCATTTGTAATTATATACTCATATGCAGCATATATACTAGAAGGGATGCACGATTTGAAAAAGGAAATACTCACGTTTGTCGATTTAACGTGGTTTCTTCCCAGTTTGATCCCACGAATGAATCTCAGTGTGGTGAAGAGGCAATTTATTCCCCACTCTGGTCGTCGCTTCATTGCACTAAAAGGTTTGTAGTTATTATTGTTCTGAATGTTTCACTTTAAAACATTAAAGCTGAAAGGTTTTCTTTTCAGATCAAAGACAAAGATAAAGAAATTAAATAGGACTATTGGTTTTTATTGAAAGTCCTTGGATTAAGCTTTGTTTTCCCAAGACCTTTCAGAGCATTGTTTTGACCAGAATACTGTGTAAGTAAATCCATGTACCCTGATGCAAAGAAACAAACAATGGATTCAATGGATTCCTTGTGAAGTTTCAGGTTGTGTTCGCGTTTTGAAAGATGAAATTCAACTGAGATTATGAGCAGAGCCAATCCAGACAGTTATTAGGGGAATCATGTCCTTCGTTTACATATTTTTTTGTATTTTGGACCCGTGAAGATCAGAGGTAGAATAGGTCTTCAATAACTCATGCATGCCGTAAAAGTCGACTATGCTTGTCGTAAGAGGCGACTATCGTGATCGGGTGGCCAGGCTAGCTGACTTGGTTGATGCATGTCATTGTATCCCAATTGCGTGGATCAATGCTTATGATGTTAATCACAGGTTTGACTGGTTCAGTCTCGTTTATTTACAGACCGCTGTCGTATAGCTGGAATATTACTGAGTGCGGCGTTAAACAACAAACAAGCAAACAAACACACATAATCAGATTAACTGTTCTTGTCACTGTATACACTAAAATATGTCCGTCATGTGGTGAATGTTAACTAATTCACTATTTTCTGTTTGCTTAAAGTTGGTTACAGTGCAACCTCATTAAAATCAGACCTTAGTTCTCGCTACTGCTAAACAAAGATCTGAAGACATCCCATCAGGGGTCACGTCAGAACGACCTTTCATTCAAACAATCAGAGCGTCACTTACCAGATCACGAAATTGGCAGTCGGTTTATGATTTTTAATCATGTAACCTTGAAAACTTTAACATGGGGTATTCCGAACGATAGTTACTGGCTTAACGACTGAATCCATACAATCCATAGCATATATTAGCCATTTCAGAATGTTCTTTTGTTCAGGTTTCAAATTTTTTATCGATAATTTGTCAAAATATGTTTCAAAACTAGTCGCAAATTTGAAATTACTTTCTGATTCGCTAATGTCGACTTCTTGTCAGTCATTTCATTGGTCTGTCAAAGTTCGCGCAAGGTCTGTCTGATGTGACTTGTCTTCGGATCTTTGTTTAGCGGTAGCGATAACTAAGATCTCATTTTAATGACATTGGTTACAAATGTGGTTGATATCTATGTCTTAGTTCCAGAGAGGAAGTCGTTCAAAGCAATATAGTCACATTACCCCTATTTGGCCCCGATCCTCAGCCGCTTGGGGAGTCAGGCCCTCCATTTGTACAATTATGAATCCTCACCACCCGAGAATGCTTCCAACCAAATATGGTTGATATCTATTTCTTAGTTCCAGAGAAGAAGTCGTTTAAAGCAATATAGCCAAATTAACGCTTTACTCTTTCACCAGAGTGGCATTGCTTCGGGCTTTCCTCCAACATCAAGCTTCAAGCTGACAGGCCTTGATATAACTGAAATACTGTTAAAGGCGGCAATAAAACCCAACTCACGGAGGCACTTGTAACGTGTTTACTAACTACGTAGATCGATGCTCACGATGTCAATCACTGGATTGTCTGGTCTTCAGTATTTACAGACCTTTTCATATAGCTGGAATATTGCTCAACAACCAAACATGCACCTAGATTTCCTCGGAGTACAATCAGCAAAATGCTGTCGCTCGTACTCTTCACCAAAGTGGAAAAACCTTTTCCGTTGGAAAGCTTGGGCTTTGATGCGACATATGGCTGACCTGACTCATTAGACATAATGGTGAAAAACAATGTAGCTTACTCACACACTTGATTAATTGACCTGAACAATTGAGTTATGCAGCACTCTGGGAAGGAATATTCGAAAGTAAATTGTATGATTTTGAAAGATCGATATTATTCTATGACACTGTTTCAACCTTTGAAAATGTGTACGGCCTCACATGGTCATCTTGAGAATCTGTTTGTTATAATTAGGTCCCGTCACGTGATGGCGCACGAGCAGACGACAGTTTCCCCGTGTGCCATTGAACATTGCATGACAACAATGTGGATATTTCATTCACCTACTCACTCCCACTGAGATTGTGTATCGAGGTTTAGATATTTTATTCAGCTACAGCTACAAAACCAGATATATTTTTATTTTATTTTATATTTTTGTAACAGTCTGAAGCATAGATATTTTTGTCAAGAATTTTCGGGAAGAACATATTTTTTTTTGCAATAGAATACCAGTTCGGTCCCCTATACCCAACCATCCTCCAACCCCTCCCTCCAACCCCGCCCTACGCCCCGCCCCTACGCCCCGCGCCACTGATCAGGTACCTTGTGGGAGAACAATGTGCACATTTCTTTCAACGTAACCGTTACAAAACAAACACCCAGTGCCCTAACTTGTTGTAATAGCTGACTACAATGGGAATCAGATCGTCAGGCTGTTACTTGACCGATGTTCTGTCATCGTACTCCGAAAACAGCCTTCTCCTAATAGCATTGAACATTATGTACAACCGAGGAACATACACATGTTTATCTTAGTGTGTTTGAAGACCCATATACACCAAGGGGGGCAAGTGAACATTTCCTCAGTTCTGATGCTGGTTGCTAAGTTATTGTCATTAAATTTGTCGACTTATCGTGTCACAATACACCCCTTGGATTGTGGGCATTTTACTGACATCGACATGTTGTACACAGTTAAGGAAACCCACGAAACATGCAACAGCAGAACAAATATCTCAGGTCATCTCCAGGTTTCTCACTGGAAGACAAACACGTGTTCCCTTCATACCTGTTTCCTTTTGTCTGACCATTAGTATGTTTGAATCGGGTCACAATAAGCTTATGGTCAAATATGTACATGATCAACAAGACCCATGACGATCCGGGTAGAATAGGTCTTCAGCAACCCATGCTTGCCATAAAAAAACTTGTCGTAAGAGGCGACTAACGGGATCGAGTGGTCAGGCTCGCTGACTTGGTTGATGCATGTCATCGTATCCCCATGGCGTGGATCGATAATCATAATGTCAATCACTGGATTGTCTGGTCCAGACTCTAATTATTTATAGACCGCCGTCATATGTCTGGAATATTGCTGCGTGCGGCGTTACAACACACAAACAAAACAAACATGCTCAAATACTACAGTTCTTAATACCACCCTTCTCCATGGTATATATTCCAGGCTGTTTTATTTTAACCCAAACTAGAATACTTACAACATGCACCTTTGACCACACGTTGCATCGGACCTACGCTACCGTCAATGCCCCCATAAACACACCTACTTATGTGTAATGTGCTTTTATCGCCATTATCAAACGTTTACTTGTTTGATAGCCTATATGTTCGTCACATCGTGGCACATGGTAAATAGCTGAGTCTTTGCCAAACATACAGTGACTAAAAGAATGAAAACATACCAAGCTGATGTAGTACGATGTTATGACATCTGCCAAGTCTGACCACCAGCCCCAAATATGTTGACAAGCAATTTGATGTTGGGTATCAAGTCGAGCCCCTCTCCCATAGGTACCATGTTTGTTGCGAGAAAAGGGCATGACTTTCTAGATTTGAAACATGATGTACACTTTCATTTACATAAAATGTAGCACTGTAACCAATGTCATTAAAATGAGATCTTAGTTATCGCTACCGCTAAACAAAGATCCGAAGACAAGTCACATCAGACAGACCTTGCGCGAACTTTGACAGACCAATGAAATGACTGACAAGAAGTCGACATTAGCGAATCAGAAAGTAATTTCAAATTTGCGACTAGTTTTGAAACATATTTTGACAAATTATCGATAAAAAATTTGAAACCTGAACAAAAGAACATTCTGAAATGGCTAATATATGCTATGGATTGTATGGATTCAGTCGTTAAGCCAGTAACTATCGTTCGGAATACCCCATGTTAAAGTTTTCAAGGTTACATGATTAAAAATCATAAACCGACTGCCAATTTCGTGATCTGGTAAGTGACGCTCTGATTGTTTGAATGAAAGGTCGTTCTGACGTGACCCCTGATGGGATGTCTTCAGATCTTTGTTTAGCAGTAGCGAGAACTAAGGTCTGATTTTAATGAGGTTGCACTGTAACCAACTTTAAGCAAACAGAAAATAGTGAATTAGTTAACATTCACCACATGACGGACATATTTTAGTGTATACAGTGACAAGAACAGTTAATCTGATTATGTGTGTTTGTTTGCTTGTTTGTTGTTTAACGCCGCACTCAGTAATATTCCAGCTATACGACAGCGGTCTGTAAATAAACGAGACTGAACCAGTCAAACCTGTGATTAACATCATAAGCATTGATCCACGCAATTGGGATACAATGACATGCATCAACCAAGTCAGCTAGCCTGGCCACCCGATCACGATAGTCGCCTCTTACGACAAGCATAGTCGACTTTTACGGCATGCATGAGTTATTGAA